>NC_064533.1:6821031-7156031 GCF_023856365.1 Brienomyrus brachyistius
CGTATCACCAGATAAAAGCTTCGTTTAAGCATCTAATTGTGGCACTTGTACAGAGACAGGGTGTAGATTCTTTAACTGTGAGGTTGCTGACTCTAGTTTCGAGATGGGATGCCATTATAATGCTCTTTCAAAGTGAGGAACTTGACCTCAACTGTGCCAGTGAAATACCCAGCCGTACAAATGGGTGATACAAGACACTTCAGATGGTATTGAGCTTCCCATACCCTGTACAAATGGCCATCGGTGGAAAATTGCCAAACCTGGATTTCTGAAGGAATTCAATAATGAAACAGGAGCAATGAATTTTGATATAAAGAGGTACATTCTCCGGTGTCATGTTACCATGGCAGATAACACGGTCAGTACCGCAGAGGTTTAACCGGTACCTAAAGAAGCCATCCAGTTTGGCTGAGCAACAAATAGCTAAGAATCGCTTATTATGGTGACGTGTAGCGAGACAGCTGCACATGTAGCGGGGGCTGATGGGACAGCAGGCTGAAAGGCACCACGACTGGAAGAGATAGTGAGGTCATGCTTCTCTTTCACTCTCCAGTGCGATGTGTGGTCTCCATGTACCCCATGGGAGAGCCCCCGCTGTGCACGCAGGCCCCATGATCCCTGCCGACCAGGAAGGTCAACTCCAATAGCATCTTCAAATTGAAAGCAGCTTACCTCCTACGAAATGCAGGACTCCTTTGATGCTCCATTACCTTCCATGAAAAAAAGAGAGAGACCGAGGAACAGAGCAGTTTGTGTAAGGTTGTATAAAAGCCCACCTTTTGAATTAGCATTTTAAATGACAAGCTATTAATTATTCAAATGAAAAGAAATGTTATTCAAATTATCACTGTGGAGTACTCTAGAATTAAGAATTATTTGTCAAGTTATAAAATGCAAAAATAATTCATCGCATTAGTTAAACGTTAAAGCAGATTTGCATGTGCAGAAATGAGTCCCCCCGCCCTCAGCGATTCTCTCAGTCTCCTGTGAAGTCAAGCAAATCTCAGTTAAGTATAGAATATCATGGTGGAGTGATTGGGGTCTCTTAGAAACTGCTGAATGGGTGCCGTTTAGCATAGCTGTGATAATGGGCTCTGCATGGTCACCATCGTCGGTCACTGGAACACGGGATTTGCGCTGGGACCAGGTAGGGATGGGCGAGCACCTTTGGTCTGGAACCAAAAACAAGAGAACACAATAGAGCACAGAGGGGAGTGGCAGCCATGTTATTGCCACCTACCAGTAGGGCGGCGACACTCGCCCCATAAAACTGAGAGGGAGGAGAATGATAAAATTGAGTAGAGGATGAAAGGTCAAAGCTTGCAGGTGTTATTAGGTTCAGGGTGTCTTAACATGACTGTTGAACTGCTTCTGAGTTTGTAGTAGGAGTATTTAATCCAACTATCAAGCTCGCGGAAGAAAGCTTTTCCCAAAGTCTGGAAGGTTAGATTTATGCACCAGAATAGCCATCAAAGAGGTGATCTAAACAAATGGCTTATGGTGCATTCTGAGGCAGAGTGGGGGCTCAGTGAACAGTATGAGGTTTCAGGCCATTTCCTTTCTCAGGCATGCTGGGGGGGGGGGAGAGCTGTCAGTTTCCATTTGCATGTTGTCATGTGTGTCCAGCAATGATCTGACATCCAATCCAGGGTGTCCTCCTGCCTCCAGCCCTGTGCATCATGGGATACGGTCTGGAGTCACTGTGACCCCATACTGAGGAGTAGATAGACAACACAGGAATGTATGGATGGTTAGATTGTTGGATTCGCGATCGAGGAAACATTCACTTATTGGGCGGATTTTTAATGGAATACTGCAAATTTGTTAGTTTCACTAACATAAGTCATTCAATTGATAACAATTAAAATACAACACAAGGCAAAGGGTATCTTAGTCTAGGCAAAGCTTTTTATTTACTGTTAGTGCTGATATCTGTGCATATTCCTTGCCAGGAAACTCCCCACTAAACATTAAACCAAATAACGTAACCTCATTCTAACCCTTCGCCAACAATCAGTCGTACTCCTCTATTAAACAAAATCGAACAACCATTACCAGCAATTACCCACAAAAATTGCAATTATAATAACAGCTTGTATCTCTGGTCCTCTTTCATTATGGCAGAAATCACACAGGCATATTGCATTCTTAATATTGCCTTAATTAGGAAAAACATCAATTACTTATACCAATCATCTAATCAAACCCAATCAGTGTTGCTTCCCGGGAGTTAAACAGTCCGTGGCAGAACGGCTGAGGCGAGCAGCGGTGTCACGAATATGACATCATAGTCTACACTGGAGGCCCGGCTCATTCTTAGGAAGCTGACATACTTGCACAAAACATATAACATTGCTAAGCCAAAGCTTATGCCTGCATTTTGACAGTAGATTTATGTGCTACAAAGAAGCTAGGAATACAGAATCACTTAAGAGCCTTTGATGCAAGCGCGCCGAATGCTAACACCATACAAAACTGTGAGCACTCTCATTAAATGCTAACAATACTCCCCACACCCACAAGCTACATCTGCCGGGGGGTAACAGCAGGGGGCAGCAACTGCGACCATAGTGGCCAACTCCCCCCGTCCAGCCACCTGACCGTCACCCTGCTGGAGGTAACGTCAGTCATGGTTGGCCGTGATTAATGTCCTTTCTGTCATTATAGAACTAACGACTAGTGACTGGCGACAAACCCCTTACTTTGCAGATAGCAGACTGAAATAAAGGTATACAATAACCAGCCATAACATTAAAACCACCTGCCTAATATTGTGTAGGTTCTACTTATACCACCAAAAAAAGCTGTGACCCACGGAGACATGGACTCCACAAGATCTCTGAATGTGTCCTGTGGTTTCTGATACCAAGACACTAACAGCAGATACTTTAAGTCCTGTAAGTTATGAGGTCAGGCCTCCATGGATCGGGCTTGTTTGTCCAGAACATACCACAGATACTCAATTGGATTGAGATCTGGGGAATTTGGAGGCCAAGTCAACACCTTGAACTCTTTTTCATCTTCCTTAAATCATTCCTGAACAGTGTGGCAGGGTGCATTATCCTGCTGAAAGATCCACTGTCATCAGGGAATTCCATGAATGCCGTGAAGCGGTGTTTAGGTAGGTGGTAGGTGTCAAAGTAACATCCACATGAATGCCAGGACCCAAGGTTTCCCAGCACAACATTGCCTAGAGCATCTCACTGCCTGGTTTACCTTCTTCCCATGGTGCATCCTGGTGCTATTCTCTTCCTCAGGTAAACGACGTACATGCACCTGACCGTCCACATGGTTTAACAGAAAATGTGACTCATCAGACCAGGCCACCTTCTTCCACTGCTCCATGACCCAGTTCTGATGCTCTTGTGTCCATTGTAGGTGGACAGGGGTCAGGATGGGCACTCTGACCGGTCTGCAGTTAAACAGCCCTGTACACAGTAAGCGGCGATGCACTGTGTGTTCTGACGCCTTTCTATCATAGCCAGCATTAGCTTTCTCAGCAATCTCTGCTGCAGTAGCTCTCCTGTGGGATCAGACCAGGCAGGCTGGCCTTCGCTCCCCATGGGCACCGTGATCCTCGAACGACCATGACCCCATCACCGGTTCACTGGTTGGCCTTCCTTGGCCCACTGTAGGTAGTTACTGACCACTGCATACCGGGAACACCCCACGAGACCTGCTGTTTTGGAGAAGCTCTGACCCAGTTGTCTAGCCATCACAATTCGGTCCTTCTCATAGTCGCCCAGATCCTTACACTTGCCCGTGTTTCCTGCTTCCTACACATCAAGTTCAA
Organism: Brienomyrus brachyistius; assembly: GCF_023856365.1. NCBI lineage: Eukaryota > Metazoa > Chordata > Actinopteri > Osteoglossiformes > Mormyridae > Brienomyrus > Brienomyrus brachyistius. Next base: position 6,824,825 of record NC_064533.1, read on the forward strand.
TAACTAACTGTTCACTTGCCTAATACGTAATGGCTCCGTCGATAGGTGTCATTGTAACGAGATAATCAATGTTATTCAATTCACCTCTCTGTGGTTGTAATGCTATGGCTGATCGGTGCATAATGACCTGGAACCTAACCCGAGGGGGAGCAACTGCTAGCATTAGCTTTGCAGCATCAGTTTAGTGATCTTGGGCACATGGCAAGAAGTCCCATTGTAATAAGGGAATCCCATCCAGAGCGGCATATCTCCAACTAAGGTGACGAGTTTCCCTCGGATAGCTAGCAGAACAAGAGAAGCAGGCCTCCCCAGGAGACACTGAGCGGAATATGAGTCATTCATCTCTGTCTGTCTGACGGAAGTCTGTCTGCGTGCCTACAGGAACACCGAGTTCCATACTGAATTTCGTGAAAGGCGGCTTTCCCTGGCTACCGTGCGCTGTGCTGACATGCGGCTCATCCCAGAATCTAGTACGTGTCTGTTCAGACGATCAGAAACCCTTCATAAGTATAATTCCTATATGTGTGCCCAGATGTCACACTCATCAACAAGATGAATAATGGAGACAGTAAGAGATACAGAAGATGTAGCGCAGTGTAATGAAAAGGGAATTGCATTTATTCACAGAAGAACACATGTATGAATGCCTTTTTACTGCCCCCCCCCCATCATTTTATGGAATGATGCTGTATTTTAGCACAACAGCTAGTTCTCTCAGCTGTGACACAAAGCAAGGGGACCCTGGGAGCAAGGGGAGACTAGGAGAAGTGGGACATTGGGAGAAATGGGACACTAGGAGCAAGGGGACACTAGGAGGGGTGGGACACTAGGACTGAGGGGACACTGGAAGAAATGGGACACTAGGAGCAAGGGGACGGTGGGAGCAGGAAGGCATTAGGAGAAATCGGACACTGGGAGCAAGGGGTCACTAGGAGCTAGGGGACACTGGGAGAAATGGGACACTAGGAGCAAGGGGACACTGGGAGCAAGGAGGCATTAGGAGAAATGGGACACTAGGAGCAAGGGGATGCTGGAAGAAATGGGACATTAGGAGCAAGGGGATATTGGGAGCAAGGGGACACTAGGACCAAAGGGACACTGGGAGAAATGGGACACTAGGAGCAAGGGAATACTAGGAGAAGTGGGACACTAAGAGCAAGGGGACACTGGGAGAAATGGGACATTAGGAGCAAGGGGATATTGGGAGCAAGGGGACACTAGGACCAAAGGGACACTGGGAGAAATGGGACACTAGGAGCAAGGGGACACTGGGAGCAAGGACGCACTAGGAGAAATGGGACACTAGGAGCAAGGGGACACTGGGAGAAATGGGACATTAGGAGCAAGGGGATATTGGGAGCAAGGGGACACGAGGACCAAAGGGACACTGGGAGAAATGGGTCCCTAGGAGCAAGGGGACGCTGGGAGAAACGAGACACTAGGAGCGAGGGAATACTAGGAGAAGTGGGACACTAAGAGTAAGGGGACACTGGGAGAAATGGGACATTAGGAGCAAGGGGATATTGGGAGCAAGGGGACACGAGGACCAAAGGGACACTGGGAGAAATGGGTCCCTAGGAGCAAGGGGACGCTGGGAGAAACGAGACACTAGGAGCGAGGGAATACTAGGAGAAGTGGGACACTAAGAGTAAGGGGACACTGGGAGAAATGGGACATTAGGAGCAAGGGGATATTGGGAGCAAGGGGACACTAGGACCAAAGGGACACTGGAAGAAATGGGACACTAGGAGCAAGGGGACACTTGGATCAAGGAGGCATTATGAGAAATGGGACACTAGGAGCAAGGGGACACTGGGAGAAATGGGACACTAGAAGCAAGAGGATGTTGGGACAATGAAGCCATTAGGAGAAGTGGGACACTCGGAGCAAGGGGACACTAGGAGAAGTTGGACACGAGGAGCAAGGAGACACTGGGAGAAATAGAACACTAGGAGCAAGGGGATGCTGGGAGAAGTGGGATGCTAGGAGAAGTGAGATGCTGGGAGCAAGAGAATGCTGGGAGCAAGGGGACAAAAAGCAACATGTTCAAGGTGTTAACTTCGATAAAAGCGGGCATTAAAAAAATTAAATCATCTGCAAAAATGTACTCTAAATTCATATATTCACAAATAATTGATAGCTATTTCTGTCTCTGAACTCAAATGCTGGACCAGCTTATAATTCATTGTTCAAATGTGTCTGTTCATAGCCTTGCATTTGTACCTCAGCTTTCACAACTACCGTCCACGCAAATTAGTTTGGCCCTTCATCTCTTGTGGATTCATCTCCGCACATGTTCTAGCTTTGGAATTAATTGCCAGATCAAGGTGCAGAAAAATTAAAAAGCAGTAATGAAATTAACACATCTATAACTACGGCCCCTTTGCAATGAAAGAACTTTAATAGAATTTTTACCCTTCTGTCCATTGTGGAGGATAAGACTATTGCCAAACAATGAACTGCACCCAGTAATCTCAAGGATGGTTTAATGGAATAAAACAGCAGTAATGTATTCATCCAGATATTAGGTTGCTTTCACATTTTCCATCTCGCTCTCCACGACAGACATATACATGTAAATACATTCGAGAGCAAGTTTGGAGAGTAGGGTTAGCGGACTTCAGTGTCTCTGAAGCAGTTCAGGTTAAGGACCAAAGATTACTCTGTTGGGATTTGAACCCACAACCTCCTGTATAGGTCCCTAATCCTCTGAGCTACACACCATCGAATATGAATATCAGAATATGTGCCCAATATACTGGTGGGGTGGGCTGGGTTGGGGGGTAATTGCATCCCCTATGGGTCCCCACCCCCCTTTTCTCCATCTAAACTCTGACAGACTTTCCCCCCCAAGGATGGATTTCTCCCCCTCCCAGCTGATTTGAGACTCTACCCCCCATCTGCCCAATAGCTGGGCTTCAGGTCCAAGTTCAATCAGAGCCGGACAGAAGCGGGACAGAATACCGCCGGGGGGGGGGGTGCTGTTTGTCCCTCAGCTGAAGGGGGCAGCGTTGCTATGTGAGGGGAGGCCGGGAACTGCCAGGGGAAGCGCCGGTCCGGCGGTCTGACTGTGCTGCTGCCAGGTCCATTGAAGATCAGTTCGGTTTCATAGGGGCATCCCCCCACCCCTCACCACTACCACCCCACCAGAGGGGGAAACCCAAATGAGATTAAGGCAGCTTTGCCAAGACCCAAGATCAAAACACAAAGGCTCATACATCAGCCTTTGATCTGAGCGGGCTCATCCGCACACAGCCAGCAGCCACTGCGGACTGTAATAGACCCCGCCCCCCCACCCAAAAAAAACAAAACACTCAAAAAAGGCAAATGGAACGTTATCGCGACAGCTGCAGTGCTGCAGGGTCCTCTGCTTGGCGTCACACTGCTGTGCTTGGCCGTTTAAAAGGCTTCTTGGGCTCTTTTGGACTTTAAAGGGTTTGCTCCCCTATAAAAGTACAGCCCTTTGTCTTCGAAACAATGGATATTTTAATTAGGCTCTTAAGTAATGAGAGTTAATTATCATTCCATTATCGTTATCAGTGTGAAGAACGATTTTAGCACAATAGGGGAATGGTTATCATTACTGTAAAATGGCCTTGTCAGGGTTTGGTGAAAGATGATGTGTCCTAGTTCCTGAGCTTCTGGGTCCTTGGAATTTAGCTGCAGAAACAGCACCTGCTTCACGATATGCTTATAGGGCTGAAGAAAAGATGTATGAGGTTAATGCTTCATGATGCGTGTATGGCTGCGTTTCTTGACCCGGTCCTTGGGGACCCCCAGTCAGTTCACATTTTTGCTCCCTCCCTGCTCCCAGCACACCCGTGACAGGCTTTCGGTGTTCCTGATTGGCTGGGAGCTGTGAGGGAGCAAAAATGTGGCCTATCTGGGGGGATCGCCACGGAATGGCTAGAGAAACACTGGCTTATGCTGAACAGAACCACCTTGATGTAAATGTTACTTGCTTTGGTGCTTTTCAGAGGTCCTGGGGCCTCCTGGTCCATGCTCAGTTGGACAGGACACCTGTCACCCCATCCATGGGCAGCATCCAAGAGCCCGGCTACGCCTGAGGCCCCGCCCCCATCCGAGTAATAACCCCGCCCTGAAACCATGACGACCAGGCTCCCTGCCCCACTGCCGCTGCTGCTCCTGCTGGCCAGGGGCCTGCCATCGCTGGGCGACGCCAGCTTCGGCAAAAAGGAGATCAAGATCGACGGTGACCTGGTGCTGGGGGGGCTCTTCCCTGTGCACGAGAAGGGGGCGGGGACTGAAGAGTGCGGCCGCGTCAACGAGGACCGCGGCATCCAGCGGCTGGAGGCCATGCTGTTCGCCATCGACGAGATCAACCGCGACCCAGTGCTGCTGCCCGGCATTTCGCTGGGCGTGCACATCCTGGACACGTGCTCCCGTGACACCTACGCGCTGGAGCAGGCCCTCGAGTTTGTGCGTGCCTCCCTCACCAAGGTGGACGACACCGAGTTCATCTGCCCCGACGGCTCGTACGCCCTGCAGGACAATGTGCCGCTAGCCATCGCAGGGGTCATCGGCGGCTCCTACAGCAGCGTATCCATACAGGTAATCGCCACCAGACCGCAGGTGTGATTGCATGCATTAAGGGTGTTAATTAGCAAATGTAACCATTTCCACGCAACAGGAAAGAGTGAACATCAGGAGATACTGGGTACACCGACATCGTACGTCTGCAGGCTCCCACGCGATATTATAATGCTGTTCGGCATATTACATAATTTGGCAAATGCAAACATTAAAATTCGGCCATTTCCGCTGAAGCGGTTGCTTCATTTTCTTCACGGAAGACGGGCTGTTTCAGCACCTCGCCGTAGCCCAGCTTGACGGCAAGGATTCCCTCAGCTTTTTCCTTCAGGTCTCCCTGCCCACACGCCCGCGCCCCCCCCAAAGGCCCACTTCGAGGAGGCTGCGTTCTGGGTTATATTGCACCCAGGGAGTTCTTCTGACAAAAAGGAGAGTATTTGCATAGCTTGAGAAAGAAAGCCCCCCCCCCCCCCGCCCCAAAGCACTTTGCATTCCCACACAAAAGGACTGCCTCCCTATCTGCTGCGGAATCCTTAATCTCCTCACAATTCGGGATCCGGCCTCTCACTCTCAGAGGAGACCCTGGGGGACCGATGACCTCAGCCTCGAATAAGGGCTCTTATCCCCAGAGGTGGAGATTTAAGGTCCGGAGAGTACAAACCCAAAGCAAGATTTTGTTTCAACCAACCAGTTGAGTAAAAACAGTCACAGTGACAGAGTACTGAACTGGAACCGACAGCCTGTCTGCATCTGCATTTATATGTCCATCCAGGTCCAAGCTAAATCTCCGCTGATGCTTGTCTGGGCACGAAAACCATAGTCATCTTCACTTTCAATCAGGGCATCACCACTGCTGTTTTTTTTTTTTTGGGGGGGGGGGGGGGGGGCTGTACCTTAGCCTATAGCCAACAGTAAACAATAAGATATAGATATCTAGATGTAGATATATACTGTAGATATCAATAGATAGATATAGATATCAATATATAGATATATAGAACACATGTGAGCCAAATGCCAAATTCATGTTTTAGTCAAAGCCCACGTGCACCCAAGACAAGCCCCCCCCCCCCCCCCCCCCCAGTAGACGGCACCCTAGACAGCCGCCTATATAATTTCATGGATTAACCGGTGTCTGATGATCCTAGAACCTACATCCCAAGACACTCAACGCAATTTAGAGACACCACACTGCATGTTACCGGAGTGCAGGAGGTGACCAGAACAGAGGGACACGACCAAAACCCCATGGGATTCGAACCCAGAAGCTCAGAGGTGAGGCACCAATGCTAGCCTCTGTGTAGTTTTAACTACTAATAGGTCCAAAATTTCTGCCCCCCCAGGTGGCCAACTTGCTGCGGCTGTTTCAGATCCCCCAGATCAGCTACGCCTCCACCAGCGCCAAGCTGAGCGACAAATCCCGCTACGACTACTTCGCCCGGACGGTGCCACCCGACTTCTACCAGGCCAAGGCCATGGCGGAGATCCTGCGCTTCTTCAACTGGACGTACGTGTCGACTGTGGCATCCGAGGGTGACTACGGGGAGACGGGCATCGAGGCCTTCGAGCAGGAGGCGCGGCTACGCAACATCTGCATCGCCACCTCTGAGAAGGTGGGCCGCTCCAACGTCAAGAAGTCGTACGAGGCCGTCATCCGGCAGCTGCTGCAGAAGCCCAACGCCCGCGTGGCCGTGCTCTTCATGCGCAGCGATGACGCCCGAGAGCTGCTGGCCGCCGCCGCCCGCCTTGCCGTCTCCTTCACCTGGATCGCCAGCGATGGCTGGGGGGCGCAAGAGAGCATCGTCAAGGGCCACGAGATAGCGGCCGAGGGCGCCATCACCCTGGAGCTGGCTGCCCATCCTGTGGAGGAATTCAGCCGCTACTTCCAATACCTGGACCCGGGAAAGAACCGACGCAACCCCTGGTACAAGGACTTCTGGGAGCAGAAGTTCCAGTGCTCGCTGGGTGGGGAAGCATCACGCAAGCCGTGTGGGAAGCACCTGGCCATAGACCGCACCAACTTCGAACAGGAGTCCAAGATCATGTTCGTGGTGAATGCCGTCTACGCCATGGCGCACGCACTGCACAAGATGCAGCGGACGCTGTGCGCTAACACGACGCGCCTCTGCGACGCCATGAAGCCGCTGGACGGGAGGAAGCTGTACAGGGATTACCTGCTCAGCGTCAACTTCAGGGGTGAGTGCTTTGGCTGGGCGAAAAAGCAATTAACGGCTGTCCTTAAGTCGGCATGCGCTTAGTCTGAATATCGGGTTTTGCATAAGAATCGCGGAGATAGACTATTCCTGTATGCACCCTCTCCAAATGCAAAAAAAATAAAAGGTTAAACTGGCGGAAAATAACTGGACGGCGCTGGTCACTGAGATTTAAAATCCAGCTTCTATAATCGTTATTTCACACTTAAGCCTACCTGTTAACTGAATGATGACAGGGAAGAAATTTAAAAAAAAGAAAGAAAAAACAGCCCCGCAAACAGCTGCCGGCTTCAGCCCTGGTGGGCAGGTGCAGATAAGGGGTCTGGTGTGCCCCTCTTTCAAAAGCACCATCGTCGTCTTCCAAGCTGGGAATTAAAACGGGGCGTGCAGAGCTGTCTGGGACCACTTAACTTTCAACCCCGCACCCATTTTTTAATTGTGGAGAGCCAAACCCCACCCTCCAGACCCGTGGTGACCTGTCCTGGCTTTTTTGCAGCCACATGCGTGAGAATTTAGAACCGCCCAACATAAACCAGCTCAAAACAACGGTATGCTTAATAAAGGCTCATCGTCGCCATCGCTTATGACGGTAATAATCGCCATTAAGCAGATGATAGGCTGCCGGTGATTACGGCTATCGCCATGAATAATGAATGACAAGCCGTCCGCTGCTTTGCACACGGTCCCAGCTTTTTGTGAAATCCCGCAGAGCGACGCTTTAACGTAGCAGGTCAGCAGACTGCCTTTTTTTATCTTTCATTGCAAAGATCACCATGGCACCCCCCACTCCCGCATACAGTGCAGCAGAAATTCCCCGGTGGGTTTTTCTTGGGAGGGGATCGGTAAAGGACTCGGACGTGCAAGACAATACAGTTTGAATCTCTCGTGGGGAGATTTGATCAATAAAACGCCACGTGCATTGACAGAACAAATAAATGCAAAGTACCCTAAAGCTGAACAGAGTACACAGTGATATAAAATGGCAGGATAGGGAAAAAACAGCGATCAGGATGTGAGGAAGTGCGAAAAGGAGTTTACAGAATAGATCGGTATAAAGCATCCCTCAACACGCCTCCACAGCGACTCGTAACAAGTGTGTCACGTTACGCCCTCCCCCCTCCCGGAGCATCTGTTACAATGCACGTCCAAAAGCAGCACACACCATCTGCAGGTACCAAAGAACCAGAGGGGAGAGGCATAAAAGCGCTCTCTGACGGACAAGGCGTCCAGAAACGCACAGACTCCTTTAAACAGCAGATTTAAACGCGCATCGCTTTGAGGCAGTGCTGTGTTGCATATGGCTTAGCGATATTGCGTCGCAGCGGAAATCCAGCCTTTGCCTCGCCCGACACCATCCCCCTACTCTGGATCCGGCGTAAAACAACATCGCATCACGCTTTCATCTTCCACAGCTGTGGCATTTATTCAGTGGGGAGGGAGGGAGGGGGCGATCTTGAGGATAACTCTACCCTATACATTTTTAAAGCCATCACACCACACCCATACCCAGCATCTATCCACCCTCTGCGCCCCTGATCAAACAAACACGATTGTCTCTCCCATTTTCCATGCGCTTACATTACCAGTACTGTGCCAGACTGGAGCGAAATGTCTGCAAGACAATATTTAGCCACGAAATGAAAGGGTAAACCGCCAGTAATGACCGCAAAACTCACTCCACACGCCCTCCTTGTGGATTAAAGCATGCACTGCTACATCTGCACGCAGGAAGCAAGATGTCTGCTCAGAAGTAGTCAAGAAATCACAGCATGGTCTATTTTAAAAGGTGCAGTCACTGGAAATACACAAAATATCCCACGTTTGGAAGGGTCTGTGGGAAACGTGACCAAGTTGTGTTTTCCGGCTCTGTTTTTTAATAAAACACAAGAGCAAATCTGGTATTAATAAATCCATCTTAGCCCAGATCATTTCACTGAGCGATGAATGATCGATGGCTCCGATAAAGGCGCCCGCTTCTCGCTATCTTGAGCGCGTGACTGACGTCTATATTAAATTACGCCTCATTCCCCTTTTCCACGGGCATTTGCATGTTTGATTGTACGACGTTTAGTGTGCCACCCACTTCATTTCACACACGACTGCCTGCCTTTTGCACAGCCCCCCCCACCCCCCCCAAAAAAGAAAACAATCTCCATCTATAGCTATCTCTCGTTCTATAGCTACAGTCATATTGTGCTGTTTACTTTATAACGTTCTGAACACTCGCTATAGCTACAATTAATAACAGAAGCAGACAATCAATACAACACATGATATTCCCTTTATGAATTAAGAAGATAATATCTTTTATAGCGCTAAATTCAGACAGTAGTACCAGCTATTGTAGGAATAGTTACTCAAGACCTTTAACTTGACTTCTTATCGACAATTTCTTTTGCCACTGAGATTTTCACTGGCATATAGACATTTTAAATAAAAGCGTCCAGTCGTTGCGAAGGCATCACCACCCTCGCCAGGAGAAGTGGGCCTTAAAGACGAATGGCGGAACTGAAATCTCTGCGAGCCGTAATTATTAAAAAAAGGCGCACATACACACACGGAGCGTTTGTAGTGAGTCTGCTTCTGGCCAGGACAAAAAAGACATTCTAGAGGGAAAAAAGACACCCCCCCACACACACACAAGCCTACACACCCACTGCACTAGAGGAACGAGAATAAATTGGATGTGAGGTTGATTCCCAATGTGCGCCAGACTCGCACATCGGAATTGAAGGATGCGTTCATTGCGCGATTTTCCTCTCCTGATGGGCGGGCTTTGGATCTAAGCTGTTTAAGTAACAGACATAAAGCTGGTGTCAGAAAATCTATACGGAGGTTGTTTACTGCACCTCTCCATTTTGCGTAATATAAAGTTCGCTGCACGAACGTAGTTGCAGACCGCGGTGAACGGGTAAGATAAGACAAAAAAATAATCATGCATAAGAACACGAAGAAGAGGTTCTCACATTCAAGTTAATGGTGTCTTAAAATGTAAACTTTAGAGAGCCTACGGAAGTTTTCTAACCGGTACATCTACAAATTAAAAATCTGCCTCAATCTCCATCTTTCAGCAGTTTTTTTTCTTACATCAGTATGCGAGTTATCGTAAGAAAATTTTGTTTCCTGGCCAGGTGTTGCAAACTACATTGCATATTTCGATATTCCATACGTTTTAAGGCCTGGAGAATTCATTTCTGATGCAGCGCCTAATTGTGCAATTGGTCAGCTACGGCGCGCTCCCTGAAAATGACGTTTTCGATGTATTTATGGCATAGAGGCCGTCTTTTAGAAAGCATAAATGATGGGGCGCTGGAATTTGCATCATGGATGTCCGTGTTGGCACAGCCTGCAGCATTAGCAGTTTAGTAGCCAACAGCTAGTTGAAAACACACCTTATGAAACCAGTCGCAATAGCCAAGCAATAGAAGCGAAAATCCACAATTCACTCGTCGCCAGGTTCTGCGGGCACATGTTGCCAGGAGATAGGTAATTCTCCCCAAATATTACGCGTTCCTCCCTGGAGGTAACATGTAATTACAGGAGCTCGAGTACGTCTGACGTGGACGAACAGCAGACCTCCTTTCCGCAGCAGAGCGCGCTACTGGGGAAGTTGCCTAAGTGCAATTCGACAAGGATCCTCCAGTGTTTGTTTTCATCTTTTTAATGAGAGGCATCTCCCCAGGAGTGTGTGGAATCTACCTAGTTTTGAGATCAGAAACACAGGTGCTAGACGGACTGATTTTTTTTCCTCTCACGTCTGGTGTTCAGGTACAAATATGAACCCCATCCACCCCCACAGCTCAAAACGAACGTTTCTAAATCTAGCAAAAAAAATAAATACATATAAAGGTGTGAGGTGTGGAAAAGACATTAATGGGGAGAGGATCCTTCCTGGTAAGTTGTGACAAAAAATGAAATAAACAGATAGGTAGGGGGAAAAAATTAATTAATTAGGTCTGATGTACCTGGGAGCCTGTGCATGGTGGTTCTAGACCATTTCACCTGGGGGCAGACTGGGCCAGTTGTTATGTTAAGGGGAGGGGGCATTTGACTTGAATGTCCTCCAAGTAGTACTTACACTAGATTGCAAGCATTAAGAAGCAAAAGACCATTTTGAAAACCGCCGAGTTATCTCACTCCGATCTCTTGTTTTGCGTGTTATGCTTGGGGTAGCGATGGATTAATGGTTAAGTAAGTGCACCCTGAGCAAGGTACCACCCCCAAGCACTGCTCCCCGGGCGCTGAATTAGCTGCCCCCTGCTATGTCACATATGGGGTAAAAGCAGACGACATATTGTTTTGTTGTGCTGGAAAAGACAATTATTCACTTCCGCAAATTTGATGGTTTTGTTTCCGTCGTTAACTTTGTTTTTCACCAGCTGAAGCAACTCTAGCACCCGGGGTGCTTAGCCGTACCCGCGTTTATATCACGTCAAGAAAATGTGCTTACCGTAACCCTCACAATAGTAATAGTAGTAGTAATTATACATTTATTTTAGATCGAAGTAGCATACATATTTAGGGGGGGGGGGTGTATGTTGTGACGGGGCACTGTCCCCCAGAACCGCCCCTGCTGGGTGCAGAACTACTTTTAACATTAGCAGAATCACTGTAAACATTACATAAATATCATTTATGTAATAAGCCTGAACAATGAAAGGAAGCGGAATACACAACAACAAATGTGTACGTCGCTAACTCGCTTTCGGCAAATGTACCAGATTAACATATGTGTTAATTCTGGAGACAGTATTGTTTCTGAAACGAAAAGCATTGTCAATAGATGTAACACAACAACAAGACGTCTATTCCCCATAGCACCGATGCAAGCAGCTGAGACTGACAGCAAGTGGAAATACTGTACGGAGTATCACAGAAGCCTACAGCTGCTCTGCCTTTAACCTCAGGGTCGCCAACTCTCATGCATCTGACGCGACACTCATGCTTTCAGATTCACCCTCACCCAAGAAGTCTTACGGCAAACCGTAAGATTATTATTATTAAACCCAAAGTTAGCTACATCAAAAGCGTTGCGGCAGTTAGCAAACCCTACAGACTATTTACAAGGTAATAAAACTCTTACATGCGTGTACATGTGTGTGCAGACTTGTCTCGAACTGAAAATGTCACTCCAGCCTGCTGACCAAAGTTGACAACCTGGCTTTCTAGGCAAGCTTCTCACAAGAATATGTAGATTACAAGGCACGGAAAAGGGCATCTGAGGGGCTTCAGACCCGAGTTCAACACTCTTCTCTTAAACAATCATCTTCTCTTTAAAGAAGCATGTAAATATTTCCCTCTGATTCAGCAGACGGTATTAAAGCGCTATGGCTTTATCTCAGCCTGCAATCACCACTAACCTTTTCAGAATAAAATCCTTGCGTAGATATTGACCGTAAACTCATTCCTTCCCCACCAACACAACTATGTTGTCCTTATTTTTATTATATAAAACGGTTTTAATCGGTTCATCATCTGCATACTTTCATATCTCCATAACCAGGCAGGCATAATGTGCGTTTGAGTTATTATGCGGATATTTGCGGAGAAATGCCGGCTTTCTATGGTTTTCATGAGCTTTGATCTGATCCGATAAGCTCCTTGTATTCACGTTTTGATGACAGCTGTTAGTCCATAAAACCGCTCACTAAGTTAACTGGCCTCCGTCTTGGTAAGCAGTATATTTGTGAGATTGGATCTTCATGTTTTCTGCGTCGAGATGTATGGGGGCGGATAAAGTGCAACATGTCCCGCATTTCTCTGGACCCTCCAGCCTCCCGGGAGCAGGACCGGCCCTGCCTGGGGGATTTGCGCGTCCCCAAGCCAGGGAGCCGCTGATTAGCGACATCATCAAGCCGGCGTCTCTAACGCGGTTAATTTCAGCGTCCGGTGACAGAGCGCCTGCGTGATTTAGACGCTCAAGATACTGGAATGTTCGCTGGGTAATATGGAGGGTATTAGAATGAAGATCAAGATCGCATTTTATACTCACACTCTTTTATACCCAGCAGAATATGATACATCCTTAATGCCCTCTTTAATGTTCATTAAGTCACATTTCCTGCTGAGACTTCACATGCACATTAACAATAAAGAGATAATTACATCCATTATTATATACGATTTGAGGTAGGGATACAGCTGCTTGGTGTTCATATTAGTTTATGCTCTTTATTCCTGGATAAAACACTTTAAAATCATGCGTCGTATCAAGCATTTTTTCCACAGCATTCCCCGATCCTCCGCATTAGTTTAGCGCCATTTTAGATGCATTACTGCCCCCTAGAGGTAGGAATATGTAGACTGATGGATCTGATCCATGGACGCCTGCTCCCTTTGGTAACACATTATACCTTGTTCACATATAGTTATGGGAATTTCTCAACCTCCGCGTAACCCATTAGTTGAAATTAAGGTGGCTTGCGATCTGTTCAGGTATTGATTTTTAATAAATCACAAATCTCCTCAAGTAGTAAAGAACCCCATTAAGCAAGCAATAAAATTTCACGCTATTACTCCATTCAATTATGTAACAATCATCAAAACCTTAGCAAGACAAGTTCGTTCCTCAGAAAATAACAGCAGCGCAGTTTAGATGCGTGAAAAGTGATGCTCTTATCAGGATCAGCGTTTTCGTCTTTACATCCTGAGGTAGAACGTATTTGTCGTTTCTTTGTAAAGCGGTTCTGTGTTTTTCAAATCCTCTGCAATCGTGCAGCTTCAATGAGAAAAAAATAAGTATAAAAAAAGTATAATTTTAAATTATTCCAAGAAAACAAGCAATATTCAAAGGTTTCGTCCAAATTTTAATTCAAACTCCTCTCTGGCAAATATTCTGGAGGCCAAAATCTTGCCAGACGCCTTCACACTTCCGGATTAGGACACGTCACTCTGGACAAGAAATTCTGGTTTCTATGCCCGTCTTTCCATTTCACATGGGTAACAATTTAGGTTTTACTTAAGGATTATGTTCCAAGCTCCAAAATAACTAGAAAAACCTTTCCATTTCAGTCGTTCTCTGTCAAACTGTCTAATAAAGATCATTTGTAAAAGCTGCAACTTTCTGCATAGTATCAGAGGATCAGCTTGGTTTAAAATTGAGACCCATCGAAGTATTTTTTAATTTAAATCCTCTTTGTTATTGTAACTTTCTTTATTTCAGGGATTTGTTTAATAGTAAAATACCAAATATATCCTTGGTTTTGATTGCATCTTGAAAGGAGCAAAAGTAACATAGGATGCTAGTTGAACTGATTGAAAAAAGTAAAAATCAGCGATTTGATCGTGAATAAATATGATTTTTTTTTGTTCGCTTAATGGGCGTTGATCAAAACAAATAACAGGCAAATGAGTCGCAATTAATATTTATTGACAAAATGTTTATAACATTCGATGAAAAGAGGCAAATGTATCACTTATGAGAAACCCAGGGAGGCAGCCTTTCTGGGTTTGTCTACTCTACAGATGCACTATTTCTTACGGGGTGTGCTTGATAATCTGGATGACTATTAGGTCCATTTCCAGGTGCTACCTTGAAAAACATGGACCAGGTTAGGAAGGTGATATCACCTTGCTTTTTAGATATATTCGCTGTACTAGATGTATCGGGTTTCTGTCATATCCAGAGGGGTGATTGGGGATGTGGTGTTATGTTTTATTCAGACACCGAATCCAGGGAACCATCTAGACTGTGTGATGAACTGTGAGGGGTGAGCTGTGTTTAGAGCTTTGGAGGTCACTCTTGGGTGAGTGCAGTAGGTGCGTTTTAAGCTGTGAGCACTGCATGGTCGGTGCATGGAGGCCTGAGGTCAAAGGTCACCTCCTCATGCCCTCCCTAGCTTCCTCCTGCCCTCTTATAATCCATTATCCTGTAGACTCAGCAGGAGGGGTAGCACAGTAGCTGTTTGGCAACTCGATTATCGACGTCATCAAAGGGTCGACTGTCTTGCTTTTCATCCCATCTGGCCAACAGATTGTCCACTACCTCTGGCCAGAGCTGAAATTTTACAAGATAGCTTTTCTTTTTTCCACATTTGAATATCTCATGTTTTAAGTTAAGTTTGGGGGTCGTCGATCCCGTTAATCAAGCTACATAAAAACAAGGAAAGTACATGTTATGCCAATAAGAGAAAATCTCAGACAAACACGCTTGAAACACATCTAAAAAGAAACTGTCCGTGTAAATGACACGTTTATTCTTAAATCAACAGCGTGTCATATTGCATTTGGTCCTTTAATGATTTCCTGAAGGTTCAATCAGTATTTTACAAGAGGATGAATGTGATAGGAATCGATGCGGCGGTGTCTTCATGGACTGTGAAATCCCATCATGTCTGCCGATTCTGACCCTTAGAAAAAAATCCATTTTCACTCCCCAGCACCTTTCTCTCCGTCCGGCGTGGACAATGTGGTGAAGTTCGACGCCTTCGGCGACGGCTTGGGCCGCTACAACATCTTCAACTACCAGAGGCGGGGCGACAGGAACGGCTACGTGCATGTGGGCGAGTGGGCGGAGACGCTGACCCTCAACAGCGAGCTGATGCAGTGGCCCCGCCTCTCGGTGCCCACGTCGCAGTGCAGCGACCCCTGCGCCCGCAATGAGATGAAGAAGATGCAGGCGGGCGAGTTCTGCTGCTGGATCTGCACGCCGTGTGAACCCTACGAGTACCTGGCCGACGAGCTGACCTGCGTGCCCTGCGCAGCTGGCCAGTGGCCTACTGAGGACCTGACAGGCTGTTACGACCTGCCTGAGGACTACATCATGTGGGAGGATGCCTGGGCCATAGGACCTGTGGCCATCGCCTGTGTGGGGATCATCTGCACCTCCCTGGTAGGTGGCATCTTCATCCGGCACAACAACACGCCGCTGGTGAAGGCATCTGGCCGTGAGCTCTGCTACATCCTGCTGTTGGGCGTCCTCATGTCCTACTCCATGACATTCTTCTTCATCGCCAAGCCCTCGTCGGCCATCTGTGCCCTGCGCCGCCTTGGCCTGGGCACCTCCTTCGCCGTCTGCTACTCGGCACTGCTCACCAAGACCAACCGCATCGCCCGCATCTTCGGCGGCGTCAAGGACGGCGCCCAACGTCCCCGTTTCATCAGCCCAAGCTCCCAGGTCTTCATCTGCCTGAGCCTCATCTCCGTCCAGCTGCTACTGGTGACCGTGTGGCTGCTGCTGGAGGTGCCGGGGACGCGGCGCTTCACCCTGCCCGAGAAGCGCGAGACGGTCATCCTGAAGTGCAACGCGCGCGACTCCAGCATGCTGCTCTCCCTGGCCTACGACGTGCTGCTTGTCGTCCTGTGCACCGTGTACGCCTTCAAGACCAGGAAGTGTCCTGAGAACTTCAACGAGGCCAAGTTCATCGGCTTCACAATGTACACCACCTGCATCATCTGGCTGGCCTTCCTACCCATCTTCTACGTGACCTCCAGCGACTACAGAGTAAGTTATTAGGCGGTCGTGAGATCAAGGCGTTAATATAACGTCAGCTCAGTAATAGTTGCAACCCATGCCGGCAAGATGTATCTCTGGTCCCCCTGTCTGAGACAAAGTGAAATTGTGTTGCTAAGTCTACACCCCCCTTAGAAAACAGTGGCCTAGATGGCCGCCTGCGTTGCTTAATGGGTTGAACGGCAATAGCTCAGATACACACATACAGTGTGGCTACTTTGCATACTAAATTCACCAAAGTAGCATGGTCATGTCTGGAGTATCATGCACATTGCTGTGTGCTCATAGGATTTATGTTGATTATTTTCAGCCACTGATTTATTATGTCCTATGTTAGAATATGAATGTTTTTATTCATCAATTACAAAAAGTACATGAAGTTCATTTTGGTACAAGTGATGGCGTGAAGTGTACACTAAAATAGTATAAAAGTAAAACCAGTAGCTACAGAAATAAGAAAGTACAAATAAACTAAAACATGCAGGTGAGATAACTGGATACAATCAGCTTTAAAGTATGTGCAGACAAGCTTATAAAATTAGGCACTTATTCGTAAACATGCTCACAGTCACTCTGCATGCATACACATATAGCAGTTTACCTATTCTATATATGTAAATCACAGAAATCTATTATGAAACAGTTATAAGGTGTTTTAAACATTTGCCATACGTACGGACACATCGAGGCTTGTGTAAGATGTGTAGTAATTTAAGTGCAAAATTTAGAGAGACAGCAGTCTATTTAGTGTGAGGTAATGACTCACACGTGGAACTTGGAATGAAATTTGTTGCTACCCCTTTAAATGAACAGCCTGTTATTTAATATGGGATTTAGGATAGAAGTGAACTGAGTTACACAGGAAGTGAATCATATGGGCACGTTTGTGTAGCGTTTTAGTTAAGTGTAAATGTCAGGCTGGCTTTCAGCTTTCAGCTTCAGAGAGCCAGGCCTCTGGGATGTTACATCACAGCTATCCATCACCTTGCCTCCCCGCTGTGTTGTCTGATGACAGTGCGACCTGGAGGGGGCGCTCATAAGTTTCTGTCTGGCTCCGCTTCAGGTACAGACCACAACCATGTGCATATCGGTCAGTCTGAGTGGCTTCGTGGTGCTGGGCTGCCTGTTTGCCCCCAAGGTTCACATCATCGTGTTCCAGCCGCAAAAGAACGTCACCAGCCATCGGCTGAACCTGAACCGCTTCAGCGTCAGTGGTACAGCCACCACCTACTCGCACGGTGAGCCCTCAACGGGTCAGTTCTTCATTTGAATCATTATCCACTTACAATGTCTTCCCCAAAATAAGATTATAGATTTCAAGCTCAATAAAAATATCGAAAGCTACTTAAAATCTGGATCAGATTTAGTTTATAACACAATAATACACAATAGTATATTTAATATTGTGATTCCTTTCAGTTAGGTGATTATAGACTGCTGTGTTATATATGCATTATAGTTAGCACTGTACTGGTTAGCATTAGCATCTCAATGACTTTTTAGCTATTCCTGTGGCAAACTGCTCAGGTAGATTTAAGACCCTGTAGCCCAGGTGTGCAGGTTCAAGATGACAGGATATTGGAGCTAGGTGTCTGCGTTTGGAGAAACATCACGTAGGTCTTTCCAGGGCAGTGATACGAAGCGATTGAGAATATGACCTAGACTGACACTGTCCTCCTCTTTCAGCGTCGGGGGGTGCCAATTACGTCCCGACTGTCTGCAACGGGAGAGAGATTGTGGACTCGACCACCTCGTCCTTGTAACCCACCGTCAAACTCGCTGTCGCAGCTGTTAGACTGTTAGCCAATTTGCACATATTGTGCATCTCCTATGAGCTAGAATCATTTACGTAGAAATTAAATTATTTTTAAGGGCTGTACATATTAACTGATGTTGTAGACAAAAAAAGAAAACATTTCTAGGATGTTTTGATAGTTTATTATACCTTGTAAATAACCATAAACTTCACTGGTAAATGGTTTCCATTGGGTTAGCTAAGCACTGAGTGGCTTTGGCGATTCCCAGACAATGTTTTTTCATGCCATTTTATAGACCTCACGGTAATAATCAGCGGGTTATACATTTCTATGTTGTACATATGTATATTATGTCTAACTGATGGTTTCAACAGCACAGTAACAAGTTAGCTGTATGTAACATGTGTGCCGGGGAGGGCAAGAGAGTCATGTGACAAGATGTTAGAAGGATGGAACGGGGCTTTGTTTGGGGCCAGGAGCAGAGATGGCTTTAGAGAATGGTGAGGAGGGACAAACACAAATGGCAGCCATTTTGGAATTGTCATATAAGCTAAACATATAAACAAAATGGGTGGCATGTCTCGGGAGAGCAACAGTGGAGTGTAGGGAAAGGCTTCGAGGTCTGGGCAAAAACAAAGAAACGAATAAACAGACCTCATTTTTAATGACTCCGTGATAAGGCATGTCCTGACTCGTCCACGCCTCTCTGTCTGACACCACTTTACCGGAATCATCTCTGGAAGACAGCCATTTAGACCCCCTGACACAGACATGTCACGGCTGCAGGTAGCCTTCAAGATGGTGGAATCAGCGATGGAGAATTTACCCATATAATATGTGACCCTCAGTAAAAATGTAATAATTTTTACACTCAGTAAAAACAATGTAATGTTTAAGAATGGCTAGTTGTGCCTTAACTTACGTCTTGTAGTTTTACACTGAAGCCTTGCTGTTAGATTTTGTGCATGTAGGACGTGGCGGGGAGCCACCTTTGTATGAGTTGTTTACATTTTCGTACCGTGTCGTACTTTTGACCTCATTCGTGAGACTGTTTTCAGAGACTCAAACTTCTACCAAGTGCTGCTGTGTCCATTAGTGGCTTGCGTTTGACGAGTTAGAGACTAGCTCTCATTTTTAGCGACGCGGGAAGTCGGCAGGAAAGCGACACATCTCTTAGAAGTGTTGCCCAAAGCCAGTGACGTTTATTCAACCATCCCAACAACAATAAATAACAGGTTATAAACAGGTTTGATCAGCCGCGATGAACACCACAATACAAAACATACAAAAGAAGTCACCGAAATCGCTAGAACTGATCCGTGTCGCCCATTGGATGTAGTGAGAAACGGTTATCGATCTGTCTTCCAATGCATCCCCACCGCCAGGCCGGTGGCTCGGGTCTAACCGTATAGAGACTCCCTCGTAAAGAACATCAGATCTGAGCCGAAAGAACTGCACGTTTTCAGAGAAGACAGCTGGAACAAAGACAAACAAAAGAAAAAAAGAGGGAAACAAACATGGGTATCGGAACCTCCTTACTGGTATGGGTCACTGTACTATAGGTTTCTGGGTCTACCTAGTCCTTGTTCTGTTCTCGACAAACTACTATGGGAGTCTGAGAGTGAAAAGGGAACAAGTGACATCCTATCAGTCTTGCCCCAATTTCACTGGCCTAAAATAATGAACAATAAAACCACCAGGGTGCGCTGTGCAGTTTTGTGGATGTTCTTTATCGTACACATTCAGTTTCTGTTTGTGTCAAAATGGCTGCTTCCCCACTTGTGAAGTTGCTCCCGCTACCCAGCAAAGTTTCTGCCATTCTCCGCACAGAGGACGATGCCAAAGAGGATTCCGGAAAAGCGGAAACCTTAGCCTCGTTCGAAATTAAGCTGTGGTTATGAAGGGACCAGCTGGACTCGACCTGGGACAATATAATGTACACCACTGGGTTTATGGCTGACGTTTGAGATATAGGAAATGGTGGTTGAGTTTTTCTGTCCAATTTTTCATGTGTCCTAATTAAAAAAATACCCAGCAAAAATAGTGTTCAGTCAGACTAAAGTCTGGCTAAGTCTACCTAATCCTGAAGCAATAGTTCAGTGCTCGTCGTTTGTGCAATAACAAGGAAATGATGGAACAGTAATAAAATAAATAACTATTCACAGTCTGGATCTGCTTATTCTCAGTACTTCCCAATGCCCGGTTCCCTCACCCAGACAACCAAAAATGACTAATTACATTCATCGGGGGTGTTTGCCACCACTCAAGCCACATGTGGGGCTTTTAACTGGAGTGCTTGTGACTTCTTGAGGCCCCAGAAAAAACGAACCAGCCCCTCATTACATTTTACTGGAAGGGTGTTTTTCCACTGCCACCAGGAACCGAACCAGAACCGACCTGTACCGTGAACTGGCGGTTTTCCAATGCACAGTATGCGAGCCCCACCTGAGCCGTACTCATATAGAATAGAATGGATTCATAATGAAAATGTACGCGAGCAAAGACAATTCCGTTAGTGTTCGATGCAGACACAAGACGGTGATTCTCACTTGCTAGCAGAATTTAGCACATAGTAAAACATCATGTGCACTGTGGGAACAGTAAATAAGCTGCTCTTCCGTTTTGCGTCACTGTCGCTCTTTACGCCTTTACCGAGCCAAACCCTTCTGTGTGGAAAACCGAAGCAAGCTGGAACGGCGCTGTGACGAGGTCCAGTTCATGGTCCGGGTCCGGTTCCGGTTCCTGTATGCCAGTGGAAAAGCACCGTGAGCCACAATAAGCAGCCATATCTAGTTGTGGTCAGTTGTGCGGGTTTTTGAGTACAAAGTCCTTCACTGACAGCTGAGGCATCAGGCGAAGACACTTTCCAAAGAATTATTTTGACAAAGCACTGAGGGACTGACAATAACCTAAACTTCCCTAATACACATACCCCTGTATGCCACTGCAGAAATATCAGCCAAATCCCAAACACCGACGTCTTACTTCAGTGTGCGGAGATGTGGGCCACACTCATTCAACCTTCTGTGCTCCAGGCCTAGTCTTCCTCTTTCTTTATTAGCTTTAATAGGACAGCAGGACGCGATGTGCAGCTAACTGAAACCTGCCGAGCTTCCATGCTACAGAACCTTCAGTAAGGATACTTCAGTTGCTTCAGCTAAACACCCATCTTTGTAAGCCCCTCACTGCAATACAAGTCAGGGCTGCCAAGCAACTGCGATTATAATATAATACAATTAAAAGCAGTAAGTAGAGTCTAACCCTTATTTCTGTTCCTCAACATTCCTCCCACTACCCATCAATCTGAATTAAATTGAAAAGCCATATTTGCCCCTTTATGAATGGGGTTAATGCATTTATGGAGACTCCTTTCCAGCTGAGCAAATTCATAGTGAAGAAAGGGGTGTTTTTTTGCTGGTGTGTGATGGTGAAAGGAATTTTCTGGAATTTGGGAGAAAAAAATGTCTGTCCTTCCTGGGACAGCGGCTCCAGTCTGCCTTTCTGGTCCCAGTTACTCTCTCTAATGATTAAGTTCTAATCGGCCTGAAACCCAGCTTTACCCAAATGCCCCCCCCCAGAGTATGGATCTCCCTCTGCACCCCCCTTCCAAAAAACTTCATCAGTCTCAAACAAAGAAAACAGGATGTTAGGGCTGCTTTTAATTTTTCTTCCTTCTTTTGTATTTTGTCTTGAAATGAGATTAAAAGTATAGCTGGACATGACCTATAATGTACTGCAAGCCACCACAGGACACTGTCCCCTTTCCCATAATGCACTGCAGGCCCAGGCTGACCACAGGACACTGTCCCCTTTCCCATAATGCACTGCAGGCCCAGGCTGACCACAGGACACTGCTCTGTTTCAGCTACCGCACTCAATAAGTCAGAGTTCCTTCAATCCACCGACTCAGAAATCAAATCTATAACATTTTGAATAGCTTCATTTTGACAGCATGACAGGAACATGTCACTGTACGATAAAGAATGTTCCCTCAAAACTGGTAGACTTTGATTAACATTGATATATTCACCCAGCTGAAAGGCTTACTGCACCCTGCTGCTGGGAACTGACAGTGTGGTATTGCATTAATAGCAAATAGAAGTTTTATTTCCTGCAGTTATACCGTTCATTGAAGGGTAAGCCAATATCTCTAGAAGCACATGCCATTCTAATTATCTTAGGCCTTGTCTAAAACATAATGTCCAAGAAGGTACAATATAGTCCGACAGAATGAATATTAGCACAATAAAAATAAAATCTTAAATAACACATCTCTGACATTCACAGCAATTACCAAGCCTTTGGTGAGAAACCTCAGATGAAATATGGCCTCCTGCTATTTTAAATGACCATAGGGACACATCCTACAAACCCCTGTCACTACCATGGCCCAGGACGCTGACGTCCAGCTGCAGATCAGGTCTGGGGGACATGGAGAAGTGGAGGTTGGCTGCCCTTCCTGCTCTGACCCTCCTCTCCAAAGGGTTACACAAACAGGGAGCTTGACTGAGCCTGATTTTATCTCAAAACATAAATGGGGTAGATTTGCCAAGGAATTGGGGGATGGGCCAGCATTACTCAATGTTACCACGTGAATAACCGGCCAAGAGAAAAGCCCACATCGGTTTAAAATAAAAAGAAATGGTCTGGAGGCGTCTATCTCCACGTCAGCACAGTCCCGCACATCTTCAGTCTCCAGAGCCTCTCCGAAGCCCTCCACTCAGATATAGGGCCACCAGCTGTAGGTGTCTTCTCAGTACTGTACTTGGGTTGCGAGTCTTTCCTTGGGTTGTGGGGTTTTTCCGTCGTTTCCTTAGACCCTCCCAGCACCAGTCACGCACCCCCTTTATCCCCACACCCATCTCTCTGTCCCAGAGGACTTCAGCTGGACCGACTCGCAGTTCTCGCCGTTGCCCTGGAAACAAAGAGGTACCACACGTTGCACACGTTTTAATTTTTAAAACACTCACGCTGTAGTCGGACTCAGGCAAAACACTACAAGCTCACTTGCAGAATCTCACCCTGACTCCATCTGCGAGAAATCTGCACGTTCTTGCCATGTTTATCGTGAACCAAACATGTGTGTTGAGTGTGTCCCCTACAATGGACAGGTATCCTGGTGTCCTCTACTAATGCTTTGGATATACGTACGGCCCATTCTTTTGTACTATAGAGACTGTGTACATTGAATCCTGAAAGGTCAAATATAACACAGCAAGCCATGAGTTCACAGAAAGTGCAGCCAATGACACTCTGCAAATCATAGACCATAGATGCCACAGCTTCCTGTGTGCACCCTGATTTTGCTGAGCAATAGCCCTCATTAGCCTGTGAAATGGTTTCTGCACCTTGAGTAGTCAGGCATGTAGTCATTTAGTAAATTACGTGTTTGAACCCCCTTGAAATCCTCAATCAGCAAAACCTATAGAGGGTGACCTCAACCCCCCCCCCCCCCATCAGCTAAATGACCGGAAGGAGATACCCCCACCCGCCAATCACCAAAATCTCCTAAGGGGGACTTAGCGGATTGGTTGCCGGACCTCTAACAAAGTTCATTTCTGGCTAAGGGCCTGGTAGGAGTAAATCCTGGCTCCTCGGCCTCACCTTTGTAGCAATGGACTTCAGCTTGCCCAGTAGCGAGGGCTTGTTGGAGTAGACCACATCATCATCATTGTCCTCGCCTTCCATGATGGCGCAGCTGTCGGCCGCTGGCAGTTCGCACTCCCTGTTGGCGGTCATCACCAAGCGGGAGTATTTGTACTCCAACCTGCCAGGGTGCAAAAAAAAACACACATTAGTTGCCATTCAGCCCTACCAGCACACAATATGACCACAAGATTCACAGATGAACTAATCAAGGCTCACGCACAAACATTTAATCTCCTTCAAGGGTGCTGCCTGTCTTGGCCAGAAGGTGTCAAGGAAATTCTCTTAAAATTTAGATTAAAAACACATCCGTCCACCGTTACTTTTAAGCGTTTTCAAGTAGCTTCAAAGCTTCTAGACATATCTTCTCTGTAGCTAGTGAAGTGTGTCTAACAGAGTCAGTTCCTGGGGGCTGGCAGTATTCACTGTGCCAGACATCACAGAAGGGTCTACACTGAGGACCACAGAAACTGGCCATGAACAAGTGCGCCCGTACTTTTTGTTCTTCTTCCAGAAGTAGCAGGTGAGGGCAATGAGGAGCACGCCCATGAAGGCGCCGAGCCCAGCTCCGATCTTCAGCCAGAAGTTGATGTCTTCACAGGGCATGGTCTTCTTCGCTGGGAGCCGGATGCCTTTGGTGCAGAGCTTTGGTTCATTCCAAACATAGAGAGTGTCCTGAAGGAAGGAGAGGAAGAATGTAGGCCCAGATCAATACAAACACATGAAGGAACAATGCAACAACAATACATCACATGTGCACACAGTCACTTCCGGAAGCCCGTGACAATATACATGGCAAACAAACTAAGTAGGCAGATATTCACCTGGGCTCCACTTTTGCAGGCCCCCTCGATCTCATGGTAGTCCATCTCTGTGCAGCGAGGGCATGCGCTGGAACTCTCCCAAAGGAAGTTGAAGATACAGCCATCGCAGGTTCCCGCAGGGCATTTACTGAGCAAGCAGACTGGGCGTTGGTCATACTGAACCATGTATAAATTGCTATATTGGTGTTCCATTCCACCTAGAAGGATTCACTGTTCTCTTTTTAAGATCTACCGTCAACTTTAAAACATTCCAATTAGGTTTTTACACAGGCTGAAGCACTGCAACATCTTTACCAGAACTTCGGAGGAACTTCTGAAGAACTCGGAGTACTTAAAGTGTGCTGAATTGAGCTGAATTTGCCAGGTCATACATCAAGGAAGATCCAAATGCTGCGACTAATTTAAAGGACTGAGTCAAATTCAGTGAATCCCGGGAATTTGGTTCCCTGAACATTTCATGCCTCAGCTCCTTCAAAGTCTCCTGCGTTGAAGCTGTAATCACTTCTTCCAGGTGTCGATTGTGCACACATGTGAACAGAGCAACAAAGCAACAAGCCCATGTATAATCCTGGTGAAATGCTTTTCATCTCTATTCATACATCGTTGGTCACTTTAATTATCGTCCATTGTTTAGTATTCTACCATATTTACAGCACAAGAATATCGTTTTATACGCGGAAGACTGGGAGGGGGTATGCAGGGGCGCCGCTAGCAATTTTGGGCCCTATGACAAAATATGAGGTTGGGCCCCCCTACCACACCCATTCAGATCTCTGGGGGCCCCTAAAGGGCGTGGGCCCTTAGAATTGTCCCAACTTTCCCCCCCTTAGCGGTGCCCCTGGGGGTATGTATGCCCTAGGTGAAGACCCCATTCATTCACCTGTTCCTAATTACCGGAAGGCTCCTCTCTCTTGGCCTTTCGGACCACACACACTGGTTTTGTGTTCCAATCCAGTCATTCCCATGCATGTGGTCCTGACCACTGTCCTTCCTTTAGCTCTTATAAAATGCATTAAAAGACACACTGGAATATCTGTTGACTTGTTTTTGTACTTATTTTTGTTCTCACGCATGTCCATGTGAAGATGCAGGACACTGCATACTCATGAAGAAAAGCTGAATTCCACTGAAGTTCTTTCGAATGCTGCAATGCTTTAGTCTGTTCAGAGCCTTGCCGTACCCTTCTGCCTCTTCTTCAGTAGTCATCCATCACTCATTTTCACCCCTCTCTGCTTAAATGGCATTCCTCAAAGCCACCAAACACCTAAAGTTCTACAGATCGTCAGGTATTACTTTGAAGAACACCCTAAAATTGCCTGTGCAAGTCAGGACACGTGTTGGCAGGAGACGCCAAATGGGCGCCTTGCATGGAGCGACAGCTACCTGGGCACGGAGAGCTCTCCTCGTTCTGTTTTCTCTGGGTTACATCTTAAGGTGATGACCGTATGTCGGCCCTTGTCACAGGAAGATGTCGCCTGCGGTGATCTGAGAACGGAAGAGCGTTCTCATGACATCGAGCAAAAATGAGCCAACGAGTCATTGGAGAACAAAGTTCATATTACAAATCTGAACAAAACAGAAAATTTCGTAGCAGCGTGAAATATCCCCAAAGTAAAGTAAACAGGAATCATGCAACCAAGTCTAAATTTGGTACCTAAAATAAACAGATATGTTTATCCATTTGATTGAATTATACTGAAAAATATCTTCTTCCTGACTAACCCTTAGCACATGCTCACTCATCTGCAGACACTCACCGGTAGAAGAAGTTGACGTCTGGCACTTTCCTCAGAGTCCCAGGGAACAGGTCAGGTTTCAGGGTGACGCCGGCGAGCGTGCCGTCCACTGTCGCTCCTTCGGGAATCAGATGGGATTACAGAAGTCAGACTCGGGGCATCGGAAACACGAAGGCCGGTTCTCAGGAAAATAGCGGGAAAATGCTGATGAAGATTTCTCAGGATTTCTCAGTCCAGATGCTATTCATAGCATAACTGCTAGACAACAGAGTTGCCCAAGCGGCTCAGATAAACTGACAAACTTGGCACATCTTTATAAATAAAGACGTACGACAGACACACTCCTCTATAATCCATTATCGAACTTTAGCTTCTGGGAAAATCATTAGGTTTGTAGCATCTGTGTGTTTTTTTTTTCCTGTAGCAAAAAAAAAAAGTTCCAGAACTGATGGCAGCTTTGCCGGTAAGAAGAAAGCAATTTCACACAAGGCCGCCCCTGGCTGTCTTTAACAGTGATGGTCGGCAGGTTCCTGTCAGGCAGGAACAGTTAACAACAGCGTTAAAGAGCTTAGCTCTCCATTTGAATGAGCTGCAACGGGGCTCAGAAAGTCGCTACTCAGCAGACTGACTTGCAGGTCTTGAGGGCTGGGGCTTTGGGAGGGGATGGGGGGGGGCAGTGGCCTATTTTCTGGTGAGTAGTGGTGAGTCTGACATGTGACCCAAGACACTGGGAACAGATCGAGGCCCCATCGTACTTAGCAATCAGCTGAAGAACCCTGGATTCTCTTAATATTGTGGGTGAGTTATATTATTCTCAAGGTTAACATCTGGCATCAAAAACATTTAACTGAATTCATTTAGCAGACATTTTTTATCCAAAATTCTATCCTATAGCCAAAGCAGAGTCAGACAGACCCTAGAGCAATTGGGGGTTAGGGACCTTGCTCAAGGGCCCAGCAGTGACATCACTCTGCTGACGTTGGGATTTGAACCAGCAACCTTCTGATCACAGCATCCTAACCCACTGAGCTACACACTGGCCCAGTTATCTATTCTGAGGCAGCTATAATGCAGTGATTTGCAAAATACTGGATAACACTTAGTACCTCCAAGCTAGCAGTAAGTACCATGAAGTACCACTAAGTGCTACTAGCACTAAGCAAGTGCACCCCCTCACTATCTCACTCCCACTATGCCTAGCTTCTCTGCCACGTGTAGGGTAGACCTCCTTACCCAGGAAGGTGTCTGCGAGACTGATGGACTGGGAGGAGAGGGCTGTGCGGAAGCCCCGCCCATCCGAAGGGATGATGGTTGATTGGCAGATGAAGGTCTCCACCCAGTTCACCAGCTCGCTGGATTCGCTCTGCACGTCCTTGCTGGACAGGTCCGTCACGTTGTCAGTGCACATGGCCAGCCGCCTTCCCTGTGGAGTGGAGCACAGGGATAGACATTTTCAAAAAGGCTGTTTTCATCAAGTATCACCTCAACTGCGTGTGAAAAAAAACTGAACACTCCAAATCTTCACTCAGTAGGAAATCAATAGGTAAACCCTGTAATATACAGGATTGTATAGCTCCTATTTTGCAAATACAGGCTTTAGTCATTTGCAAGAAGCAAATACAATCTATGGCAGGAGACCCCCACCCCTCCACGGGGGTAAACAGGGCAGCCGGTAACGGAGCCAGACCTCATGTCCGCACAGGCTGATGTTGAACTGGTGGAAGTACTTGGTCCCCTTGGATGTGAAGCTTGGCCCATTCATGACGGAGCTCACAGCACTGAGCGGGCTGAAGTCGTAGGTCAGGGTTTGGTTCTGCACCGTGTGGGAGAAGCTGCAGTCGCTGAAGCAGACGGAGTGCTCCTTCCGGGACAGAATGGGACATGGAAACGGGTTGGATCAGAACCCCGGACAGAGTGCATTCTTTCAGTGACAGCTATACCTGAAGGCAGGCCTCCATTCCCATTCCAATTCCCACACTGCAGGGTGTCCAGATCATCCATGTCACGGGGGACACTCTGAGCTAGGACAGGGTTTTTAAAGTACTGTTTCGATTAAAAGGACCCGGATTTCACTATAGCATTGAGTTCTTGCTGTGTGCTGATTGGTCAGTCTCCTAAAATCATGCTTGTGCCACTAATATTAATGCGAAACAGCTGGATGAGTCATTCAATCAGAGAAACAAACTAGTCAAATTCACAAGAAGAACTTATCCTAGCACAGGTGCCTTTCAGTTTTAAAGTAGCTTGTAAAACCTAAAGTAGCCCAAAGAGTTTCCCCTCACATGGGTTATCTGGTCACCCTACCATATTAGGAGGCAGTACTCTCAGCAATGCCCATACTGGGAGGCGATACACTGTGATACCTTGTTGCTCTTGCTGCCAGGACCGCAGGGCAGACAGGCCTCCCTGCCGTAGATCTGATGTCCTGACAGGTAGGTGTCCGGGGGGCATTCCCGGCATCGGTTGGTCTCCTTGTCGATGTAGTGCCCAGCGGGACAGGGCACGCAGGAAGACTCCGACTGCTGGGATACCATGGCGCAGGCACGGCAGGAGGACGCCACGCCGTCCTGGGCATTGGTGACCGTGATGGAGTAGATCTTCACGATGTCGTTGACCAGCCTCCTGCCCTGGACGACAAACGACATGTGGGGTTGTAGCATGTTTCTCAATCTTCGGTCAGCAAGCTAACGCTGCCAGGAGATTCCTCTGCCAGGTAAGATAAGCTTAACTCTAGATATTCTATTCAAAGCCCTGCAAACAATCACCCACCATAAAAGCACTCCCAAAGAACAAGTCTCCTGACCTCCTACTCAGAAGAGCAGAGGAGGTACAGGTTCAGATCTCCTCCAACCTTGATATTCCAAAATCATTTAATAATTTACGCAATGCAAATGAATATCAATACTGAGTGTGACATGCGGTCACTGAGCTCTTAGGCCAGTCCCTCTGAGACTACATCATCAGTTGTCACCCGGTGTATCTCCCCAGCCGCCGGGACACTTACATCAGCTGCCTGATTGGTCCGTTGAAAGGCCCACGTGTAAGACACCGAGGCGTTCTTGGTGATGACGTGGCTGTATGACTGCCTCTCCTTGCTGCCCTCCCATGACTCGACCACACTGGTACTCTTCCTGTTCACATCCTGCAAGGGCACAAGTGTTTCCAGACAGTCCACATTTCTGCTCCCTCTGGGAGCTAGGAGGGAGCAAAAACGTGGACTGCCTATGGGTCCCCCAAGGACTGGATTGGGAAACACTGATCTATGGCTATGGGTGTGGAGACGGACGCACCATCATGAAGTAGAGCTCGCAGTCGGCAGAGCAGATGGTCTCAAAGACAAAAGTTATACGGCCGAACTCGCTGCCCTTGCTCTCCATCACAGACGTTGGAAGCCTATGGGCACAAATGCACTGTAAGGGTCCAGCCCCCCCCTCCAAAGCGACAGTTTTCCAAATCGACACGGATCCCGGCCGCTCACCTGAATCCTGTAACGCGGAGGTTTAGGATGAGGTAGTCATTGTCGGAGCTTCCTGCTCCACTGCGGATATGGTCCCCAGCCACCTCCCAGCCTAAAAGAACCAAAAACATATTTCGTCCAGCAGCTTCTTACAGGCATGACATTGTCAACATACAACAGGGTTATGGTGTCCTTCAGTGCTGCTTTATATGGACCAGCTGCCACAGCCTAGGCCTTCAGTGCATCTGTGGAGGCTCACTATACACACGAGTATCACCTTCTCCTCAAAAGATCTCAACCCAAATCTGAATAACCTCAACAGAAGCCCTAAGAGGCCAGCCTTCCTCATTCTCCTTCACAGACCTTTGCTCGTGAAAGGATGTAAAACGAACCCCGCTCAGCTTTCTGGAACTCCGAGGTTCTGACTTCCAGGCTGTGAGACCAAGCAGTTAATCAATCGTCCCACTGAACACTAAAATCGGGGACCCATGTGGCCACAATTCACTTTTCGGGGCAGAACATTTCCTGTGTGAAATGTGCGAACGCCTCTAGGTGCAAGCACGCCCTTGCAATAATGTAGGAAACAGAGTGGCAGATCTAAATGGCTCCCATTCCCTCACATGCGCTGGTCATCCCAGTCGTCCTACTTCAGTGGACAGCAGTAAATCACTTTCAGTGTTTGAGGTAATGGAATAATAAAATATGAACTTGCACATCGGTCTGGAATGAACATGTACCGTCCAAGCGTCAAGTCTAAAGGCATCACTGTTTCATCGATGGTCCCACAGCGCCATCTAGCCCCCAAAAGCCCTTACTGCATCTTTCCTCACCATTCATGCCGTCACATTTGGAGTTGCCCACATTGAAGCAGGATGTCTTCATGTTGGCAGGCAGCACGTTCCACCACTTGTACTCGTATCCGAGGGCCGGCTCCGTGCCCGCTGGGCACTTCTGGCATGCTGGGAGAGGGGGTGGGGTTATCAGACTTTCTGATGGGTGGGGCTTCTTTTTTTCTATTTTTTTAGAATTTAGATATCAGTGGTCATTGTTGACACACCACGGCACACAACAGCAAAATATGTCCTCTGCATTTAACACATATGTGACATCGCAACATAACAGGCGGTAGCTAACTCAGCACCCGGGGAGCAGTGCTTGGGGGCGGTATCTTGCTCAGGGTACCTCAGAAGTGCCTTGCTGGTCAGGGATTCGAACCCACAACCTTTCAATTACAAGTGCACTTCCCTAACCATTAAAGCACCACTGCCCTGGGGACAGACTAGCAATGCTAACACCTGAAATGATTCACCCTAATGACATAATTAGGTTAGCGTAGTATAAAAGAGTTTTCTAGTTTAATTTGCATTGGCCAGGCAGACATCTCCCAGAAACGCTCCCAGAGAGAAACTCCCTGATTTCAAGGCTGGTGTTAGCCCTTAGAGTTAGCTGTTAGGCCTTATTGTTAGCTGGTACCTGACATCCCACTTTAGGCATATTGATTTGAAGGAAGTGGATGACGGAGAACCAGGAGGCAGGGTCCTGGCTGTGAAATCTGTCAAGCGGGGTGGTGGTTTGATGATGTAAGCTAATGGAGGGGCTGGGGGAGTGAGGGTGAGTGTAGTTGGCTGTAGGTGGGAAGACGATCTGTTGTCAGGGAGCTGCTGTACATTTGTGGGAGACTCCCGGGTCTTCCAGGACAGATGGGATGTCTGCTTGTCGTTTTGGGGGAGAATGTCACAGGCCTTGGGCTTTTAACGGTGATCATCTATCTCATTAATGCTTTTAGGGTGATGATACACAGGGCAACCTTCCCTGACCAGGTTGCAATGTTCCTCACTTTCCCATTGATACTAGGAAACAAATTTCTATTTGAAAAACTTTGATCAGAAGTGGCCGACTTATCATGTTCATTCAGATCCAGATGAGTTGCTCCTTGTCTCAGCTGGTTGGCAATTGCCTGGCAACATGGTTCAAAAAGTGGCATAAAGCCAGTTGCTCAATCCCACTCGAATCCCACTCCTACCTGAGTGTGTGTGTTCCAATCCCACTCCTGGCTCAGTGTGTGTGTGTGGTCTAAGCCCACTCCTGGCTCTGTGTGTGTGTATTCTTATCCCACTCCTAGCTTAGTGTGTGTGTTCCAATCCCACTCCTGGCTCTGTGTGTATGTTCCAATATCCCACTCCTGGCTCTCTGTGTGTGTGTGTGTGTTCCAATCCCACTCCTGGCTCTGTGTGTGTGTGTTCCAATATCCCACTCCTGGCTCTGTGTGTGTGTGTGTTCCAATCCCACTCCTAGCTGAGTGTGTGTGTTCCAATCCCACTCACTGCCGAGTGTGTGTGTTCCCATCCCACTCCTACCTGAGTGTGTGTTCCAATCCCACACCTGGCTCTGTGTGTGTGTGTGTTCCAATCCCACGTCTGGCTCTGTGTGTGTGTTCCAATCCCACTTCTGGCTCTGTGTGCTGTGTGTGTGTGTTCCAATCCCACTCCTGGCTCTGTGTGCTCCAATCCCACTCCTGGCTTTGTGTGTGTGTGTGTGTGTTCCAATCCCACTCCTAGCGGAGTGTGTGAGTTCTTCGCACCTCTTTCCCCCAGGGACTCTGATGCCCTCCCGTGTTCCAACCTCATGTGGTTAGGTGACCTGGAGTCTCCAAAATGCCCTTAGTGGTTGTTTTCTGCACTGTGCTTCCTGGGAAAGGCTCAAGACTCACTGTGACCTGAGTCACTGCTTAGATCCTATCAGATACCATATGATAGTATATCTTAGTGCTATTTAAAAACAGATAGATCATTCATATTTGAAGTGTGCTGACAAGAATCAACACACACAAGAGAGTTTTTAGGTGTATTACACATCAACAAAACAGACACAGATGTCCAGATGTGGGATCCACACCACGGATCAGGCATAACAGCATGGATGTGTCCTCTAACGAGAAAAACATTGAGCTCAATGATGAATGAGATTGAAATAAAAAAAAATGCACAACTAAAAAAAAAGTGAATTCAACGTACTGACATTAACTGAGCCAAGATCTTTGTGAAAAATGAGCTACAGCTGAAAGTAGCGTAGCGATGAGTAAGTGACACCTATGAGAACGGCTGGTTTACTACAGACAGTTTCCCAGGGAGGCACCGTGGGAACACCCACACGCGTCAGTCAGTGCCAGTCGGACCATACGCTCACAGGAGGGGCCCGCGCCCATGTTGCCACAGTTACCTTCGATGCCATTGGAGAAGGTTCCGGGGGGGCAGGGGGAGCAGGTGGCCGTGTCGTGGTTATAGAAACCGGGATTGCAGGGCGGGCACTTCTCTCGCTCGCCAGAAGGGGGCAGTGCCACGGCCCGTGTGACATTCTCCATGCAGATCTTGGGCTCGATCCACTTGTACATGATCTGAGTCTGAGACAAGAATATTTTAAATGTGCTAGTTATCCTTCTTCTGTAACTAGTCCTACGCAGGGTCCGGAGCCTATCCCAGAGCTTATGGGCACAAGGCAGGGAATAACGATGGGGGGAACTGCAGTTCCCAGAAGAATCCCCATGATAACATGGGGAGAACAAGCAAACTCCATACACACAGGCCAGGGTGGAGCCTCGAACTCTAGTCCCAGAGATGAGCGACACCATGTCACCCTTATCCCAGTTATCTTTTTTTAATTTTTTTTATTTGTCAGGCCCTTTATTGGTTTATTGTTGGATCACCAGAGGGATCAAGGAAATCAAACACGTGCGTAAGGTCCTTACTTTGCCATCTCTGTCGCAGGGCGTGTGAATCTGGAAGTAGTCCTTCTCCGTGCATGGGAGCTTCCGCTTACAATCCGCTGATCCCTCGGCTGTGGAAAGAGCAGATTCAGGGAACGCGCATGCAGGGATCTGCTTTCAGGCTTTCGGCAAGCTGGGATAGACGCTGAGGCAGCACTGGTTCTCCAGGTGACAGAGTTGCCTGGTTTAACTCCGCCCTCTGCTGGCACCACGTCGCCCCCTGCAGGTGGGCAGCGGGTGCAGCACCCTCTGACTCAAGCATTACTCAGAGGCCCATGCCGCGTTCGGTCCGACAGCCTGGCACGCTCAGACACTCGACCAGCGAAGGCAATGCGCTCACAGAGGGCCAGACCGCAGAAAGCCGACCACGCCCCCAGAGTGCCAGACCTTCCAAACTGTCTTTCGCAGAAGATAAACAGAAGGAAATCATGGTTTCCCAGATCCTCATTGATCCCAATATTTACAGGCGCCTGTCCAATACAAAATCAAATATTGCCAATTAAAATGCCGCCAGCTGGGCAGGAACAGGCCTTCTTACAGTTTTTCTTAGCTGTTTACACACAGTTACTTGTACTTAAGACACAATGACTACAACATGTAACTGATGCACCAACCCCCTGAACCAATTCTGCTAAACTACAAGCACAATTCCTGCTTTACACTCAAATTGCAGTTTTAAAACACACTTTTTTCAAAACACGACACTTCTCTGCATTTGGCACAATTTTCATGAAGAAAATCTCTTGTTTTCACAAGGAACACACTGTCAGTCAAAATTGTAAAGTCAGTTAACCCTACTTTGCATACTAACTCATCACATGGGTAAACACCTGTCACACATAATTGTAATTTAGAAATCAGAGCTTTATAAAAGGCCAACAGGTGAGCTCTTCTGTTTCGGCAGCAATGGATGCCAACGTTGGAAACAGAGGCAGAGCCAGAGGAGTGAGAGTAAGAGGAGGAGGACAGGGAGGACGAGGAAGGCCAAGGAACGTAATCTCTGATGAGATCAAAGCCACTTTGGTTGACCGTGTGGTCAACCATGGTCTAACAATGAGGGAGGCAGGGCAAAGAGAGTTGAAGAGTTGAAGTCCCTGGCCAGCGTGGTGGGAACATCACAATGTGTGCAGCAATTACCAGCCATGGTGTCATCCATCACCATGCTACCCTTGGCCCCTACAACACTGCCCATCTGATCACATTCCTGGAGATCCTACACAACACACTCATTCCAGCAGATCAGATAGATGGCCCAGAGCAGCTCAGGTATGTTGTCATTTGGGACAACGTAAGTTTCCACCGGGCTGCTCTGGTTCACAGCTGGTTCTCTGCCCACCCACATTTTTTAGTTGTTTATCTCCCTCCATATTCTCCATTCCTCAGTCCTATTGAGGAATTTTTTTCTACATGGAGATGGAAAGTGTATGACCGAAATCCACATACACGTATACCCCTTCTCCAAGCTATGGAAGATGCATGTGGAGATATGGCAGTTGATGCTTTTCATGGCTGGATTCGTCATGCTAGATGATATTTCTCCCGCTGCTTGGCCAGGGCAAACATTGCTTGTCATGTGGATGAGGTGCAGTGGCCAGACCGAAACAGAAGGGAGGATGCAGCAGAGTTGTTTTGTTTTTTTTACTGTAACTGTATTCAGTAAATTCTTCTGTTGTTTGTATATGTAACCACGGTGTGTGCAACTGCGTTGGTTGGGATGAACACTGTGTACATCGTTTTTGTGGGAAAAATACAGTAAAATATATATAAAAAAAAAACAAAAAAAGGCTTATAGTAAGTCATTATAATGAATGGAGAAGAAGTGGTCATAGTGTTTTACATTAAGCACATCAGTGATCAACTGGTTCTTATAAATGTCTATTCATATGATGGTTTGCGTGTGTCATTTGAAAACAAAATACCATTTTGAGAAGAAATTACATTGTTTTGAACGTAAAGTTTCATTTTGCTAGAGAATTGAAGGGTTTTGCTCATTGTGTGTGTGTTTTTTGATTTGTGTGTAGAGTTATGACAATATGGGGCATGCTTTTAGAAAATGTGTGTAAACAATTGGGAAAAACTGTAACACAACTAAATTCCCCCCAAATTTACTCAAGCTTTCACCACCGGGGGCAGTGTGTGGCTCAGACAGCTATATCTCATTGCCTTGATTCAGAAGATTGTGGGTTTGAGCCTTGGCCTCCGCAGAATAGTCACATATCCATAGGTCTTTAAGAAAGGCCCTCAACGCCCAGTTCCAGGGGTGCTGCACCCCGGCTGTCCCTGTGCTCACACCTGCATGTGTGTCTGTGTGTCTCATGGAGAACGAGATGGGACAAAAAGGGAATTTCCCCAAGGAACTAACAGAGTATCATTATTCTGTATTATATTCTTACATTGTACCGTCTTGTCCACCTCTCTCCTACCGCGCAACTGACAGGAATTTCACTGTGTTCTCCTGAACACATGCTAAAATAAAACTTTAAAAGCCATGAAGCAGACAGCAGAACCAAGAGCAGCCAATCAGCAATCATCAAAACCACGGGCAGGATCCACCGGACGCCACTGGCCGTAACATGTGAGGCATGATCTCTGACCGGAACCTACGTGAGTACTCCTTCTCGTCGTCGCAGAGGGTACAGGAGCTGGCCCCTTTGCCCGAATAGGTGTTCCTGGGACACACCTCACACGACGAGGACCCCGGGGTCCTGCTGAAGGTGCCCGGCTTGCACTGGAAGCACTCCGATGTGTAGGCGACACCTGGGAGCGAGCCAGCCAACGCTGGGTTAGTATCAGAGCTGTGGCAACGGCAAAATGCGAATTCTCCAGCTCTCTCTCACCCTCAATCTGAATGTTCTTCAGCAGCACGGGCTTCAAGACCTTGGTCCCAAGCAAAATCCCAGTTGTCCTCCAGTACAAGATGTTGGTCCCCGACTTCAGGTTTACCTGAAATAAGAAACAACGTAGGAGATACTGGAATGTGGACCGACAGTGAGAATCTACTGCTTGTTCTACACAGTTTTGCAGGATATCATTTTTCACAAAGCAAGCAGATATTCTTAATGGGCACTAGAGGGCGCAGTTAGGCCCACTGCTGAAAGGACGTATTGTTTTGATATTGGAGCTTGTGAAGTCCAGAAAATCATAAAGGGATTCGATATGGTTGCGTGACGTGAGGGGCTTACGGTGTGAGTGCCCCACTCGCCGCTGTTTGTCAGCTTGATCCACTTCTGCTCTGACGTTTGATCCATTTCCTGACACTGATCATTCTGGATCTGAAAGAAAAGTCTGAGTAAGCAAACTAAAAACATATCTTTGAGCACAGCTGTTTATATGAATGATTCTGCTGATAAAATGAAAAATGAACCATCTGCAAACACAATGTCGCGTGACAGCAAAGAAGGCTATCACATGACAGACAGACAGTCAGTCAGACAGACAGACAGACAAGTAGGCAGGCAGACAGACAGACAGACAGGCAGACAAACAGGCAGGCAGACAGGCAGACAAGTAGGCAGACAGACAGACAAGTAGGCAGACAGACAGACAGGCAGACAGGCAGACAAACAGACAGGCAGGCAGACAAGTAGGCAGACAGACAGACAAGTAGGCAGACAGACAGGCAGACAAGTAGGCAGACAGACAGACAAGTAGGCAGACAGACAGGCAGGCAGTCAGTCAGACAGACAGACAGGCAGACAAACAGACAGGCAGGCAGACAGGCAGACAAGTAGGCAGACAGACAGACAGACAAACAGACAAGTAGGCAGAAAGACAGGCAGACAAGTAGGCAGGCAGACAAACAGACAGGCAGGCAGACAGACAGACAGACAAGTAGGCAGAAAGACAGACAGACAAGTAGGCAGAAAGACAGGCAGACAAGTAGGCAGACAGATAGACAGGCAGACACAGAGAGACATAGACAGACAGACACATTACTAATCCTGAACAAAAGAGCAGGTCATTCATATGGATGTAATATCTTCTTAAATGCAAAGCAGACTCACAAAGAATTCAAAGAAGATGTGGTTGTCCTCATACTGGTAGTCAAAGGACACAGATCCCTGCTTCTTCAGGTGCACGGCGTATATCAGAGAGACAGTGCACTCGTCCCTGTTAGACTCCAGGTAGTTCCCTTGGGGGACCCAGGTGGAGCTGTAAGGAGCAAAACAATGCAAGCTGTGTCTCAGGAATCAGATATAGGGAGGTATAAAGGCATAATGTGGGTTCCTTATTGGCATGATGCGGGTTCCTTATTGGCATAATGCGGGTTCCTTTTTGGCATAATGCGGGTTCCTTATTGTCATGATGCGGGTTCCTTACTGGCATAATGCGGGTTCCTTATTGGCATAATGCAGGTTCCTAATTCAGACAATGCGCGTTCCTTATTGGCATGATGCAAGTTCCTTATTGGCATGATGCGGGTTCCTAACTGGCATAATGTGGGTTCCTAATTCAGATAATGCAGGTTCCTTATTGGCATGATGCGGCTTCCTTATTGGCATGATGCGAGTTCCTAACTGGCATAATGCGGGTTCCTAATTCAGATAGTGTGGGTTCCTTATTGCCATAATGCGAGTTCCTTATTGGCATGATGTGGGTTCCTAACTGGCATAATGCGGGTTCCTAATTCGGATAATGCGGGTTCCTCATTGGCATGATGCGGGTTCCTTATTGGCATGATGCGGGTTCCTTATTGGCATGATGCGGGTTCCTAACTGGCATAATGCGGGTTCCTTATTGGCATGATGCAGGTTCCTTATTGGCATGATGCGAGTTCCTTATTGGCATAATGTGGGTTCCTAATTGGCATAATGTGGGTTCCTACAGTCGAACCTCGTTACTACGTACAAGACGGGATATCAAAAACATGTACGTTATAAGCATAGAACGTATCCACTTAGTGCAAGATGGATGAAAGAACTCACGAAATATCCATGTAAATGATAAAACTTTAATAGAACAGACCCTTAAATTGACTACAAAACAAACGAATACATTATTACTTGTTAAATAATTCGACAAAGCTCATTTGGATCCTTGAAATTTTCCTTAAATTACTCACGATTACTTAGTGCCGGCCGGCGATAAACGGCAACGAAAATACACAACGGCTGGTCAAAATGGATTTTTAAAATAAACATTCGCATCCAAATTGGCATTTGGCCTGAAAATATTAATGATATTATGATATTAAATCATAAAATCCTTTACTTCCATTATTATTCTGAATTCACAGTTACCGGCATGACCGGTATTTCACAAGGCTTAATAAACAAAGAATACGCACATAACACTTAAGCCATTACTACGCAATCCAATAACGATCGGTCAAGGCAACTCATTTAACGCGGGAAGTTACAACGCAATAGACAAATGTGCATTGTCGGGCGAAGATCAGGTAGATACAGGTAGATGTAGCGACACAAGTTATGGTGCGCGGGGAGAGCGCTATACGTTGTAACGATGGTTAGTTTTCGTATGTTCTCTAGAAATTTGGATGTTGTATCGAAGTTTACGCTGTAAGGGTGTACGCTGTAAACAATGGCTGCTATTGGAATAATACATAGGCTAAAAACGAGAATTAGAAACCTGTACGTTGAAAAGGTGAGAACGTTGTATCCGGGGTACGTAGTAATGAGGTTCGACTGTAATTGGCATAATCCGGGTTCCTAATTGGCATGATGCGGGTTCCTAATTGGCATAATGTGGGTTCCTAACTTGCATAATGAGTTCCTTATTGGCATAATACAAGTTCCATCCATGACATTAAAAGGAATTTAGGTACACAAACCCTGAAGACTTTACCTAATCGAAAACGCTTCAGCAAAGCAAATGAAAGTCCTCAAACACAGCACTTGGAACAAACACGCCTCAGCAAAAACAGCATCTGACTCAATCAGCCGTAGATGTGGGGCTTGGATGTGATGGAAACTTCTCCCACTGGGTTTACTCTCGTTCTAAAGTTATCCATGGAGATAAGTCTGTTAATCATTACTTTTAACTTCCCCGACCTAATTATGCTCAAATCTGAAATGGGGCACAGGAGGAAAATTGAATTAAGCTTGCAGTTCTTCTGGCTAAAGTGCAGAACGGAGAGTAAGGTGAGGGGAGGGGGAGTGCCAGACTTACTATCCTCAGGATGGGAGGGGGCTGTGTTTTTCTAGTAAGATGCTGAGACATTGTGAGCCTGTGCCGTCCCTGTGTTAGCATGTGCCGTCCCTGTGTTAGTATGTGCCGTCCTTGTGCGTGCTGTGCTGTCCCTGTGTGAGCATGTGCCGTCCCTGTGTTAGTATGTGCTGTCCCTGTGTGAGCATGTGCCGTCCTTGTGCGTGCTGTGCCGTCCCTGTGTGAGCATGTGCCGTCCCTGTGTTAGTATGTGCCGTCCCTGTGTGAGCACGTGCCGTCCCTGTGTAAGCTGTGCCGTCCCTGTGTTAGTATGTGCCGTCCCTGTGTGAGCATATGCCGTCCCTGTGTGTGCTGTGTCATCCCTGAGTGAGCATGTGCCATCCTTGTGTGTGCATGTGCCATCCCTGTGTTAGCATGTGCCGTCCCTGAGTGAGCATGTGCCGTCCCTGTGTGAGCTGTGCCGTCCCTGTGTGAGCATGTGCCCCCCCTGTGTGTGCTGTGCTGTTACTGTGTGAGCATGTGCCGTCCCTGAGTGAACAGGTGCCGTTCCATGTGTGAGCATGTGCCCCCCCTGTGTGTGCTGTGCTGTTATTGTGTGAGCATGTGCCGTCCCTGTGTGTGCTGTGCTGTCCCTGTGTGAGCATGTGCCGTCCCTGTGTGTGCTGTGCTGTTATTGTGTGTGCTGTACCGTCTCTGTGTGTGCTGTGCCGTCCCTGTGTATGCTGTGCCGTCCCTGTGTGTGCTGGACCGTCCTTGTGTGTGGTGTACTGTTATTGTGTGAGCATGTACCGTCCCTGTGTGTGCTGTACCGTCCCTGTGTGTGCTGTGCTGTTATTGTGTGTGCTGTACCGTCCCTTTGTGTGCTGTGCTGTTATTGTGTGAGCATGTGCCGTCCCTGTGTGTCCTGTGCTGTTATTGTGTATGCTGTACCGTCCCTGTGTATGCTGTGCCATCCCTGTGTGTGCTGTGCTGCTATTGTGTGAGCATGTGCCGTCCCTGTGTGTGCTGTGCTGTTATTGTGTGTGCTGTACCGTCCCTTTGTGTGCTGTGCCATCCCTGTGTGTGCTGTACCGTCCCTGTGTGTGCTGTGCTGTTATTGTGTGTGCTGTACCATCCCTTTGTGTGCTGTGCCATCCCTCTGTGTGCTGTACCGTCCCTGTGTGTGCTGTGCCGTCCCTGTGTGTGCTGTGCTGTTATTGTGTGTGCTGTACCGTCCCTGTGTGTGCTGTGCCGTCTCTGTGTGTGCTGTGCCGTCCCTGTGTGTGCTGTACCGTCCTTGTGTGTGCTGTGCTGTTATTGTGTGAGCATGTGCCGTCCCTGTGTGTGCTGTGCTGTTATTGTGTGTGCTGTACTGTCCCTGTGTGTGCTGTGCTGTTATTGTGTGTGCTGTACCATCCCTTTGTGTGTTGTGCCATCCCTGTGTGTGCTGTGCCATCCCTGTGTGTGCTGTGCTGTTATTGTGTGAGCATGTGCCGTCCCTGTGTGTGCTGTGCTGTTATTGTGTGTGCTGTACCGTCCCTGTGTGTGCTGTGCTGTTATTGTGTGTGCTGTACCATCCCTTTGTGTGCTGTGCCATCCCTGTGTGTGCTGTGCTGTTATTGTGTGAGCATGTGCCGTCCCTGTGTGTGCTGTGCTGTTATTGTGTGTGCTGTACCTTCCCTGTGTGTGCTGTGCTGTTATTGTGTGTGCTGTGCCGTCCCTGTGTGTGCTGTGCCGTCCCTGTGTGTGCTGTGCCGACCCTGTGTGTGCTGTGCCGTCCCTGTGTGTGCTGTGCTGTTATTGTGTGTGTTGTACCGTCCCTGTGTGTGCTGTGCTGTTATTGTGTGTGCTGTGCCGTCCCTGTGTGTGCTGTGCTGTTATTGTGTGTGCTGTACCGTCCCTGTGTGTGCTGTGCCGTCCCTGTGTGTGCTGTGCTGTTATTGTGTGTGCTGTACCGTCCCTGTGTGTGCTGTGCCGTCCCTGTGTGTGCTGTGCTGTCCCTGTGTGTGCTGTGCCGACCCTGTGTGTGCTGTGCCGACCCTGTGTGTGCTGTGCCGTCCCTGTGTGTGCTGTGCTGTTATTGTGTGTGTTGTACCGTCCCTGTGTGTGCTGTGCTGTTATTGTGTGTGCTGTGCCGTCCCTGTGTGTGCTGTTATTGTGTGTGCTGTACCATCCCTGTGTGTGCTGTGCCGTCCCTGTGTGTGCTGTGCTGTTATTGTGTGTGCTGTACCGTCCCTGTGTGTGCTGTGCCGTCCCTGTGTGTGCTGTGCTGTTATTGTGTGTGCTGTGCCGTCCCTGTGTGTGCTGTGCTGTTATTGTGTGTGCTATACCGTCCCTGTGTGTGCTGTGCTGTTATTGTGCGTGTTGTGCCGTCCCTGTGTGTGCTGTGCTGTTATTGTGTGTGCTGTACCGTCCCTGTGTGTGCTGTGCCGTCCCAGTGTGTGCTGTGCTGTTCTCATTCAGAGCCCAAAATAGACACAACTTGCTGTCCAAAAGGCTAACTCCTGAACAGACTGCGAGTGGGAGTTTTATTCGGGGGAGTTCAACACGGGGGCCGATGGCACGGGGGCGGCTGCTCCGGTGTGGCCAAGGGGCCTGAGCCACTCACTTGCTGCAGGTGAGGGCTTCATCCCCACCGGGGCCACTGTCCAGGTAGGTGGCCAGGTTGGTGAAGCCGGCCGGGATGTCGTCCCATTCGTCAAAGCGAACTCCACTGCCCAGGGAGTAGGTACCAGCCGCGCACTGCGTGCAGTGCTGTGATGACATCTCCAGGAACTCCCCGGCATTGCAGGAAAAGGCTGGGGGGGGGTACACATGAATCATAAATTGGGGAGGGGGGGGTTTCACATGGATCACAAAGGAGGACGTAAGAACCAATAATGGGTAGAATCAACTCTCTCTGCTGCCAATCACTGGCTTCCCAAGGCAATAAAGCAACCAATGACATGTGGTATAAACTCTACACTGCCAATCACTGGCTTTAAATCCAATAAAGCAATCAATGAAGTTTGGCATTACCTCCACACTGCCGATCACTGGCTTTTCGACTCAGTATACCAACAAATGAAATGTAGAGTTAACATTGCACTTCCAATCACCGCGTTTCTGACCTAATAGAGCAACCAATGAAATGTGAGTTAAGCCAGGCCAGGGCTTGATAACCCCACCCACAACGGATGTAGCAGCCGTATATTACTGTTGCTTAAATGAGAACTTCAGGGATCAAACCCTCTGAGACCCTCTGAGAAACATTAAAATGTGTTTGTACCATTTACCCAGGGCACAGCATCACTTACAGTCCTGAAGCACCAAACATTTTTAAAGAAATCTAGTTTGATTTCAAGTTGAAATATTAAACACATTAAAAGTAGCATCGACCCAATAATTCTCATTTTCACACTTTCAGTCTCCAGCCATGGTTTGTCTATTCTAAGGCACTGACTCAGAAGTATCTGTGAACGGACACAGCGCCATGATGGTGCCAATTACCGTCACACTTCTCTGGTGGAAGCAACCTGCCAAGGGCAAAATGTATGGTCAGTGGGGGGAGGGGGGGCAGGGTGAGTGTCTCGCCCCCCCCAATATTCACAGAAATAGCACTCCCACATTTGCATGTGTATAGCTACTGATTGCACACTTGCCCCCCCCCCCAGCTCTTATAGTGCTCTGACATCATTTCGGCGATGCCATTCTGCCACAGAAACATCCCTCGTTTCTGTTTAAGTGGCTGGCGGGCGGCACAGCG
The DNA here is from genome assembly GCF_023856365.1 of Brienomyrus brachyistius. Lineage (NCBI taxonomy): Eukaryota > Metazoa > Chordata > Actinopteri > Osteoglossiformes > Mormyridae > Brienomyrus > Brienomyrus brachyistius. The sequence goes on from NC_064533.1 coordinate 6,868,073, forward strand.
GCACTGGGGCGGGCGGCTGTGGGCGAGTACATAGCAGCTGCCGTTATTGACACAGAGCAGCTGGAAAAGGGGAGCAAAACTGAGTGAGCTGACCGGGGGGGGTTGGGGGGGGCAGTTTTAAGAGAGGGGGTTTGTTCCTGGGACACCCCAAAGCTCAGGACTCCCTTTACATTAATCCCGAGTGCTAGGCTGGGCCCCCACATGGCACACAGCAGACAGGACAGCCTGACCCCACTCATTAATCGTTAATTACGCTCAAGGCTGATTTCCGACACATCACAATGGCTTGGATTAAACACACAAATGTCACACACTGATGGTGACAGAATAATGGACAGACTTTCACTAAATGAACCGCTGAGATCATCTGTCATCCCTGCGCTGTCTCTCCTGTGTGTTGCCATGGTAACCAGTTTCCACGCACATCCAGGCCACGGCAGGTTTTAATTCACGGTTCGCCATGCCGCGACGTGGTTACACCAAGGCCAGCACCCATCAGCACCCTGTGGCGTCTTAACCAATAAAGTGAGCTGGATTTTTGACATGCTACTGCTGGGGTGGTTTTGCCTGGTCTCCATGGTAACATGGGGAGCAGCTTGGACCCTTTCTGGCTGCGTCCTTCCGGGGGCATGTCCGAAAGCGGTTTGACCCGGCTGGTCCGATAGCGAGGTGGTCTGCTCTCTGTCTCCAGCAAGACTTGCGGAAAAGGACGAATGCCTAACGCTGCAGGATCTCTGAGGCAGGACGTGTTTGGACGGGAAATTCCACACCAGAGATAAGCAGGTGTCAGGAATGCTGGGGGGGGGGCGATAATCACACCCTCACATACATCCTTCCGAGACCCACGACAATTAGCAGGCAAATTAACACACAGGCTTCCAAAATGCCTATTAAATTAAATGTCTGTTAATTTCACCCTTTATTTAAACGATGCCATCATTTTTCCTGATTATTGTTCCCTTGTATCCATCTCCTCCTTACCTCCAGGGAGGGAGACCCCTTCCTAAGGAACCACTCGCTTCCGGCCTGATGCGTACCAGACGGATTCCCTCCCATACTCACTGCAGTCGGTGCCTCTGACCGGATCCGGCAGTCCCGAGCAGAGTCCCTGTCCACGGGGGATGGCCACCCTCCACCGGGACCCCGTGCTGTCACACTCCGTGTATTCGAAGTAGTAGTCCGTCTGTTGGAAGGGAGCACAGAGCAGAGCTGTCAGTCGCTGTTCTAAGAGCGCCAGGCCCTAGCTGCAAGTGACACATCCGGCACCAGCTCGTCTATACAGCGACGGCTTCGCTTTTTGGCCACTGTCTGGCGAGGTCGGCGATGCCCTGGGGTGAAACAGCATCCGGCGTGGGGCGAGAACTGTTACGCAAGCGGTCATCCGCATAAGCCGAGCTCGCGACATCCTCTGAGGCGTGGCAGGACCTGCTTGTCACGTCACGGTCACCTTAGAGCCTGTACCAGGAATCATGGGACGCCAGGACACCATGGATGGGATGTCCGTCCAGTGCAATGCTAAAGAAACTACCAGAGTCAGTGATTCTCAACCCACTCCACAGGGATCCCCAGACAGTCCACATTTTTGCTCCCTCCCAGCTCCCAGCCAATCAAGAACAACGAACACCTGGCACAGGCGTATTGGGAACTGTGAAGGAGCAAAAATGTGCACTGTCTAAAGGACTGGATTGAGAAACATTAATCTAAACCACAAGTCTTCAGACTGTGGAAGCTTAAGCACTTATAATATCCACGAGGGGCAGTTGGTTTAAAGGGGAAAAAAAAATGCATTTTGGTCAGAAGCACATTTTGGGTGAAGAATACGTTTTAATGATCAGCTGTGTGGGGGCAGAGGGGGCCCCAGTCAAATAAATAATGGGGTCAAAAGTGCAGCGATTTAACAGAAAGGGGAAAGCGGTGTCGATAACCAGCAGCGAAACTGCCAGAACTGCCTGCTCTCCGCCACGGCGGCCATCATCCTCACTGCCACGTTAGCGCAGTTAAGTCACCTTAACGAGGCCCAATTAACCTGCAGCATGCGAGTGCAGCGTTTTAGCGGAGAAGGGGTACCTCCATGGTGGGGACACTCATGTCCTGTTGGGCGTCAGGCGGCAGCCTGTCATGGGATGAGGGTGGGTGAGGATTCAAGGAGGGGGCTGATGGAGCCACCACAATTCCATGACTAAAAATGGAAATGGTAGCCCTCTCCATTTCTCTGGCATGCCCCCGTGTCTTTCCCTGAGCCTCTTCACAAGGTCAAACGCAGCCGGCTGTGCTGCACGCAACAGTCAGTCCCCCCCCCCCCCCCCCCCCCATCTCCCCACACCACAGATTCTGATGCCGGGAATCGCTCTCCCTCCATACAGTCATCCCAGCTTCATGGGGGCCCTTTGTGATACGGAGTTAATGATCTGCGCAGTCATCCCCTCGTTTACTGATAAACAGCGCAGGAACACTTAAACAGCGGCCTCCCAGAGAAAATAAAACGAATCAGCCACGACAGTCGAGATTCCATTTCGCTGAAATTTGCTCTCCATAAAAGACTCATTATTCTTATTCAACTCAAGAACAAAAGAGGGAGTGTTAGTCAAAAAGTTATTTTTTGGGGGGGTGGGTCAATTATCATCCCACTGCTAATTTTCCCAAACAGTCCGTGTTGTCAGCAGTTGCCTTCTGGAAACTTCTCTTCACAGGACAGCACAGATAGCGGAAAGGGACGAGACACGATGCAGAACAACCCCCTCGCTGGGACTCCTATTGGCGCCAAAGCCAGTACAGCAACAGCTGCTTTTATCCAAAGTGACAAACTGACAAAGTTCCCTACAGCAATTGGGGTTTAAGAGCCTTGCTCAAGGGCTCAATGGTGACATCACTCTGCCAACCCTGGGATTTGAACCAACAACCTTCCGGTTAAAAGTCCCAACCCGGACACCAGTTGTGCATGCAGCCCTGTTCCTATGCATCTTGCTTGCTATGTAATTTTACTGTGCTCAGAGCTCAACGACATGAATTACCCATGCGAGTATTGGCACTTATGAAGGATATACGAATGTTAAAATCAGCAGACGATCCACACCTGTAGGCTGGGAAGTAGCCAGACTGCTAACAAAAGTGTTTCCTGCCCTTTGCAGGGGAAACAGTACGAGATCCTTACAATGAAGCAGAGCTGCCAACTACATGTGGCCTAATTCACACCCCCTCACCCTATTTGCTAGACTTCAGCCTACTTTAGATCCCAGTTAAATCACAGAAGTCTGCGGCACATCCTACACTTAGCTTAAAAAACAAAATCTGGTCATTTAAAGGGGCTTATTTTTAGTTAAAAGCACGAGAAAAGAGGGAGGAAGCCTGCAGTGCTTACGTGACGTTTTATCTGATAAAGAGCTTTTAATTGAACAAAAACTCTTAAAAGAAATAAGATTTTATAAAGGCAGAATCTCTCAAGTACTTGCAGGTAGACACACTAGATTCATGTCACCCTTTTGATATCAGACCCAAAAGGTGCTGGACTCCAGCACATACCCTGAAGCTACAATCGCTAAGCTAATTCATTAGCACGTCCCACCGCCAGCCAGCATCAGCATAACCACTGATCGATAATGAAACACGACCCAGCTGAGGTGAAGCAGGGAAGCCCATTTACTTCCTCTTCCAAAGCACAATGTCCAGGATTCTTTTTCAGTGAAACCATAAAGTGCCCCATCCACTCACAGGAGAAATGGGAAACTGGAGTAGAGACGATTGCCAAGCATAAGTGAAACAAATTTGCCTTTCCCTGAAGAGAATGGAGGTCCGTGGTGGACTGGAAGAGGCAGGCTGTCAGTCTGACAGTGGTATAAGGACAATAAGACATCATCTCTCCATACAAACTATACACATTTTTTTACAGGGAAAAATTTAAAGCAAAGGAGTGCCAGAAGCCAAATGCGTGGGCAAGGTATAAACGGCAAAAAACAAACTGGTGATAGTACAGTGAGAAACCACAACCGCAGATGGCTCACCGTTTGACTGGATTTACTACTTCGCCGCTATAAATAGGTCACCGTTTTATAAATAGTGTAAGCCACCCCACATTAAGGTGATACAAAGCGAATGTAAAATAAATAACACGATTAGCAATGGAAGAAGGGTATATATACAGAAGGTGAGCTACTAGAAGGTTCGCTTAAATTAGCCCCTTCCACAGAAATGTGTATCTGTTAAATGACCCTATTAAAGAGTCTTTGGTCCGATAGCGAGAGTGAGTTGTAATAGCAATAACGAACTATGTGTATCAAACCGGAGAACCAATACTATAGATCTACCGATCTCTCCGATTTGATACATATTAATTTCCGTAAAGTACATCGACAGAAACAGGGAGGAGAAAAACGAGAGAAACATTAACGGAGAGTGCAGAGCAGTTCACAGCTCAGATGGTAATTATTAGGACGGATAGGGCTGAATATAATTATTCAAAACGATTATTATCATGTAGATGTTAGTAATGTGTTCACCTGCTTTTCTGACAAAGGTTTCAGCGGAAAACAGACCGAGAGGACGTGCAGCTGTAGAGATAAGCATGCGCTTCTGTTTTGTCATGTTAATCAGCCCTCGGTTTCAAATATCGGGGGGGGGGGGTATTTCATGTCAGTACCAAATAACACGAAAAACAACGAATGTATGACCAGCTTCTGCTATGCCAAGATGGAATCGGAATTTGTTTACTTTGCACATTTTTCAGAGGCAAAATTTGTCTGGAAAGGTAGCTACATCAATCCTCGGTAAACACTTAAGGAGGAGCCGTGTCATAAAGATATCCATCCATCCATCCATCATCCGTTTTCCAAACCGCTTATCCTACTGGGTCGCGGGGGGTCCGGAGCCTATCCCGGAGGCAATGGGCACGAGGCAGGGAACAACCCAGGACGGGGGGCCAGCCCATCGCAGGGCACACTCACACACCATTCACTCACACATGCACACCTATGGGCAATTTAGTAACTCCAATTAGCCTCAGCATGCTTTTGAAACCGGAGTACCCGGAGGAAACCCCACGACGACATGGGGAGAACATGCAAACTCCACACACATGTGACCCAGGCGGAGACTCGAACCTGGGTCCCAGAAGTGTGAGGCAACTGCACCACCATGCCGCCCCTCATAAAGATATTTGATTTCAAAATACTGTAGATCGCATGTATGTAATATGCAAGGATTATAAACATCATTGCTTTGTAACTGGTTTTATGTTTTTTTAAGATTATATGTGACGATCAACTAGTAGCTGAAATAGACACTCAAACTGAAGTAGTTTGAAAAATGGGGTTTAAAAACTCACGCATGTTAATTATTTAGTAGTGCAGGCCTATTTAACGAGAACAAACCCCATTAAATCGAAAAAATACATGATATACAATTATATCACAAGGTAACTATCGGTCTTTACATACACAATAAAAATCAGAACTGATTTTGAACGTATCTTGCCAGAAACTGACATACAATTGTGCAAATTTAGAACTACTTTAAATTCATTATCATTAATCTACACATGAGCGTCCTAACTGCTAAATGGCAACAACAATATTGATGTAAACAAGAGATTCTTACAAGAGTAGGTTACACACAAGTAAGGGACATCTAAGTGGGGTTTATAGCTTATCAGGCTGGGACTCGCAGTGATTGACGAGATTAGCGCGCGTTGCCTGGCACCGAGACCCCTTCGAGATGGTAAATCATGGGAGTCCAGCGTCATGGCAACGGCTGATGGGATGGAGGCAGCACCTGGGTTAATGAAGCATGTGTGCGCCCAGTATGCAGGGGACCGGTGAACGCAAACACGATCAAGCGCCGCAAAGAGTAAATACGACGAGTCAACAGCTCAGAGGATCTGGGGTTAATGTGTGGCCTATGCTATTTAGCGCGATGAAACACCAATCTCCTAGATGTTTGACAAAGTCTGCCAATGTCCTTGTCATTTTGAGAATGTACTTTAATTCCCTAGTGGAAATAAAGGAATTGGATTTTTGTATACATTTCTCCTGAGTGTTCACGAGGAAGAACCACAACACAGCAGTTAAGTATTTTATAAAAAGGCTTTCTCTGAGAAATACACGCGATTCAGTTTCATCTGAGGTCGCTGCCAAAAGATGGTCTGATCTCTGTTAAAGGTCGGTATTTTATTCGTTATTTATATTGATGACGCTCCCCTTTACATTGTAAGAGTGCACAAATAGCAAACGTACAGCTTTGACGCGGACTATCCATAACGGAGATAAGGTAGGAAAATAACACCGTTTCATGCTGATACTGTTACTCGCTGTAATTGTTTATTACATAATAATTGCAGTTTGCAGAATCCAGCGCTAAAACTGGAACAAACAGTCCAAGTACATCAAGGGGCTGCAAGGACTGGCGACTCGTGGCGTCTGCTAATTTCTGTCTCAACTGTACAAGTGTGACTCATACTATAGTATTAGGATTTATCTCCACGTATTGATGAATGTACTATTTCTGGTACAAAATTTAATTCGATGTAACTCATTTTTGCAAATATGAGGCCCTGTGATCAATATATGATGCATGTGTAATTTAATGAAGGCGCTTTGATTTAAAACATTAAGAAAATTGACTAGTAGAGTATTATATATATTTTGCCATTAACCACGGTGCCTCAAAAGATAATAAAGAAGCCTTGCAGTGGAATCTAAAAGCCTATCCTTACTACTTCAGCATGTCCAAATAAACAATAACACGTCGGTACTGCTTATAAACGGACCGGATTCGTACACATTCGATGGCTTTTTACCTCTTGGCACTGAGGCAGACCACCGGCCGGGGATACCAGCTGAAGCGAGCCGACGATGAGGAGGACGCAGCGCAGCCAGGCGGAGGACGGCATCGCACTGATGAAACCAACGCGGCTCGCAGCTTCTCCCCACTTCCGTGTCTTGTACGATAACCTGCGGGTCCTCCAGGCGAAGATCCGCGTCGTGTTCACATGTGGTTTCGCCACTGCTTATTTTTAAATCTGCTTTTCGCCGTGTGCTTTCTTCCCTCCCAGCCAGAACCCCTTCAGACTGCGCTCAGATCCGCCGGCTTTTCACAGCGATTCGTGTGACGTAATTTGTCATCTGGTCAGGGCAAGCGCACTGAGAGATGTCATTTTGCTTATTAATATACTAGTAAATACACCGAAGAAGGGGGTCGACAAAAAGAAATGCAATTGTGCGAAAAAAGCAGCTCACAATAATAGGCTATATAAATAAGTCTAAGCAAAACTACATGCTATATATAAAACCATTAAAACATTTCCAATTAAGATTATATTCACAGCATTAAATTCTTCATTATGCTTTTTTATTATTCTGTCAATTATAACAGAGAAAATGTCATGTCAGATGCTAGGCGCTTAATTGCTTGGAAAGAGTCCCATTGAACAGGCGTAAATGGTGTAAGCATGTGAGTTTGAGATTATTCTATAGAAATGATATGTTTATCACGTCGATGAAAGCTTTACACCATTAAAAAATTATATTAGTCAACATATGCGTCTAATCGCCTTAATATGATCATGAATTCCGCATTAGAACAATAGAATGGTGATTGAACATAGGCCTACACAGATAAAAATGGAAATACAAACAGCTTCTACGACACTGGTCACGAAGAATCCATGAATGTGGAGATTAAAGCATCAATCGCATTATTTTCTTTTCTTTTAAACAAAACATTTACGTTACAGTTTCAGTTATATCAACACACTTTGAGAATAGACCCAAAGTCCTCCAGTAACCAACTAAATGTAATAAATTGGCCTATATTTCCGGAACACATGAGTTTCCAGATAAATTATTCGGCGAACAATAATTAAAATACAACCTCATAACAAAAGCAACAACAATAATCATGATAACAACAAACACGTCTTTATAAGTCGCATCATGTTTACATGTGAATATGACTATTCATTTCGAATACTTGTACGACTACATAGTGCAATTACACGTAGAATCTGTCTTCGGAGATGTAAAGCGGTTTATGTCGGCTAGTATTGGTACCCAAGAAAGGTCTGTGTCGAACATTGTATTAGACCTGTGGGGTGCAGTAAACCCGAATAAACTTTCTAAAATATAAGATGTAGAATCTTGCCAAGAAATCTGTAAACACTGCGGCTACTGCTTTGATGTCAGTTAATAGTATCGCTTGTTTTATTTAGGAAGAACTGAAAGGTGAAATACATTTGCGCAAATTTAACAGACGCTTTTGTCCAAAAGGACAAACCGGCGGAAGGTAGTCTTGATTTCCGGTGCTTATCCGGTGCCGACTTTTACCTGTTTTTGTATGTCCTGTTTTTCCCGAAGCCGAAACGGAAAGCACGCACACAGGTCCATTAAAAGTCAAATAAAAGTCAGCTGTTAAAACGTCTGGTGAACCGTCTTCCATAGGTAATTAATTCATATAAGTAAATATCGCAACTCAGTCCTACAGCGGCCTGAAAACACCCAAAAGCATCAAATAAATGCTACACCAGTTAAACACTGCATAAGTTTGCAACGTGATACATAGTATCTCTTTGGGAAACACATAATGTATCTAAGCGTGTTACCACGCCGGACTATTTTCCAGGCGTAATCATGGATACAGGAAGATGTCAAATTACATTGATGCATTTTAACATTATTTGTAAATAAATGGCATATAATTCACCATCTATGCAACACAAATATCTCGTTTCTCAGAAGATTATTTAGTTTACTGAATAATCAATACAGCTGCAAGATTAATAACAGAAACCATCAGTCCTTGTTTTATTTGTTAAGACTTTTCGACAACGACTGTTGTGTTCAGCAATAATCTCCATTAACAACTGACTATAATCTTATCCAGGTGTTTAGCCATCCATTTCACCTAATTCGAAACAGTCTAAATCTCTTTAGATTGATGTATTCCTAGCAGCTGGCATTTAATGTTCGGCTAAGGATTGCCTTGTAGGTCTTGGCACACTAAAAACCCAATCAGATTGTATGTCCGTTTGGTAAATCCAAATATTAATTGCAGAACTAAACTGCTATAGAAATGATGAGATTTGGGGTGTTTCTCAATACCAAGACCACAAAGACCATACTTGTGGTCTTGGGAAGACCGGTCTTGCTAACTTACCTCCCAACAATGAACTTGGGCTGCAATGAATCATGGGATTGGTCTCATTTGGAAAGGATGCAATCCATATGATCGGTGAGGTGATGAAAACAAAGGGCAGATTGTGAGGGGGGGGGGGGGTCTCTTCATCCTGACAGGTGTGTGGCACTGGCTTTCAGATGGCCCAGACAACAAGCAGAGCCAGACACTGAAGAAAAATTTTGACAAATATCTTTGATCTTTGTCTTAATCTTCAGCTTTTACAGACATACTTGTGAGCTTTTCATGACTGGTTATGTTCCAGTGTTATCTGACGAGATTAATTTTGTTTAATAATGAATAAGCACAGGTGTCACTGGAGATATTCTGAAACCACATTTATGAAATGTAACTAAGCCATATATGTCATACCTTCTTCTAGTCTGTATCCCAAGAATACTGTAAAAATGTGTGTGTGTGTGTGTGTATATATATATTATACACACACAGATACACACACAGAGCTCTGGAAAAAAATATTTGCTTAAAAATCTGCCTTTTTAAATCCTGGTTTAATCGTGGTCCTACTGGCAGAAGGCTACACTGAGCTGCTTCCAGGCTCATAATTACTAAGACAGCAGTGTACAAGAATATGGTGAAGCAGGAGACACTGGGAACGACCAGAAACCAGTCAGACAGAAGTGACTTATTAATACCTGAGATACCCATCAATTTATCCTATAGCGCCTCATGAATCGTAGGATGACACCAAGTGACCTTAAAAAAGAATGGGAAACATGAAGTGCAGGTGTGAAGTGCACTGCTAGGACAATTCATAACAGGCTCCTAGAAGCAGGACTGAAGTCCCATAAAATAGGCAGAAGCCTTTCATCGAGAAACAGAGAACTAGGTTGGACTTTGTGTTCTACACAGACGCATACATTGAGAAAGGAGTTAAACAAGCAAATCGTGCTGTGGTCTCTTAATTTTTCCCCCAGAGCTGTGTGCATGTGCATGTGTATGTGTGTGTGTAGAAAATAATTTATATTTTAGTTAATGTGTTTTAATGTTTCCTCATATATTGCACATTGTAGTTCAAGTATGTATGTATGCATCTGTGATGATCCAAGAGGTAAATATGCAGACACTTTTATACAAAAGTTCAGAACCAGGGTTACAGAAGATATAACAAACGATGCAGCTTCTTATAATAGATGCCTCAAAGTCACAAGGTCAGACATTATCATATGCAAACATACACAAACTGCTTTAATAGCATTTACCTTCACTATCAAACATGCCCAGATTTAAATACAGAGGGTACATACAGTACTAGCAATGAAGAAGGTTCGCGTCAGAAGGTAAAATGTGAGAAATCAGCAAAACTAGACATCAACCTGCTTTTCCATGTATTTTTTTTTAAATAGGTGTCAGTTTGTTGGGGGAAAAATTATGTTCTGTAGGTGTGTCCACACTTGTGATTGGTACTGTATAAATATTTGTGCATACTTTAACCACTATTATCTAAATAAATAGGACAACACATACGTTATGCTGCTCTCAGTGCTAGTCACCCAGTTCTACCATTCCATGCCTTTGTTAACTTAATTGTGCACTAGTTCGTCATTGGGTTAGGCATTAAAATGGTTATAAAAGGCCGCGATGGTCAGTAAACATAAACTTTCACTTTGTGGACCTCCTTATCATCGCATTCTCTCTTTCTGTTATAATAGTAAAACGTGTTGTCCCGACGCTGCAGCTTTTTCACGAATCCGGTCTCTGGCCAACGATCAACCTGCAATTAATACAAGTAGGATTAAAACATTGATACTGCCGTAATATCACATTTTAATGAAAACTGGACCCGCTCTATTCAGACTGGCCACCAGTTTAAACAGTTTTAATAGTCTTTACCAGCTCGACCCGTTTGACTTGCTTGTACTCCCGTTCATCCCGGTATCCAGCCTGTTGGAATCTGTACAGATTCTCTACCTCATCTGTCCACCGCTTCGCCCTTGTAATGGTTCTGGGGATCACGTCAGCATCGATACATGACGCACAAGCCATTTGTTCCTGAAGCATAATGTGAAACACAGAACGACATACATGGTTCAATGGTCGACAGCACTGCCTTGGTTAATTACAGCGTAAATACTGATTCCTTTAACTAACGCTAGTGCATGCTGACCACCATGCTACGTGTATTTTTATAAATTTTATTAGACTGGTCGTTACGCAGAAGTGTATAATGCTCACTTTATAGCTGACGTTGATTCGGAAATGTAGTATATTTCCAACTAACAGAGCCCGAAAACTGTTCTCCGAACAGTATCGTCGCATAGAAACATCTGCTCCGGTGTCTCCTAGCGACGCTAACGCCGAAGCCGGAAGTGACACACTGCCTCGGCCAACTAAGTGCTTTCCCGGGGTTTTCATGCGCTCCTTCACGCACTGAAAATGTGTTCACCTATAATATGAAGTTCATCGGTATTGTCCGTTTTAAATAATACAATTTGACCATAATCGTAACATAAGAGTTTACAGACTGAATTGTTTTACCAGCAATAAATGTACGCAGCCTTCAATCCACCAGATGGCGTACTGCTTTGTGTTTACTGCGTCAACACTGATCATAAATGACACAGGGGCGGTTACAAAATGGTTAACCAGCCCGCAATAAATGTCGCGTTTTTTTCTAGGACTTCGTGTCCAGTCTAACACCAGGCTGCTGATTACTCAAAATGAGCTCATTCGGCGGCCGCATGAAAGAATATCCCAGTATTTCCCTGGACCGTTTCGATAAGGAAAATGTACATGCCAGAGCCTATTTTTTATCCCACTGCCACAAAGGTAAGAACCGGATCACAAACTAGACAGCAGGACGTTGGACATTTTGGCCAGGCATAGATTTATAAGTATCTCATCCTTAAGCCTGATAACCAGGCGGGAAGTTAAAGAAACCGAAAGGAGTCGTTTTAGTCAAAATGGTTGATTGCTGTTTTGCTGGCAGCCTACTCTAGTAATTCTGCCCACTTTTTCGACCAAGTCCTTGTAAACTAAGTCTAACAATTCCACAGATCATATGAAGGGACTGAAGGCAACGGCCCTGAGAAGGAAACTAAAGTTTAGGTATGATGTGATGTTTGCTTACAGGGTGCTGTCAGTGAACGTTTGCACTTTTTACTTTATCAGTAGTTTAACACAGAAATCGTTGTTTATCTGGCTTCATGTCTCATCTGTGGATGTTTTCACTGACGCATGCATAATATGTTTCTGTATGTTCTAGCTCGACAGTCAAATTGTACTGTTCGCCTGTGACAAAGGAGATTTTGCTAAGCAATCCAAGATATGGATTCTGGGAAAACCACGTTGTAAGTAGATATACGAATCATTTATAAGATCACAAGATTGTCCAAACTATTACGACCACGTGGTGATCGAAAAAGGAGGCAGTTTTTACGAATCGGGATAATACCTGGTTTGTGCTTATTGCCATTTATACCAGGTTGCTCTTGAGGTGGAAGACCCAACTCAAATATCTCTGGTTGATGAAATCTCAGGAGAGGTAATTATATGTTCAAGATTACTAGGAGGATGTATGCAATGTTATTGATGTGTAAAGAAGTATCATTAAAGAGACCAGCGATCAAAGCTGTATATCCCTGAATAATTGATCATTTTACCCGTTAGAAAGAGGACATTCTGGTAACATTGATTCCAGCTGGACACTGTCCTGGATCTGTCATGTACGTATCAAAACAACACTTTACTTTTGAAACGCTAAAAAAAGAAAATCCACATTTAAGGATACGGGAAACATTTTCTTTAAAATACTACAAACTTCTATCTAGATAAAGATGTGGTACCCCGACGTTGCTGTAGTGGGCCTACTTGTTCTTTTAAGTTGTATTATATATGTATTGTATTGTTTCCCTGGTGTAGGTTTCTGATAGAAGGGGACCGCGGCACGGTGCTGTACACCGGGGACTTCAGGCTGGCCCAGGGGCAGGCGGCCCGGATCCAGTCCTTGCATGCTGGCGGCCGGTACGGTTGCCTCGAATCGCTACTTGCCCGCGTCGGCATGACGCCGTTTTCCTTACGTGATGCGTTTCACTGCTGTCAGGATAAAGGACGTTCAGAGCGTTTACCTGGACACGACGTTTTGCGAGCCCCGGTTCTTCCAGATACCGAGCAGGGTAAGTTCCGTCCCTAATCTCAACCCAGGCGGGCCCTGCAGTGCCAGAAGCGCTAACCCTCATCTGCACCATGCCCTGCTCGGTGTCGTCCAGGAAGCTTGCTTAGATGGCATACGGGAGCTGGTGAGGGAGTGGATCGCCATCAGCCCGAACCACGTGGTGTGGCTCAACTGTAAAATCGCCTACGGGTACGAGTACCTCTTCGTAAATCTCTCGGAGGAGTTCGGATGTCAGGTAAGCACGTGTACTTGGACGTCTTATTAATGTAACCTGCAGGGACTGCGTGCCCCCACCGCGTCCCACGTGTGCCTTTTTAAATCCGCCCCTCTTCTGCAGGTTCACGTGAGCAGCGCGCACGTGTTCGCAGGGATGCCCGAAATACTGTGTCACGTGACCACGCGCCGCGACACGCAGATCCACGCATGCAGATTTGCCGGGGTGGGATGTGCGCGCTGTCATTGCATACCGTGGTGTCAGAAATAAACTCATGCAACAAGTCGGTCTTTTGACGAATGTCTACTATGTGTCACGCTAGCATTGGTAAACTGAAATTCAGCTGTGAAATGTGCCTTATTTTCACTTTTACAATTTTAGGGTGAGGAGTATATCAGAGGCAGCAGGCTGCCTTGTGGCATGAAACCCTCGGACGGAACTGCGCTGCACGTCATAAGCGTCAAGCCCTCAACCATGTGGTTCGGAGAGCAGCCCAATAAAACTGCCGTAATTGTCAAGTGAGGATAGATCTCAAGATCTTATACCACTGCAGCTGTAGTCCAGCGAAAGCAGCACGGCTTAGCGCATTTCCTGTAATGTTTCAGGTTAATTTAACAGCTGATATCAGTATGCGTGTAAAAACAGTGTCTGTCAGTCAGGTTACGCTGTTCTTGACACGTGTAGTTTTTCCTGGATAAGAAGAAGGTGACATTACTTTGCTGATGCGAGATGTGCTTTCAGAACGGGGCCGACGTCTTACCGCGCCTGCTTCTCCTTTCACTCCTCATACTCAGAGGTGAGGAAAAGATCTACACACTGACACCGGCTCGCTAACCACTTGGCCCAGTTTTATGTGCAGAATGACGTACAATGAATGATACTTTAATCGGAAAAAATAAAACCGCGCGTGCTCATTTCCTCTTCACCTGTTTGCGGATTATCTTGCCAGATCAAAGATTTCATGTCCTACATTTGCCCCGTCTACATATATCCGAACGTGATCCCGTATGGAAAAACTCTAGAGGAAGTTCAAGAGATGTAAGTGAATCGCGTGACTGGCGCACCAAAAGCAAGCAGTGGCCCTTTTTTGTAAACTGCACACAAATTTCTTTCAGATTAAAACCGATGTGCAGAGAGCACTGTGGACGAGGATTGGTGGTGTACAAACCTCTGGGAACCCTTAAAAGATCGAAAGTGGAACAAATAAAAGGTATAGTGGGCATGAGGCCTGTATTCATCAAGCCAGTGCACCTGCATGTTAATGTTATTCAGGGGTGAACAGCCTTGTTCCTGGACTGCCAGTGTCCAGCAGGTTTCCTATCCTACCTGATGAGTTACTATCTGTCCAGGATCAGGCATGGCTCCTCAGTGATCAATTAGGAGGGAAACCTGCCAGACACCGGCACTCCAGGGTTAGGGTTTCCTGCCCCTGTATGTAAAGCACCTGTCTTTAGTCATTCAGCGTCTGCCAGTACTTAACTGTTCACTGTCAAGGCAGAGGACAATATATGCTGAAAGACTTCATAAACAAAACTGCTTCTGATCAAAACTTTGAAGAGTTTAGGGATCACGATACAGATAGTTTAGTGTAGAGGCAGACAAACACGCTGGCGTTACGTCCTTAAAGAGGGCGACATTTCAAGGGCTGTGCCGCATGGCATGTGGCACATTAATTACCAGCTCTGCTCCTACTGTCACTATTGGCTGAGGAGTTGGCCAATCAGCTAACGGTTTCACTGGCCCAGTGAGGCACTGGTACTGAGTGTTGGCGGCAGTGAGACTTACTTAGGAATGGTTACTTAATTGTCTAGCATAGCTTTAAATCCCGTGTATCCAATTTGAAACCCACATTTGGATAAACCTAATAAATAAAATTTGACTGGCATCCTCTCCATGGGGGTCCCATTCAAATCCTGCCTAGGTTACGTAGGTATATGGGGAAATGGATAAATGGGAATGTTTGAATCCCTGTCTCTGTTCCCCAGATTCTGACAGCGAGTGTGATTTATTTGACGACGAGGATTTGGCTCCCCGCCGAAGGAAAGTGCCAGATAAACACCCCCCTGAAAAAGACGGGTCACCGATCCCAGAGAGGTTGGTCCCTACGACGGACCCAGAACCCACGTACACAGCCGGCCTGCTAAATGAGAACTTTCTGGACTGCACGGAATCGAACGACGAGGAGGAAGACAGCGAAGATGGAGACGAACCAGCAAGTCAACTCGGCACCTACAAGGTGATGAACGGAACAGACGTCGGCCGTCTCGAAGCAAAGCTGCCGACATGGGAGGCGTTTTTCTCAGTCGACCCGGAGCTGACGGACGAGAGCCCGGAGAGCAGCCAGACGCGGCGGACGGAAATGGGGGCGTCGCAGTCTCCCAGACTCTTCAGCGACTCGGACGACGACTCGACCCACTTCTCATCTCAGTCCACCCACATCTCAGACCCAGGTATCAACAGCCAGGTGGACACCATCCTTATCCGGCCACCGGAAAACATGCAGGGAGATGCTGGGCTTCCCAGCCACTCTAGAGACCACAGAGAGTCCAGGGATGCACGTGTCACGTCGACGGAGACGGAGGAAGAAAAGCCAGATTCCCAAGTCTCCTCCGATTTTGAAGTACCCCCAACGCCTGAATCAAACCCCCCTCAGCTAGGGGACCTGAAGGAGATGTATAAAAGACTGGCCGCAGGAGAATCTCTTTTTAAGACAGGCAATCAGACGGGCAGCCTCTAGCACACCGCGGCAGATAACTACGGACCCATAAATGAATTTTAATACCTGACACTAAGATGGGCCTTCAGGGAACATCCATTGTATTCGCACAACGGTATCTTGCACAGTTCAAATTCAATGTTTACAATGTATTTAACATCTGCTGGACTAATTAAAATGGAATGATAACAGTATGATATTATCAATATATATTTTTTTACCTCAGAAATTGCACAAAACAAGGATTGTAAGAATTTTAATTACTACTTAATTAAATGCATTTCTCAGATCTAAACTGAGGGATTGGTCTGTTTCTGTACTTCTGCTTATATTTAGTTTTTCCTTTTTTTAGCATCCACCTCTGTAGATCCAGCGGCACTCAATGGGGCAGGTGTCCCCTCTTATTTGCTAGCTCGTTCTGTTCTCTGCACTAGCAGCTGAATTCAGGTTACAGCTGCCAGCCCTCCGCGGGGGTGGGGGGGGGTTAACCCAGTATGCAATAGGGGCTGGTGCAGAGACTGTTACGCAAGCAATGTTCCCAACATGACATTTATAACCTTCTGAATTATTTACATTCTGACGCTTCAGAACCAAAAGTAAGCAATTAAAGATGTAGAAATGAGCAAAGGCGACGGACCAGGACCAAGAGATGCCAGAAATTGATGCATTAATCAGCTAGAGATCTGAAGGTTAAAAAAAATTCAGTCAGACTTGGGTCATAAACAGCCATTTACCCAAGACAGCCAAACACATTCAGTCCTACTTATCAGGCATTTGCGTGTGTCAAACAGTGCAGCGCAAACGTTAATGAAAAACAGGAATATTTATTAAATACAGTAGGAGTTCCATGTCACGATGCCCAGATGAGACCAAACAACGGTTGCTGGGTCGGCCTGACAGCTGAGAATGAGGGCGATGGTCGTATCCATCACCTGCACAGAGGACGGTGTTTTCGGGCTGAACGAGGACACAGGAGGACCACCCTCAAGAAGCCAACGCGATGGTGATGGCTTCGGACCTGCCGCTCTCCTGCTCTGTGCAAGTCACGTGCAAGGACCCGTCCCTGTGGAGGTGGGGACCAGAACAGAGGGATGTAGCCAGAAGCAGGGCCTGGTGTGCTGGGTGTCCGCAGTGGAGGTCGGTGCCAAAGGCCGCACGGCACATGACAGCGCCTTACCTTTTCATGGTAACGACCGTAACAATGTCCCAGGGGTCGTCTTTCGGCTCTAGGTTCCTGAGGACAATCTAGAAAAACATTCGGTAACAGAGAAATCCAACACACACAGGCAGCTGCAGATCTTTCTGGGGTACATTTAAATAAAAATAAATAAATTAAAACCATTAGCCATGGGATTTGAACCCATAACCTTCCGGAAACAGGCGCAGATCCTTAACCCACTACACACCAGCTTAGTACATCTATGCACTATATACACAAGAATTGACATGCACTCCCTGCATATGGCTACGGGCACAAAGTTAAGTCAAAACCTACATCTGCCACTTTCTCCTGGGGGTTGCAGTTCTGGCCATTCGATTGGTAGAGCTCCAGGCAGATGGAAGACAGGCTTCCTGGGCCCTGCAGGGTGTGCTGTCGGCGGGCAGGGAGGGGCGTGCCCGAGGGGAACAGCACCGTGTACACATCTGCACCAAACTCATCTGCCTCCTAGAGGAGGGGAGGGGTAATGCGGGTCATAAATTAAGTGAACATACTACAGTAAAATTCCATTATAGTGGACTCGCTTATAACGGAATATCGTCTATGACGGACGAGGTCCGCTGGTCCCGGCTGTGCGGCTTTAAGAACTTGCAGAAAAAGCATCGGATATACCGGACTCGCATATAACGGAATCTCGCTTATAATGGACAAACAATTTGCCCCCCCAGGGCCGCTTTTAGCTGTAGTTTTGTTCGCTATAATGGACATGCAGGCTCCGCCTACAAGGTGCATGGCGTGCCGGTGATATCCAGTGCAGATACGTAATCGGGATTATTAATAGTGACGCATCTGGTCAGGTAAAGGTGTACTACATGTACAATATAATAATCTATACCACAAGTGTATCTGCTGGGGTGTGTCATGAGTAAATATTGTCCTGTAGTTGTGTTCTGGGCATACAGCAACTCTGGATATAACAGACTGTTTTGCCAGGTCCCTTGAAGTCCGTTATAACGGGATTTTACTGGACTGCACGGATCAAAACTTCCGCAATTTCCGCAAAATGCAATGAATACATAACATTATTGGAAAAATGTCTCATGTTTAATTTAACGAGATGGACATTAGGAGATGCACTGAAAGCAGAGTATTTTAAATATCAAAGGAAATTTGTTTTTAATCCCATTATAAAACTTCCCTTTTCTTTCTCATTAGCATCAGATAAGCACGTCACAGAAGCATGATACAGTTCATTCCAACCTAAGTCATGAGCTCGACGCCACCTCCTCACCTTAACCAGGATATCCTTGGCGCAGCAGTCCACCGTGATGGAGTCCTCATCCAGGGAGGACGTGTCCCTGCCCACCAAGATGCCCGCCTCAATGGCTGCACCCACAGGGATCACCTCGTCCGTGGGGATGGAGTTGAGGAGCTCCACGTCAGGGAAGATGTCCCGGATCATCTGCTGGAGTTTGGGGATGCGAGCAGACCCCCCACACAGCACCACCTGGTGGCAGTGGAGGGTTATGGTTAGATGCAATGAGACATACAGATGGTTCAGTTTCATTCTGTAATTCGCAATACGGTTAATAAGCATGTTAAACATAATATGGCCACTTTATTAGGTACACCTTGCTACTTCTGGGTAGGACCTGTTGTATTAGCTACACATAGCTAGTACTGGCTAGGACTCACTTTTGCCTGCAGACCCACTTCAAGGGTAGATAAGTTTGTGTTTAGAGAATCCATTCTGCACGTCACTGTTGTACTTCGCAGAGACTAAGCATCTGACCTGTTTTAATGTTTAGCCAAAGAGCAGCTGAACCGCTAGGCCCTGTCTGTGTGCTGTATGTGTTCAGCTGCAGCCACATACTGGTTTCCTTTAACAAGCAGGTGTCCCTAATAAAGAGGCCAGAGAGAATTTAAAAATGTTCTAACTGGTTCTCCATCGCACCTTGTTGATGTCACTTGTGGAAAGACCCACTTGCTCCAAAAGCGTTTTGATGGGCAAGATGCTCTTATTAAAAAGGGAGGCACACAGGAGTTCGAACCGGGCCCTGAAAGGAACCGCAAAGAGGCGGGACATGGAGTTGGTGACACGTTAACTGGCTCTGCCCCCTCGCTCCATCCCCGGCACCTTCCCCCGACCCACAGACCTGGACACATTGCACTCGAAATCCATGCCGTCGTACAGCGAGTCCACAAAGCAGTTGGAGCTGCCCAGCGTGGAGAGGATGTGCTTCGCCACGTCGGCGCTGTTCATCAGCTTCATCATGGCTCTGGGGTTTCCCGTCACGTCGTGCTTGAAGGTCCTCGTGTCATGGGAGAGAAGGAAGGGAGAGAGAGAGAGCTTCTCAGTAAACAAGGGGAGAGTAATGTGAGGGTCAGGAGGTCATGGCCAGACTTCTTGGCTGCCGAAGGCTGGATTATTAACAGAGGTGGAAAGTTCAGGTACAGAAAGTAAGATTTTGTTTCAACCAACTAGTTGGTTAAATCTAAAGAGTCACAGTGAAGGAGTATTCCGCTGATGGGTCAGAAAAAATCTTGGTCTGGATTTTTTACTTTCTGGACCTGAACTTTCCATCTCTGATTATTAATAGCCATCCAACCATCTTCCAGAACCCCTAATCCAGTACAATGACAGTGACCTGGAAGCCTAGCACAATAAGCACAGAGCACAAGGCAGGGGGGACCCTGAACAGGATGCCAGTCCAGAGGGCAGACACAGGAACACAGGTCAATTTGAAGTTGCAGATCCATCCAACATCCCAACAGGAAACAAAATAAATAAAAAAATCTTACTTCTTAAACTCTGCAGCGAGATACTGAGCCAGGGTCCGAGTGAACCCCTCCCCACCCGTGCTGTGGTCAGTGTGGGTGGCCAGAACTCTGTACAGCCCGCTGTTCACCTCCATGACTGTCACCGTCAAAGACGTCCCTCCCAGTTTGTACACCATCACGTGGCTGTGGGGCATTTTAAGAACTCTGCTAGCTGAACCCAGAGGACAAGAACCACAACCGACTACACAGACTACGGATGGAAAAACGTTAACCCTTAAAATCAGCACAGGACTAGAGCATTAGACTTTCTAAAACCTTGAACACTTAAGTTCACCTCTTTCCAGTGGGTGAATCTTGGCCAATGCCATAGGCCAGCAAGGCTGCAGACGGCTCATGAATCAGCCTGAGAACATTGAATCCAGCATCTTCTGCGGCCAGCCTGAAGGATAGAGAGGAACTTTTAATGCCTTCTTACGTGGGGGCGAAGCATCTGTGCACCACCGCCGGGTCACTGTAGCAGAGATCGTGGTTTCCAGCTTACCGGAGGGCATTCTTCTGCATTTCTCCAAACTCAAAAGGCACAGTGATAACAGCATCACTGACATCAGACCCCAAAGCAGACTGGGCCGTTTCTTCATCAAGACAGGTAAGAAAAGCAAACGTATGAATTAAAAATTAAGTAACACTGCCAATTAAAACTGGGCAAACTTCCGCATTTCACTGAGCAATAAGTTTCCACAAATACCCCGTGTATAAAACGATAAGTACATTTACTCTAAATCTATGTTCCACTTTTAAAAGGCACCTACCTTTCATTTTGTGGAAGACTAACTTCGCCACTTCTTCAGGTGACACAAATTTGGTGACCTCGCCAACATCGATTTCATACATTGGCTTATCACCTTTGTTGAACACCTTTAGAGTGACAGACAAACATCCAATAAGCGAGTATTTCCCACGTTACGCTCTTCACAGGCAAAACGCAGAGGTGTTGGCGGCATTTACCGGGCATTTGCTGTCGGCTTTGTGCGCCTGCGCTTCTGGGTCATCAAAACTAAACGGGGAATTATTAGGTGAGAAGGACAAGACTAGTTACGTTAGTATCCTTTAAATTTAAATATACAAAAAATAAGAAAAATCCATCCACCAAAAATATTCATGAGAATTATTCACCTTCTTCCCAATATTTGCTTAACTTTGACGACGGTGTTGGCGGCATTTCTTATTCTGCCTTGCTTCGCGGCTATTCCGACAATCTGTCAACGACATCACCGTGGTCATGTCAGTACACACACACACACACACACACACACACACACACACACACACATATATATACACATACACATACACATACATACATACAAGCACACGTACATACACAAACACATGCATGCATGCATGCCAAAGCGGTAAAGTGTGATACCTGTTCAGTGTCCCGAAAGGCAACGACTACAGGAGTGACTCGATCGCCGGCATCATTTGCGACTACATCCGCCCTTCCGTCCTAAAATTGATACATGAAGTGCGATTAATCAATTATTCTCAAGAAGAAAAAATAAAATTAACCATTTAAATGTAACGTACAACGCAGTGCAATTCGTTACAAAACAAATGAAGTTGCTAAAGTGATTGCCGCCGGTCCGTCAGCCTGCTACTTACACAAGCACCTAAACCAATGTCGACCGCTATCCTTACTCACATGGATAAATATACATATAAATTGCTGTTCGTGTCAGTTTATCTACCTAAATGTCCGGCGTCTTACCTTAAATATTGCCGCACAGGCACATGTGTAACCAAAGTGTACACCTATAGCGGCCATGCTTTTGGTAGATGTACGGCAGTCGACCGGAAGAGGTTGAAATCAGTTTCTTTAGTACGACCAATAGAAAACGAAGGTCCCACAATTTATCCAATGAAATTGGGCAAAATCCAAGAGTGACTGAAAACATAACAAATGAGAAGTTGACCTGCGGGAAGGGTGGCCAATAATAATCGCATTACATTACGCGATTAGGTGTGAAGAACCAATAGAAAAGGAACATATCGACCAATAAAAGATACCATTCATCGTTATTTATTTATGGAAAAATGTAACTTGCTCTGTATGAAACGGAGAGCCGCAGACTTTGCGCAGGTTTTAAGTATGACGTTTTTCAAGCAAACGTTGTCGTTCATGAACATTTCCAAAGTTGTCTTTCTGTGTGTCATGCTTGACTTCTCTAGTGCGAGGGATTGCGAAGGTGAGATTTGACGTGAAGGGTTGCCGTGCGCCTGAAGGCTGCTTGTAAAAATAGTTGCCTGCTTGGTTTTGCGGACGCTGCACAAATTTGGACAAAACTGAAGGAAAACGCATGTGCATGTGCTCGCATTCCTATCGTCTGGGAGCTTTTTCCTCTAAAGAAGCGAATAAATTAATAAAACGTGCATTACCAATAATATGAAAACTATAATAATTGACTACAGATATGGAGTGCACACGGAAACACACTTCCTGAAAATAAAGATGGAATTGACGTTTGGCTTCATATTAAAACCTGGGAGTTTCTGATGATTTGCGTATGTTTTATTTCATTAAACCTAATTTGTTTGGCCTGCAGAGAAGCGTCATAACACAACAGCAATATTATGATGAGGTATTTATGCAGTCGTATAAACAAAAACACACAAAGGAAAACTGCAATCAAATTGGGGTCTAATACGCCAACGTGGAGTTAATAGGTTTTATTTTTCAGACATTGGGTGCCTGTGGCTAATTAATCAGTGAATATGTATAACACCGGTAACATTTGTATTTAACGTCACTAGCAAAGCAGTCAGCCCCACAATTATTCTAATAAAAAATTAATATGATAAAATAAATACATGAATAATACGACTTCTCCATATCCATTACTGAAAGCTGCTTGATATCTGCTTGCTGAATAGTATTACCTATGCATGTACAGGTCGGCCTATATTAACGGAATTATTTCCCGTGTGTATTATCACCGCTTTTACTAACATAGCTTGTTTTCAAAATATCTAAGATAATATCACGTGGCTAACATCACTGCTTCCGCAGTGTGCGTAGGATTTCTGAGTAGGCTATACGAGGGTCTGATGTCCAGGCACGTGGAGCTGACCCCTGCCGTGGTGGAAGAGGATCTTCTGACGGCCTGTGGAAAGGCCGTCAGCAAGGAGAACAGGCTGGTGAGGGAAGAACCTGCTTCTCCTTACGTAGGGGAACATTATGGCAACACACTCAGGACTGGCCAACTGACACCCAGGGCCTAGAGATAAATCATTTAATTATTCATCAACATGTTTGGATCAATTGTGATATAGTGCTGGTTCTACACTGGGACATTCACGCTTCCCGCAGGGCCGGATCCATTTCCCGATTTGGGCGAGGGCATTTCCACTTGGTTTTGTCTTGATTTGGTTTTGCTGCCCTTTCTTTACTTTCAGTGTTATTACTTGGGAGCCACCAGTGATGCGGCCACAAAAATAACAGGGGAAGTCACACGGCCCATGAGTTTCCACCTGCCCGTAAATAAAATCTGCGAGCGGCTGCAAAAGCGAGACAGTCAGATTTGCGAGCTCACATACGGTACGTCTGAGACACCGAGTCTGATTGCGTCCGCAGGTTTGTTTTCGTCGATGCAAATGGACCTCCTGCTTCTGTTTTGCAGAAAAGCAGGTGACAGACCTCAGTAGAGAAGGCCTGTCAAAGCTGAGAGTGGCCGAGCTGAAAAACATCCTGAACTCCTGGGGCGAGGTGTGCCGCGCGTGCATCGAGAAAAGTGATTTTATTAGCCTTATCCAGGAGGTGGCGACAAAATACAGCAAACAGATGGGGCAAAAAGCAGAACTCTGATAGCTGAACGATTTGTATTTTCTAAAAGCCAAATATATTTCGTTAAATATATTGTCGAACCTATGTTACACTATGAGTATAAACTCCTTAGCTAAAATATTAATAAATAAAGGTCTTAACAACTCATTTGAAAGTGGTGTTTATAAAAAAGCCTTTATTTATATTGTTTTATACTGATATTTTGTTAAAATATTCTGTTTAAATCCAACTGTCATTTGTTTACATTGTCTAATTTATTGTGACATTTATTTAGTTTTAATTTATTGTGATTTATTGTAGTAGGGTGCAGTATATCGTGTGTTGCGGAAATGTAATACCAGTGCTGCTTCTTAACATACGGTAGGTGGCGCTATTTTCATATTTCAGTTTGAAAATTAAGCTACGTGTTGATTCTCACGCTGAGGTGGATGATCCGACAGAGACCGACAATATTATTTCTTTAAATGTATTCCTGCTACGACTGTATCGAACTAACTGCACTTGTGTATATATTAACCCAAGGCAGTTCTGCAAACAATCTGCAATCTGTCAACAATTACATAAGTGTTCTGTAAACAGTTATAAGAGCACTCTCCCCACATTTTCCAATAACCCCGTTTCGTCGTAAGATAAAGATAGTAACCTTGAGATATTTTAAATTCCAGGAAGTTAGACTGGTCCCCTGAGAACAAAACAACTTTCCTTATGAAATCTTACCGTAGACCGTTTGCAAAGTCTTATATTTCCATGGTATTCGTGATTATTTTCTTACTCTATGTCAGTGTTTCCCAACCTTTTTTGAATTGTGTACCCCCTGAGAGATTTTCTCATACCACAAGTACCCCCTTTGTCAAATGTGTTGATGATTCAATAGTTTGTCTTTTTTTGCTCTTTTCATTGATAAAAGCTGGGTTTGTTATTCATTAAGCAACACATCCCAGATAGATTTTCTTTCTATACCAGGGCACAGCTAATGGAATGGCTGATAATATTTACCCATCATCAGGGAAATTAAATATAAAATTTTTTTCCACGTACCCCCTGTAATGTGCTCGCGTACCACTAGGGGTACGCGTACCCCCGGTTGGGAATCACTGCTCTATGTAACCTTTTGTAACTTTCTCAGTGTCCTTTGTTACTTCAGTGTGTTACATTACACACCACAAGTCTTGATTTTATATTAATTCTCTGTGCTGTTGTTATTGAGCGCTACCTCAGCGGCACAGGTGGGCCTGGGTGGTCCTGGTACCAGGGACCACCCAGGTGAAACTCAGACCCAGCCAATCAGCGCTCACAGCGAGCGATACAAGCCGATAAAAACTATCGTGTCTGACAGGTAGACCTACGGTTGTGTGCGACTAATTAATTAATCTGAGTAAAAGTCCTATTCGGAGACAAATATATTTTTCTTTCTCTTTTTCTTAAAATCTGAAAAAAAAATATATGTAACCTAGTATCTAGTGTGATTTTGTCCGATTTTCTACCAGCCCACTTACGCTATGGTTTCTGACTGATTGTTGCACCGATAAACGTGAATACATGTAAAAGTATCAGATAATAATTCGCAAATTTACATCCTTTGCACAAGGGTACACCTGCAGTTCCATCCAGGAAGCTTAGCCAGTGTGAGCTATTCCTTTTCTTCATGAAGATAAACATCGCATCTCATCATCAGCATTTTATTACTGACAATAATCTTTATTTTCACAACATGTGTGTTTCCTTCTGAAACATTGCAGTTACGCAATTTTTGTTTGCAAAACACGTGTGCAGAAAGGCACACCACCCTTTATCTTAGAATAAAGTGACATATCGCTGTACTTTAATCGGATAATTAATATTTTGACTGGGTATATTTTTTTCCTGTAGAAATACTTAATAATTTATTTGGTTCCCCACAACATAGAAACTACAAAATATATGAGCAATATAACTTGTCGGATTTAGGGTAGCCCAGTTGAAATTGTCTTCATTCACTTACATTTAACCCAGACTACCTTAAATCCAACACATTGTCCCAGATTAATCATAACCCAATGTTAATATCCCTGTCGAATGAGTCACACAGATTCGACAAAGGGAATCGCTTGCCCTGTCACCGAATTACACAGAGAAAGCTCCAATTTAGAAGGTCTATTTTAAAGTTAACAATCTTTCATAATTTATATTTAGCAGCAGTTGACCGTTAGGACGATTTAAGCCTGGTTGTTTGTTATCAGCCGTATGCATCTCCTACTCAGAGTTCTTTAAATACGGTGATTACAAGAGCTGTTAGAGTCACGCCGATGTTCCGTTCGCTCGTCCACACCGACCAATGGAAATAATATTAATCTGTATATAAGGCCTCATGGCATTCTGGGAAATGCGTGAAAATCACAGACCTGCTGACCTATTAAGAAAAGGAGAAAGGATGTTTTATAAACATGCATTTGTTCTATGTGTTTGCTATGCAAACAGTTCCAAGAAATGTAAGCTTTAAGCTGCACATTTTCTAGAAATGACAGTATTTTGTAATTGAAAGCTTCTCTGTGATTAATAAACAGTTCCCATGTCTGACATAAGTCTAATATATATGCGTGCAAAAAATAAAAATGTGCTTCAAAACCAGACTACGTCTCTTTAACTCCAATCACTTCTGTATCATTTAAAGCAGGGTTGTCGATGTGTGTTGAATAGGAGGCACACAAAATATATACAAATATATTGTTTTTATTTCTGGTTAAACAATTTGCACAGTGTACTGTTGTTAAATTGACGGTCTGGGTACTGCTCAGACAGCTGGACACAGGTGCATTGTGGGAGGTAGGGCCAATATTTCCAAACCCTTAACAAATAACAGGGGTAATCTTTTTACGTGCTGGTGTAAAGCTGTCCTGCTGACATCTCATAAACAGCCCTTTGAAATATACTCCCACCTCCGTGATAGGTTTTACATATACCGTCATTCTCAGATCCTTCGCCGTTCATACTTAATTGTTCTATTGTATTAAGTTAGATCTTAGTTTCGGATCTAAGGTCCTTTATTTTTTTGTTCACACGCGAATTTCTTTCTTTTTAGCAGAAAACTGAAACGTCGTCAAACAAATTTTCAGAAATGTTTCTGAAATGTTTAAGGAGTCTTTAGAAGCCAAAATATACTTTCCACAGAACACTGAACACACAAGTATGAACTCCTGCCCTGCACTAAGGTTTGTTGTAACAATCGAGGACGATTTCCTCAATGCATGATAAAGAAAGACCACATTGAATTTAGTCTGATCTTATGACCAGGAATAGCTGGGGGAATTTCTGGAAAACTGGGACAGGAATGAAATATTTACTGGGAAATGAGTAATTGTCTTGGGGCTGATTGCAAGTCATATCCAAGCCATATGAGTAACTGGATGAAACATCTTGTCACACTTCAAAGCCCTGGGAAACAGACTTGATAAAGTACAGGCTTCAGCAGTCTGGGTACTTTTACATCTCTGTGATGCTGAAATCATGTGAATCCAGACTCTGTATCGTCAAACAGTGTTTCATTTGAAAAACTAGTTAAGGCTTCCATGTTCCCAGGCAGGCAAGGGATAATTTTGTGGTATTGTTCACAAGTGAAATGCACCATTATTCAGTACTGCAGAACCTTTAATATCTCCTTTATGAGTTTAATCTTAAATGTAATTTTAAATATTTTTTCTTGTGTTCCTACTGCTGCAATAATGTCTCATGGTCAGAGAGTCATGTCTTTGGATGGTCGAGTCATTTACAACCAAAATGCAAAGATGTGCCAGACCAAAGTGAACTGAATTTTAAATGAACACTGTAACCACATATTCAACAAACAGGCAGCGGAAAAGTGCCCAGGGCAGTGCCGCCGAGGACGTTATTTAAATGGATATCAACAAACTGCTTTTAAAGGTCATCTGTGCTTCCTGCTTTAGAGGAGGACTTAGACCGCCTTGAGTTTCCAGCGCGTGACACTTCTGAGCACAGCTCACGCTGGGCTTGTGCTGGCCGCCTGGGTCCATCTCTCGTTTCACCTACCGCAGTGCAACCTGTTGTACAGCTGTGCCCCTGGGGGGCGGGGGAGCATTCTCTTTAAAAGCTCAGATGTTAAGATTAACATCTGAAAGTTAAGTTTGACGTAATTAGCCGCCTTGACTTTTTCCAGCAGCTGCGGCTCGGCCCAACCAGGCCTTGATCGACGGGAGCCTGCAGGAACACACTGGGGACCATGAGAGCACACTCATGGGCACCCCCCCGGCCCCCCAGGTGGAGCGTGTCGGGTGAACGCAAGGACGCCCCAGCAGGTTTTTGGCCACTGACCGAAGCAGCAGAGCATCCAGAGAGTGGCAAGTAGCGGGGTCAAATGGATGGATAAACATTCGCCAGCAACCCGCAGAGGACGTCTGCATTCGGCGATGAGAGGAGAGCTGCCTGTGATCATTAGCTCAGGCGTGTGTCGAATTAGCGATTAGTGGCTGTGTTCCCAGTATGGCGGAAGTTTAGACCGATGCAGGGCTAATGCTCCCCTAAGCAGCACAATTAATGAAAGTGGATGGCGGAGACTTTGCAGACAACTTCAAAATGGGATTCTGGAAAAAAAACAGGCTAGGCTAAGATCCAGCAATGGCGCTTGGCGAAAACAGCTCAGCTCAGTGCAATAGAAAGATGCCTTTGCCCCTTTTCCTCTGTCCCTGTTCCTCTGTCCCTGTTCCTCTGTCCCTGTTCCTCTGTTACTGTTCCTCTGTCCCTGTTCCTTTGCCCATGTTCCTCTGTCCCTGTTCCTCTGTCCCTGTTCCCCTGTCCCTGTTCCTCTGTCTCTGTTCCTCTGTCCCTGTTCCTTTCCCCATGTTCCTCTGTCCCTGTTCCTGTCCCTGTTCCTCTGTCCCTGTTCCTTTCCCCATGTTCCTCTGTCCCTGTTCCTGTCCCTGTTCCTCTGTCCCTGTTCCTTTGCCCCTGTTCCTCTGTCCCTGTTCCTTTGCCCCTGTTCCTCTATCACTGTTCCTCTGTCCCTTTTCCTCTGTCCCGCTTCCTCTGTCCTTGTTCCTTTGTCCCTGTTCCTCTACCCATGTTCCTCTGTCCCTATAGCCAGAAATGCATGTCAGTGGCTCAGCAGTGGGTATGTGTCTTTACCCAAACTATATCTGACACTTGCTATGCAGCGCTCAGCTCAAAGTCTCAAACTACTAGAACAAGTTCATTTGCAAATAACCAAAGAGTACACTACTAGACTTGGCATCAGCTTGCACTACATTTGATAAACAAACAAACATGCTTTTTTTCCATTTGCATAACCATAAGTACAGGTAGAGGTAGATGGGAATGCTTGTCTTCGCTGACCAATCTTGCTCTCCATAGGTTGGCGGTAACAGTGTGCGGTCATCTAATGTGCAGGGCCCCTGAACCGGGGGTTAAGGCCCTTGCTCAAGGGCCCACGGTCATGTGATTGTTCTTCTGACCCATAAGACTCATTTCGTGGTGATGGGTCACATTTATCAGGAGGCCATGGATTGTATAGAGTAAGAAAGATAAATTCAGGCTTTATGCATCCCATTCGGATTTATTATAATTTATTACCAACCCTCCTTAATGGCTTACAGGAAGAAGCTCAGTCATCCAGTATGGTGTAAAGGTGCATAGCAGGATGGGGTATAAGGGGTGGGTCACCCCCCCCCTCCCGGTTCCAGCTGTTGTTCCCGCCCATGCCGCTCGTGGTCCTGGACGCCTTCCGCTGGATCTGTCCAATTTTACGCTGTTTTGCTACGGCATGAATCACTCACCGTTTCCTTTCATACATCACTGGCTAATGGTGCAGTCAAACAGGCATTTTATAAGCATTTGTTGTGTGAATGTAACTCCACCTTGGCTCTGCTAACCAGCCCACTTGTTCCAGAAACTTCCATCCAATCAGTGGCCCAAGATCCAGAAAACTACCTCTGTCCTGTCGTGCCCATTGGAGAAACTGGGCGGATAAGCCGGTATGGAAGGGGCAGCCCAGACCCGAGTGCTCGTGTCAGTTTTAAATGAGGGTAGAGAGATTAATTAGTTAGCAGACAAACCTACAAACTAATACAACAAAAGCTATCAAGTGTCCTTTTACAACCTTGAAAGTGTTCTTGCTTAGAAGACACATAAAGATCAGTGTAGCTGGTAACAATAGCTAACAATGTTACTCCTAATAGCACAGCCTGTGAAGGCGTGGTAGCACCTGTGTAAAGGATGCCTGTTTCATTATGTGATTTTGGGCCCTTTCTTGGGTCAGTGAGACTCGATAAACCATGTGGGAAAGGTACCAGGCCTCTTAAATGGCGGATTGGCGGGTTGTCTGTGGTTGGCCACGCCCTCCAGAACGTTCCAAGTTAAGCTTATAACAAGCAGCCCCCCCCCCCCATTCTCTTTCAGGGGACAGCAGAGTGACTTTGGGTCATCATGCATGCCTACACACCACGTCTGTTTCCTGCACAGGCCCTGTTGACGTTATTGTTCTGCAAGTTTCCAAACCCCTCCGCAGCCATCAGACCAAAACAATCGAGTCACAGATATTTCACATTTGTCCAGAACTAACTGTCCATCCCCGAGGAAAAGGTATTTCCGGATTTTATCTAAACATCTTGTGACAGCTACGTGATAATCACACGGGCGAGATGTTGCGAAAGATATGAGTGACGCGATGGGGACATGCCAAGCGAGACAGTCAAACATGATAAATGAACTTTTATTAGGACCAGGCTTCTGAGTCTACAGCAGATCATTTCATAAATCAAGCAAATATTTCATTAATTCATGAAAGATGTGGTGGAGGCTTGTTTCCTGCACAGAGACAGAGGCTGTCAATAGAATAACAACGTCTCTGCTACTATTAGCAAGAGCAGCTATTAGCTGTTAACCATCTTCCCACCGTTATCTTGCGTGATCAGGTGACTGCTCGATTAACTGTGCGTCCCCAAAGACAGGCGGTGTGTTGTTTGCTTGTTGCTGTTTGTTCGGATACCACCAGGAGGTGATCGGCTCTTGGCTGTGGTTCTGTGTGGGCTTGGTTTCCATCGGGTTTATCATGGATGGTGAAGCTTGTGAGAAATCGCTGGGCATGTGTTGACCTTCTAAAGCAGATTTTCCCTAAGGGCTCAACTCCTGCTGTAAATGGGTCCCATGGCCTTAATGTGACAATAGACTCGTATGGAGATCTTAACGTGCCAGGTCAGTAGCTGTCGTTTTACCACATCCAGCTGAGAAGATCAGAACAAACATTCAATTAAAGCATAAATCTGCCGTCTGCACTCCTAAAAACAAACTCCTGAGACTCGCTCCAGTGACACAAGAAATCATTCCCCTCTGTACTCCCTGGTGAGTCTGTAATATCTCAGGAATGTTAGGGTGTTTTTCCCGTTCTGGAAGGACAAAATGAACTAGACATAGAGGACTGGATACTTCATGGCCGTCCATCTTAAAAATAACAGCACATTTCAGTCAATCGTTCTTTAACGTGCTAAAGCAGAATTTCGACAAACCCTGCTGACCCATCGAATAGAATCCATGCAGCAGTTCAAGCTCAAACATTGCTCAACGGAACCTTCCAGTCACGGAACCTAGCCTGACCCCTGCAGGTTGGCAGTTGGTAGTGCAGGCATTAAGGCCCAGAGGGTCATCATCCCTAAGGGTTTATCTGTTGTACCCTTGAATGAGATACTTCACCTGAGCTTCTCCCATAGGATACAGAGCTGCAAGAATAGATAACAAAAAATTTCTTGACAAAATGTCTTCGGGTGGGGCGGGGGCAGTGGTGGGGGGGGGGGGGGGGGGGTGCCACGTTCTCTTTAGAATGACAGTTACCCGTTTGCCCTCCAGTCATTCTCTCCACAGGTTTTGGACAAAGACACCACGTGGCAGGAAATACTGTCAGATTTTAAAGAGTTATCAGGTACAGAACGAAGCAGACATTTCCTCAGACTTTTTTCCTCTTCCCCCCTCGGAAAACATTCCTGGTGTTGGAGAGGAAAACGATCTGGCATCAGCTGGGGGACTGGAAAAGGAATCTTGCTGGTGTCGGGTTACTCAAGGAACATAATGGTGTGCAGTGCTGCACAGGGAGAGCTGGCGTGCGAGTGTGTGTGTGTGTGTGTGTGTGCGTGTCACATGATACTGTTAGGGCAGCATAACTACATTACGGTGTAGTGTTATTCCTGTCAATGACTAGTCACTGGCATTGTGAACTGTTTCGAAATTTAGGCATCCACAAGGACAATATGAATATCAGTGTATGTAATTCAAGAGGCATTCTGAATCACGCGTGTGTGACTCAAGTTTGATGGGCTATCACACTCAGGAAATCTTGTCCAAATGCCTGGTACGTCTCCCAGACTCTCAGAGGTCGGTTATTCCATCGCCCAGCTTTAGGTCTAAAAACTGTAACGCCCATCTAACACAGGAGATTCCTCCTCCCACGTAGGGACAGAGCGGGCCGGTCGCTGGAAGAGCTTCCTGAGTGCTTTGTCGAAGTCCTTCCCCTTCTCTGGAACCAGGATGGGACACAATGAGGCTGTCTGAGTATTTATCCAGTGCTAGGATGAGCCGATACTCTACGTTTGAACTTCATCTGGGCCTGAACCACGCAACTGGACCACTGGGCCTGGCCAGTCAGTGGAGCCTGAGACTGTTGAGCCTCGGGGGAAGGAGCTATTCACAGACCCCCCAGTTAATGTGGTCAGTAACGATATGTTTGCTTCACCAGGAATCTCATCACTGCTCCCAAACAGGACCTGAAGGAGCCCAGGCAGTCGTCCGAAACTGAGACAGTGCTGAGAAGAGTCGGAACATCCTTGTTGGAACCAACTGCTGCCAGTAAACCCTTAAAAGTCAAACTGTAGGCACCATCGTCCAGATTCCAAAACGTGGAGTTCGTATGTCTGGAAACATTTACAGGCGAACTGGGAAATGTTGTTTTTTTTTTTAAATAATCCCACGCTCTTGGCTCCAAGTAGGACGTCCTGGAAATCCTATCATACGTCAGCTATTTACGAATCCCGCAGTAAGATGTCCCACTCTGACTGCCTTTTACAGTAGAAAAACATCCACATGAGCCCAGAATCAGCACTTTGTACCTTTACCACTATTGCCATTCAATCTGCGGCCTTCTTCGTCTCATTTCTTATTTCCATGCTCTCCAGCGTTCCTCATGCTAAAAACACACCTTTTATGGAGTTCATAAACTGGAAGTACTGAGATAACAGAGGTCAATATGTCGTAAACGAAACAACAACGGCGTTCCTTGGCAGCAGCTCTGGATCTTGGAAAATCCACCTAAGATGAGACGCTCACAAACACCGTACGTCCATTTGATCCCGCATAGCTAATGATAAGTGCGGCGACCTGCTCATCCGCCAGATTCGGACTGAAAACTGAATGAATTATGTGTTTTGTTTTCCTGACAGAGAAGGGTTCAAGGGCACTCATTGTTACTGGCCTCCACTTCTGATTTTGCTCCCCATCCGTGCGGTCGCCCGTTTCCGGAACCTTCCCGGCTCTGCAGCAGAAATCCTGCTGTTTCAGCGTGTTTATCTAACACTTCCCATTGTCTCCTCTTTCGGAGGAGCACGCGGTGAGGCCGAAACTCCGATCCCAAGGATACTGTAAAACACTGGGGTTGGGTTCATGTCTGTAGAAGAGGCGGAGCTAAGGGGAAACCCCCCTCCTTACCTGAAATGAATTCCGCAAGATATATAGCAAGTTTGTGGTGTATAATAAAGGGGGGGGGGGGCACGGACAATGGCTCAACTCTTGCGGTTATACAACTTTCCCCATGTTAGAGAGAAATGCTTTTGTACGTTGCTCGCTTCACTGTGCTGAAGTTTCCTGAGGGATGTAATCAAAGATGTCAGTAAAGCTCACGGATAAAGCTGTAAAAGATAGCAACTGCAAACAGGGAGGGGATTTCAGCATATCAAGCGGAGCGACGTCGCCATTCAAATGCGGAGAAATGATCTGGCTCATAATTTGCGTGCAGGATTTGATTGCGCCTTTAGCGTTAATGGCAGCTCCTATCGATCTCCTGGCTCGCGTCGCTGGCACTGCCGCCATCGGCCCGCCCTGCATCTTCTCCCGCTACTTTAATTAGCATCCGATACTTTGTGACGCCACTCCACTGCTGAGTTATGCGCAGAGAGAGCGAAGAGCTCCGCTGCTGGGCCATAAATCCACGTCATGGCAGCATCACGTGCTAGGGGGCGTTCCCCCGGGGGTGACCGCATCCACAACACTCAAAATGAGTTTGATTGGATGGATCAATAGCTTCTGATACTTGGATCCTGCATCCCAGTGGGACGCTACACTTGTGTAATTACAACCAAAATAACCATATTTCAGGTAAAAACTATAAATTAGCTGTGATTTACCAGGCATTGGAGAGGGTGGGGCTTACAGCCTGCATCAGTCTCGGACAAGCTGTCCTTCTGAGAGCCCTACTCCCTTCATAGACCCCCCCACCAAGATTTACATATGACAAGATGCCAAGAAAGCAGACTCCAGAAGCCACTTAAATGATTAGCGTCCCGCGGCTAGCAGGAACGTTCCTGGGTGGACTGAGGTCACCGGGGGGGGGGGGGGCCTGCAGGCACCACACCACTGTGTTCAGGCATCAGAGCAGCTTCTCCTGCTTAACATTCTGCAATTTCCTTTGGGATTAATAAAGTATCTCTTTAGATAGTTTCCATCTATCCATTTTCTATTTCCTATGCTGGGGCGTGTGGGTTCAGAGCTGAGGGGGGGAATAACCCATTGCAGGGCGCTCATACCTACGGGCAATTTGGGGGGGGGGGGACTGGAGCAAACCCTAACAGACTGGGGGGACATGCAAACTCCACACACACTGAGAGCCAGGGCAGAGACACGAACCCAGGTCTCCAGAAGTGTGAGCCAATCACGTTGTAGCCCCTGCACCAGCCTACAAATACATGCACTGCATTTATTATTTTCCACACCCCTCACGATGTTTACTGCTGAAATATGACAAGTCTGTCATTGTGCAGCGGCAGCCAGAACAGCATGAAACAGTAGAACAGAACAGTGATATTTTATTAATCCCTGTGGGGATAATTCTCTTTATCCTGTCTTGTGTTCCATGAGACGGACATACAGGTGACAGCAAGCTAGGATCACGGTGAAGGGGGAACCGCCTTGTGGTGCCCTAGAAGCTGGGGGTGGGGGCAAGGTCTTGCTCAAGGGCCCATGGACACGTCACTGTGTTGTTGAAGAATGACAGGAAACCGAGACCTTCCAATCACAGACACGTAGCCCACTGAGCCACACAGAGTGAACTTGTACAACTGCATGCATTTAAATTGTTTGATACAGTGATGCACCAATCTGGTACTTGGGTAGAGCATGCAGGAGGCGGCGCATGACGCAGGGTATGCTGCGGAATTCACAGTGTTTTGTTTGCGGCACTATTGACAGAGGTTCTGGAACCTCGTTGACTCCCCAGTTAGCCACGTCCATTGGGCTCGTCTTTGAGCAAATGGCCCTTCTTCTTCACTCTGTTTGTATTCTTCTGTGTTCACGCCATTCACTTGACAGAAACGCCTTCAACACGCCCACTCATTTTGCAGTGGACTCGCCAGAGATCTCCCTTCCCCAATCACATATGGGGGGGGTCACTCGGAAATTACCCGGACTTTGCACTGGGGAGCTAGCAGGGTGAAGTCCGTCTGATGTCCGAAATGACTGATTCAGACATTTGCGTTCACACAATGCAGCCCCTCAAGTTAATGTCTAGAAAAGTTCAGGGTGTCTGAAAGGGGCACAAGTTTCACCTTGTAAAAGGACCAGGCCCGACTTTAACTGGAAACAGTGCCTCACCCCCATAGAAAGAGAAGCTGGAGATAGAGGGTGACCCAGTAGTGAGTCTTATTGTCTTTCGGAGGCCCGGCCATGTTGGGTGGGTTCTAAGAAGGTCCACACCAGAGAAGGTCGATAGGATCTGGCCACCGGGCTGACCTGAGGCCCAGCGCATTCATTTAAAAACAAACATGACTAGAAACAGGCCAACCACCACATTTACTGAAGTTAATCTCACGCAATTACCACGGTAATGACTTAATCTGTTTATCGTGTTCGCTACCCAAATTGTTGTGAGGATTGAGTTTCTGATTTCAGGGTGGGGTAACTTTCAGATGTTATCTGCCACATGAACTGGATCCTCACATTGCTACTGCAGGTCACCGGCTGCATGCCTCTGCAGCCATCGTAGCGTAACTGTTGCATGCTGGCCTTGCAGGTAACAGGCAGAAAGGCAAATGTAAATATTCAGTAGAGGCAAGAATGTTTCCTGTGAATCACTGCATTGTGAAGAAAAATCGAACTAACCGCACTATATCTTCTCTGTAACATTCACCATTAGCTACATCTACTGAAATTGTGAAGAAGAAAGCCTGAGATCTAATATTTAATATCTACCAGTCCCATGTCCTTGACCAGGATAATTTGTTAGATTAAAATTACATAAGCATTAGTCTCTTGAATTTTACCAGTCGTAACTAGCTAAGTACATGACGAATTGGATGTGAGTGAAAGTTGATTCAGCTTTTTTGTTTTTTGTATTAGTATCAACAGTCAAATTGTGACACAGAAATGACTGTTAATTTGCAACACTTTCCGAATGGCTCCGGATTGATTATCGCATGAGCTCCTCCACTTTGCATTTTTGAGGCGAACGTTTACTGTAAGAGGAGAGGTTTTAGCAGACCCTTGGGAAGCTGCCTTCTGACAGGAAGTGTGGCCGCATCACCGAACCTGGAAGCCTGCCGCTTCCTGTGGAGGGCTCAGTGTCGAGGCTGCGTCGCTTGCTAACGGGAACGTCCCTCTTAGGCTGATGTTAGAAGCAGCTGCACGTCGCACTGAGGAAACAAACACACACTGGACCCAAGCAGAATCAATGATGCTTAAAACGCAGCAGAAATAATGTATATTACTAATAATGTATGTTAAGAAAACAAGAAGAGCAGTAACTGTTCCCAAGCGCTGGAGCCTCGCAGTCTGCAGGGTTCACCTTAAATGGGATCCTACTGTCAGAAAGATAATAGCATTTGTCTTCCCGCTCGGAAAGTGATAAAGGTATCTAATCTCCGGTCTGCGTTGTAAGTGGCACGTAAAAGGAAAGGTCACACAGATGTTTGATACGCGTGTTGTTAGCTAGTGTCACTGCAGCTGCTGACAGGGACCCAGAAGAACCCAGGACAGGGCACTGAACATCACTGACTAAGATTGGAGATGATAACTGCCTGCTTTAGTATCCATCACCAGGCTTCTTCGGAAGCGAAGGACCTGCAGTGAACCCTGACAGCCATCAATTCAGAAGTACCACTGAGCATTACCAAGGTCACATTATTTTTCCAGAGAAAACACGCTTCGGCAATGACTCTTCCACTCATGCCCTGATGCGTGCACGCCAGTGCTTCCCAACCTTATGCCTGCCACGACACATTTTGCACGGTGTAATTATCCCAAGGCACACCATTGATTAACATACGCTACTAATTGGCTCTTACCAATAACACATTGTAACCTGTTGGTTTAGGATCAGGAATGTTTTCTGAAATTTTCCTTTCCAAAAATCATCTTGGAGCTTTTCATCAAGCCTATAGGACAATGAAATATATGCAAAGCTTTTTCTTTGTCAAACCCACTTAAAGCTTATTTTATTTAGTGTGTGTGTATATTGTACATATACACACACATACACACACAGATACCGTGCATTCATTTCTATAGGCTAACCCTAATCCCGACAATGACAACCTTAACTCCTACCCAGACCTAACCTTAACCATAAGTAACCAGACGAAAAACACATTTGGCTCCACAATGTAATAAACATAACCCACACACAGCGCATGCCTGGCCAGTGATAACGGCACACTGATACAAAAATTCTGTTGTACCTGTTTGCCTTTTGGGAAAGGCCCCGGACAGCGTGTACCTTCACACAGAGCTGGGGAAAGGCCCCGGACAGCGTGTACCTCCACACAGAACGGGGAAAGGTCCCGGACAGCGTGTACCTCCACACAGAACGGGGAAAGGCCCCGGACAGCGTGTACCTCCACACAGAACGGGGAAAGGCCCCGGACAGCGTGTACCTCCACACAGAACGGGGAAAGGCCCCGGACAGCATGTACCTTCACACAGAGCTGGGGAAAGGCCCCGGACAGCGTGTACCTCCACACAGAACGGGGAAAGGTCCCGGACAGCGTGTACCTCCACACAGAACGGGGAAAGGCCCCGGACAGCGTGTACCTTCACACAGAGCTGGGGAAAGGCCCCGGACAGTGTGTACCTCCACACAGAACGGGGAAAGGCCCCGGACAGTGTGTACCTCCACACAGAACGGGGAAAGGCCCCGGACAGCGTGTACCTCCACACAGAACGGGGAAAGGCCCCGGACAGTGTGTACCTCCACACAGAGCCTGGGAAAGGCCCCGGACAGTGTGTACCTCCACACAGAACGGGGAAAGGCCCCGGACAGCGTGTACCTCCACACAGAGCCTGGGAAAGGCCCCGGACAGTGTGTACCTCCAAACAGAACAGGGAAAGGCCCCGGACAGCGTGTACCTCCAAACAGAACGGGGAAAGGCCCCGGACAGCGTGTACCTCCAAACAAAACGGGGAAAGGCCCCGGACAGCGTGTACCTTCACACAGAGCTGGGAAAAGGTCCTGGACAGCCATACGTCCATGCAGAGTGGGGAAAGGCCCCGGACAGCGCGTACCTCCACACAGAGCAGAGAAAGGCCCCGGACAGCACGTACACCCACGCAGAGTGGGGAAAGGCCCCGAGCAGCGTCTGTGTCCATGCAGAGCGGGGAAAGGCCCTGAACAGCACCTACATCCACGCATAGTGAGGAAAGACCCTGGACAGCACGTACGCCCACGCAGAGCGGCGAATGGCCCCGGACAGCGTGTACATCCACACAGATACTCATAATTTAGAAACACCACTTAGCCTAACCACATGTCTTTCAACTGCAGTAGGAAATAAATCCTCACAACAAGGAAAGAACATGCAAACTGCAGAGGCACACGGAGCGGAGGGGAGAGGAAACAACCCTACCGACTGTGTGACCATGCCGCCCCAATCACAGAAATCATGCGAAATAACGGCTGGGAGTAGGCACTGAACCAGATCAGGCAGCGCCTGAGCAGAGCTCCGCCAGAGGAAGATAAAAGTGGAAAATGAGTGAATATTCAGGGACTTTATCAACTGTTATTGAAGGACTCAGGGTAAGAGGACCATCAGGCGATACAAAGCAATTATCTAAAGGAGCTGGTAAACCATTTAGGTAGTTTCCCAAACATGAACAGGCAGAAACAGAACGGGAAGCACAGTGTAAATGAAATCCACTAAAGCACACGCCAGGACACCCACGCAGTCACAAACAATTACAGGACCATTAGGAATGTCAGGGTGGGACAGCCTGCAGACCGCAGACCCCGACCACGTCTGCTCGCTCTCAGCTGAAGGGAAAGCCTCATTTGCATAATAATGAATGCAGAACGGGGGTGGAGTATGCATTAATTTTCACGAGGGTGGGGCTATTTTGTGACCAAATTTGGGCATTTGGTGAGTGTGCAGGAGCTGCTGCTGTGTACAGATCCTGCCGCCTAAGAGCAGAATCTGACAGCCTGATGTTGAGAATTTGACTGATAAAGACCCATTACAATGACAGTGGACAATGTGCTGGGTCACACCACGTAAATGGGGACCTTGTGAATGCAGAACAGAATAGTGAACTTTATTAATCCCTGTGGGAAAATTCTATTTTTTGCTTACTCCATCTTGCTCTCCATGAGACAGGCACACAGGTGAGCGGCAGCTTGGTGTCACATCGCAGGGTCAGCAGGCCTGCTGGTTAAGGACTTCGCTCTGGGGCCCACAGACATGTGACGGTTCAGCTGAGGTCAGGCTCAAACAAGGGAGCTTCTGATCACGGGCACGTAGGATTTGCCCGCAGGGCCGGACACTGCACCAGAGCTGCTGACACCAGGCCAGTGGACTGTGAAATTATACAACCATCAGAGAGTAACTGACACATCACTGCGTGCTGGATGAAAGTGCTGAGTCACCAGCTGTCCCCACTCTCTTCATGGAGGGAACTACCCAGGTTCCAGACACAGTGTCCCTCCCCCAAACCCACGTACTCCCAGGGGGTGGCTATCTTACTGTGGCGCGATCATAAACAGTGGACACTAAAAACTGTAATTTTCTCCAAGGATCAGCGAAGACAGTAGAAGACAATAGACCCAGCAGCCATTTTGCAAGAAAAAGAAGAAGTTCATTTAAATTAAATTTGTTTCCCCTCACACGTGGGCAGAGAAATGGCCCCTGTGCTGTGCCAATCAGTCTTTTGGGATAGCCCAATGGGGGGGGGGGGGGCAGGGGGTGCTGGTCCCTGTCCAAATCTCTTTTTTTCTTCTGAACAGGCCTCTGATGCAGAGAGCACCCCATGCTGAACACCAAATCAGTATTAATCAAGAACATAACAGATTTAATTTTTACACAGATTAATTCAATGTGAAAAAATAATCTGAAACTGACAGAAATAATCCAAAAGCACCATATACCGACTTGGAACTGAAAGCTACCATGCTTCTGCTACTCTCTGTATAAACTGTAAGGCAACAGCCGCTTTGTTTTCATAATAGCGAAAACTGTGCTATTCTTGTGAGCAGGATGCCAGTTTACTAAAAACAGGCCTGGAAATATGTAACGGAAAGTTTAAAGTTACAGTTCAATAATAATGATGGAAAACCATACTTTATTACAGTCATCATAAAAACGTCTTTAGGTTTCACATTCATTGCACAGGCTAATGAGCCTGCTTCAATGTTTATTAATATCATACATCAAAATATTTTCTGAAATACGTGAGCATCGTGTGTTCATCGGGAAAAGAAAGAAGCGCCTGTTTAGCCAGTCGAACATTTAATGTACTTTAAGATAATGGCAGAAGGATTTGTCTGGCATGGAAAGATAATACTTTAAGATACGCCGCAACAAAGGGGAACTAACCGTCTATTGCGGAATTAACCGCTGTATTGGTAATCTGATTAAACTGCAATAACCAGTTACTTCACAAACAGTTTTACAATCGCCCATAGGATCTGCGAGGTTTTTACAGCATCTGAAGGACCTGATAAAAACAAATCTATCAGATAGTGTGCATGCTATGCTTGGAAGTGAAACAAAAGGAAGACATGCCTACAGTTGTATATACACACGGAAAAACACCCATGCATGCAAACATATGCGCCAGCATTCTGTTTGTGTTATTACCACGGCATTCTGTCACACCTACACATAATACAGCGCATTTAATGGCCGGTGCAGCTCCCGATCGCACAGCGCGTCCTTTGTGTTGCTCAGATCAGCGCGCTTTCGGTAAAGCGTCCCGTCCCTCCCTCTCAGTCACGCCCATAAGACCCGCACACAAGGGCCATAATGAATAAAAAGCAGATCGAAAGGAGGAGCTACGCATGAGGCACTGGCAGGGGCTCTCACAAACGGCAATTTACGTTTTTGTTCTGCTTTCGTGAAGTGTTTCCGAAGAAATAAAGCTAGATATCCGCGGGACGTCCTCGGCGCGACGATGAGCGGCACATCGGCGCGCGGCTCCTAACCTGCGCTTTATTGACGAGGGGAGCAGCGACGTAAGTGGAGGTACGGGGTGCCTCCTTCCTCTTTTTGTACATTGTTATCTTTTGCGGCGTTATGGCGCACAGGCATGGCTACAATCTTTGTTTGGAAAGTCAGTGTGACATTTTTCCCGAGAGGGAATGGTGCGTTGTTGGTGAAGCGGGCGAAACTTAACTTGGGGACGGACTTGAGCAAAGACCCACAAGACAAAACCTAATGCTGACACGTGTTTTTTTAAAGCGCAAATGTGCTTTTAATAATCAAACAACTTACTGATCCCCAATGGGAACAAGAAGATTGCTGGTTTTTAGCGACGTTTAAAAGTCTTGAAGGATTTCCCTCATTGTGTCGCATTTTTTTCATTGTTGTTGTTGTTGTTGTTATTATTATTGTTGTTATTATTATCCTCCATTATCATCAAAATCATCGTCGACAACAATAGTGATCATAATAATTCCTGTAGTATCTTACTATTATTTCATTTTAAATGTGTCGTGACGTTAGATGTTTTCGCGGTTTAAATGATTAGTACATTGAAAGTACTTGATCGTTGTCTTAAATGCATTATGTGCTTTTTGTCTTTCCTTGTTTAGGGGAAATCGATTGT
Organism: Brienomyrus brachyistius; assembly: GCF_023856365.1. Taxonomy (NCBI): domain Eukaryota; kingdom Metazoa; phylum Chordata; class Actinopteri; order Osteoglossiformes; family Mormyridae; genus Brienomyrus; species Brienomyrus brachyistius. Next base: position 6,910,345 of record NC_064533.1, read on the forward strand.
ACTTCTGAATCTAACATAGAATTAAACCGTAGATTTGTGTCACTCGTTGATTCAGTGAGTTCAAGAGGAGGACACACTAGAAATATGTAGTGTGCAGTTCTACGGCTGTGTAGTGCACACTATTACAAAACTGTAGAGTAGTGTCTGACAGCGTTAAAAGTCAACGCTGTTAAATTCTCGTATTGTGACGTTTGGGAACTACCTGAATAGAAAATCATCGTTTGAGGGAGTTTTCCAATGAGAAAATCAATTAAACAAAACCAAAACATTCACATGAGGGTGACAGATAAAGAAAAGGTCGAAGGTATGAGCGCTGTTGTTTGCAAATGACGAGGTAAACAATGCTAAAAGAGGCAGATGGTATTTCGGCATCTATTAACACGGGTTAATGCACACAGCTCTCACACATAATCGGGATAACATGCAGGTTGGAATACATCTGTCACACACAATGTGAATATCACTCAGGTACTCTTGGCAGCTGAAAAACACACCGTCTGCATAACACCGAACTTAACACACGCCGTTGTTGTTTCCGACTGTCAGATTAGGCCACAGGTTAGTGTACGCAGCTCACAAGCATGCAGTCAAAACAACACACACAGACACATGAGGAAAGCATGAAATTATGATAGGATGTTAGTAAAACGTGCTGGGTATCTGGAATGGCATGACGGATTGGTTTTCCTTTCGGGGATGTCAGGCAGCTAGATGGGGAACACATGTTTGCCATTACGCTCGAATCCCACTGAACATTTAACATCTGTTTCTTGATCTTTGAACCAACACTGTGGAATTGTTCCTCTTGCCTTGTGGATGCATGGTCCCCTCCCTTTGGTTTCCAAAAGGGAAGCAAGCTCCCTGTGGACTAGGTGGACCTGATGGGGAACCGCAGACCAGAACCCCGGGGGTCTTTGAATTTTGGGAGATCTGTTCTCCTCCCCAGACATCTCTGCTCAGAGTCTTCTCTCTTAGCCGATCTTCTGCTCGACATGCAGAATTCTGTCCGCACTCGTTTCCCAATTAGAGGAGCTTCCTGTCGGAATGGACTCGTGCTGTTCGCTCCACAAACCATGACTTTCAGCAGGGGGGAGTTGGTGAAAGTTACTACTGTGGGGCTTTTGAGTAGAAGCATAGGCCCTTTGACCATGACTTTTGAGTGTTTTCTTGGGTTATAAAGTGATTTTGGAAAGGCCAAAGGTATTCCTCCGTAAGCAAACTAGACACACAAATGGCTACGCCGACAACAGTCATGCTGAACACCAACAATCCAGAGCTTTGCGAACAGACTTCACTTAAGCTAAACTTCTACTTTGACTGATTTTAAGTACATTCTGTGTCTAACGGATGCAGCATTTTCCTCCGACATCTACTACGTTCCCTATTGTTTGTGAATCTTTCCATTGGCATCAAACTGGTCAGATTGACCCTGGTCTGCAGGATTTCAGTCATTTATCAGTGAGCAATCTTTGGACAACATAAGATGAAACTTTACTGATAACAAATTTATTGTCCTGCGGCATTACGAAAATAACTCCCAGCTCATTAATCACCCCCAGAGAAATAAATAAATGGATAAGAAGGAACATATGGAACAGTGAAGGTGCTACTGGCAGGGTATAAAGCTGAAAGGCGCAAGACTAAATGCAGGTGAAATGCTCTGAGATCCTCCAGTGGGGTTGGGGGACAGGGAGACCTCGAGCACTTAACAACCCAACGGCAGTGGGTACTGAGGAGCTCCTGAAGAACTCCGCCGTTCATCTTGGGGAGAGGAAGGGAGGAAGTGCTCCTTAACTGCACCAGCTCTGTTGGGAGGGGGGAGGGGGGGGGGGGGGGGCTCATTAATCAGAATGGAGTACAGCATGGGTACAATTTAGGAAGGATTGATCAAACATCCGTCTTGTTACTTTCGTCCTTGCCTGCGGTTAACCACTCAGTTATGTTTTGATGGCAGCCTCATGACTGGAAGGACTCTCGGTCTAACACTTTGTGTGTCGTTCTGTCACCGTAGCAGTTAGCCGTTTGCTGAGTGCAAGCGAACGACGGAGAAGTGACAAGTTCCTGTGCTGTAGGGTGAGGACACTTCACAGAAACCTCTGGCTCATGTCATGAATGTGGGGACCGGAGATCAGGATTCATTTGAGTAGTTCTCTGTCCTGTGAGTCACTCCGAGAGCGCAGTGAACACAGTGTGCCGGTGAATCCAATCTATTATGTCGGCAGTAATTCGCTTGCTGCGGTGAATTGCATATGGATAAAAGCCCTTCGTTCTCGGGGCAGAAGCCAGCATTCCACTTTCACCAGCTCCTGTGTGACACTTCCATGCCGAAACCCCTTAATTAAAGGCAGGAGCTGGGGCAGGGCTGCACTTTGAGACAGGAAGTCGGGAGAGCCCAGTGCAGCATCACTCAGGCTGCCGCATAGGTGGGGAGAGCAGACAGTGGGCGTGCAGCGCCTGCCTTTCGCCTATCGGTTTGTTTCCATGCAGAACGTCTGCTTTTTAAGCATATTCCCAGTCCTAGGAGACGGTTATGTTTTCTCTCTGCCATAGAACCCGTGCTCAGAGCCCAGTGCCTGGACACGAACGCACTATATTTTCCTGTGGGTTTCCTCGGATGCCAAAACTACTCTTTTGTTTATGTCCATTTCCCTTGTTTTGTTAAAGCCATCTTCACTTGCTTTCCCAGAAAAAAAAAACCTGCCCACCTCCCATTCCTGCATCACATCGATCTGTTCATTTAACACGCGCAGGAAGTTTTTCAGACCTCTCCAGTCTGCCGCCTGCCTCCCAGCCCCCAACAAAGTCCAGCGTCTTCCTTCAGTCCACTCTTGGAAAATGACTTCTGCAGTCTCTGCTGCTTGGAGCCAAACCCTCTGTTTCTCTCTGCTTCATCCAGAAGTCCTACTTTGATGCTCCACAGCAAAGCTGTCATTGTTTCGTGCTTCCTGCACTTTCTTCTGTGGAAATCTTTCTTTTTAAAGTTGCTTTGACCATTTCATTGTTTCATAGTTGGGGAAAAAAAAGAATTTTGAATGAGAACTAATAAATTCATATTGTATCAGAGTTTATCAGCAAGACAATTTTCTTTTTCAATGATTTGACTAGCGGATGCTCTTACAGATGGTCTTGTAGTGTTACATAGTGTGGAGCTGGATCACACTGTGTGAGATCCTCTCTCTCAATTATCTATCCTGTTTAGCTGAATTATGTACTAAATTCTGTCACTGCATGGGGAGACTCTTACGGTTCTTTGTTGTACAAAGAGGCTTAAACTGAACATTAACTCCCTCCCGTCTCAGACTGTCCCAGATGGCTGGAGCTATGAAGCTTATTCTAGCCAATAACTCTGACCTAGAAACCTTCCCAGTCATGTAATTTATGCGGAAACATGCTAACAACACAGTTCTATAACAATAAAACACACATAACAGATCTAACCTATATCTTTATATATATTTAGTTATTTTGACAGATGGAAAAAATGCGTCTAGCATTGCCGTCTCTCTATACAAAGGCTGCTGTGCTGAAGGCCTGAATCCATTGATAACCTTGTTTCACAATCCTGCTGTTAGATTTCTCCAGTATCCAACACTGTCTTTTGCTACAGATTTGATTTATTTTTCCTTAAAACGATCATTAGCCTGGATGTCTAATCTATGACTTGCCATCCTAAGCTCATATACTGGATCTTTTTTTTTTGCCCTTGCCCTTCCCCCACTTTGTGAAGGATCAGGAGGGTGGCCATAATGTGATAAGACTTTAGCTGCGGCAACATCCTCGATTATGATTGAGAGGGGGGATATTGTATCCTTTTCATTTTCTTGGAGGAGTGGTTTCCCATCCAGGCCTTTCCCCTTGCCAAGAAACGGCTCTGTAGTTCCACAACTTGGTCTACAGAGATGTCTGGCACCTTAGACCAGCTGTTGTTTGTACACGTTATCTCGAACATACTGCCGATGTTATCCTGATGGGTTTCTCGAGCGTTCCGATTCCTCTCGTTTCCTCTTGCCTTGAAAACAGTGAAGTACTCATCCAGAACTTGAAGTAATCGCACAAGAGTTTTCACTATGAATTTACTCACATAAGTATGAGTTAAATTTGTCCAGCAGCTAGAAGAGCTCTGCAATCTCCTGATCTCACTTAACAGGTCCGACACCCAGAGGGAGATCCAACCACTTGTCTTGACTATCTATGAATAGAAAGATCAGTCATTGACAGCTTTTGTGAGCGTAATGGATGGCACAAGCAGAAGGGAGAGCACACAGAAATTCATCCCTCACATTTTTTCCGGGAATACCCGGGTAATTTTCTTGAGTGAGGATCTAAAGTGGTTTCCAGTCGAGTCCAGCACAGGACCTAACATGTCTATTTGTGTTGGAACACAAGATGAAGTGTATATTGTGTTTTTCGACACACTCAGTTTGATATTTCACTGGTTTGGAGGTAAGTACTGCAGTAAGCCAGTGAAAGCCTGACCAGTCATGCAGCCCTTGGATTGCACCCAGTACGTGACCACTGTGCCTGCACTGCATGCCAAAGGATGCGTTATTGACAAAGACGCGTCACTGTCGTACCACATTGCTGACGGGAGGTTTTATGGCGACACACGCTGCAAAATGCAGGCTTGTTGCATAAATCATTACTGACTGCCCAATCAGGCTGCATACTATCTCTGGGTTAAACCATATAGCGCAAGTCCACCCCCTTCTATGCGTCTGAAACCGGTGCAGCTGCGACACAGCTGACGTGGTCCACCCGCGCAGCCGCCGCTGTTCAGGGACATAGATATCAGCCGACAGCTGCAACCTTCCTGATCTATACGTGAAACAGGTGCATCTTACATGGGGGGGTTGTGGAGGTATTTGCTTGGAGTCGCCATGTGCACCACCTGGTGGTTAGCTGACCCCTATACATATGCTCAGTGAATTATGGGCTTTCTCATTCACAAAGACGTCAATTACTGTTTCTGTGTCAGTAGTCCTTGCTTATTTGAGATCTAAGTGTACGTTCATCTGGATTATAAAGACAAAACTTCGCTGGCAGCTGTAATTTAGTGCTCAGGTAAATCCGAGGCTATCCTTCCTTCTGTTTACATTAAAATTCCACTTTTGGCACAGTGGGTGTTGTTGCCTGCTTAGACTCGTTCATCCTTGTGTAAAGGTGCCTCTCTCTGAAATGGGGTGTTTTTTTTCGTCTTCACCAGACGTTTTTTTGGCAACCAGTATTTCTGCTTCAGAAAAAGGAACTGAAAAGTGACAAAGCAAGGAGATTTGCCATCTAATCACTAAAAGGCAGAGTAATCTGGCTGTTCGCCTCTGGCGTAACACTTGATCCAAGATCAATATTTTGTTGCTATGACACCATGATCGGCCGTAACATCATGCAGATGTAAAAAGGACTCGGAGAAAGAGTCTTCTGGATGACATCTTGGGGTTACATGTTCTTGTCTGGCTCGGGGGGGCTTGAGGCTCGATACTCTGTGTGAGCTTGGCTGAATAAGTGTGATTGTTCCCATCACTCTGTAACCGCATGAATTAAACACAAACCGGTGCTCTCACATTCCTGGAAGCGAGTCCCCTCTTCCCTGGGGTCTACTTTTCCCCTTTGTCTGTCGGTTGGATTCATCGCATTCCTGCAGTGTGACACAATCTAAGCTGTGTGCATGTGTGTGCATGTGTGTGTGTTTTTTTTAAAGCCCTGCCAAGTTCATAATCAGTGGTTTCCTGGGGCTGCTCCCTACACTATTCCATAAGGACGACTCTCCTCACAGTGTTCAGAAACAGTAATATCATTCCACACCCAAGTTCAGGGTAGCTGTGAGGGGAGGGATAAAGGAACCATTTATTACTTATCTGGTTACTTAAGATCTTAAAAATATGTTTCCTATATTGGTGAGTGTAAATGTCCTGGAATATCTATTGACGGGGAAGTGATTCTCGGCTTTGCTGCGGTAAAAAGTACTTTACGGAAGTAAATTGTGACACTAGCTTTAAGAAGGCGAAGAAGTGTCAAACCACGGAATGTCAGTTATGGTAACAAATCAGAAAAAAAGTGATGTAAAATACCTTGTGCGCCATATTGATGTTCTTTAACAGACGTTTGGGTGGAAGCGTTCATGCCGTAGAGGAACAGGAAAACGTGCTGATGTCTCAGGGCTGAGGTAGGAAAGGCGGCGCTGAAAGTGCACTGCAGATAGGAGAAGCGGCCCCCGATGTCTGATCGCTCCGTGCGCCCTCCCAGGCTGACTCGAGGCAGAGGTACAGGGGGAAAAACGGCACAGAGTATCTCATCGGGGGAGGACAGATTTGATACTGTCCAGACTTTCCCCCCTAGTATATCCCCATTAAAGAAAACATAAAAGAGTGAGATTTTGAAACACTGATATCATTTCCCATTTGCCGCGAGTGGAGAGTTAGATTTGAGATCTGTGCCAAACACCTTTAGATTACATCTTCCTTCCCAACATTGCTCTCTTAGAGGCTGTTTTTTTTTAAGAAAAACAGGATATTGAAAGTGTAGTCATTCAGATGACGCAATGCCTGGAATTAATTCCTAACCACTCCTTGAGTGATTTCAATGAAGTCAACAATTACAAGTGGTTTCTTGGGCCAGTAAATCCAGGGCATGACAGATTGAATGTAGGTAAGAAGACTCTTTTGTGTTTATCTAGACAGAGCTGCTTTGCAAGGCTGCTGCAACTTCATATTTCTGAGCTCTGAGGAAATCTGGGTGTTACCTACTGGATGGCAGAAACGGAAACCATTTGCTTTAAGCAAAAGTTAAAAATTGTGTCACGACTTGCTAAAGATTCCTCCACCTGTAACGTTTTTTAGTATCCTCCTTCAGTTGTTCCCCTAACAGCTTTACATACTTTGGACCATAAAAAATGTGTCTTGGTGGCCCTGGCCGAACAGCTTATGTGTTTCTCACTGATGTGCGCCGTTTCTAGGTTCCTATGGGTGAGTTTTGTCCGATTGGAGTTGGCGCCAATTAATGCACTTTCCCACTGAAGTTCATGTATGTAGTTCCTAGTGCTACATTCCTGCTCTGTCTCGACCGGGAACTTTTGCAGTTCCCGGGCATTTCCATGTGTCACTTTCTCACTGCACAAAAGGAACTGTAACACTGTGCTGAATAATAAGTATGGAAAATGCAAGAAGTTTTGGAAGTTAAACTTCATGCATAATTTCATAAGCGAGCAAACTACACTGCCACCTCAAAACAAGGGAAACAACGGAAGTAATTTTATTATTATTGCATGAAATGGGGGGGGAGGGGGGGGGTCGATTGCATGGTACCAAAAATCTGGGCAAATCACATCCGTATTAGATCAAAACGAGACAAATCATTTTATTTTACAATACATATTTTACAATATTTTAGAATAAAATACAGGACAGATAGAAACACTGTTGGGAAGAGGTTTCGAAGTACTAGCCCATGATCCGGCTTTATACGGCCTGCAACATAATTATATTTCATTATTAAATCTGGCCAGCAGATCGATTTTCTCGTTTTCCACAAAATAAAATAATGATGTGACATTCTGCCACTGAAACTCTCCCCTCGGTATCTGTGGTAGAAATTTCCATATCGATGCACCACTATAAGAAACAACATGGAACATGAAATTTCAGAGATCACATTTTCTGAGGCAGGAATATGGAGACACAAGTCAAAAAAAGGTATTCATTAACCCTTTAAATGCAACTGAAATCCAAATTTAATGCCCTCTGTTCGATTTTCGCTCCACTACTTCCATTTCTTCTCCCCACAGTTCTGCGTAACTTCCAAGTTGGACCTGGTGCTTGTGGTCCACCAGTCAGCACAATTTATCACTATAAGCCACACCCAGTAGTTCCTGGTCAAATGTAAAGTTGCTCCCCCAGAGTATGGACTAAAAGAAAAGGTTTGGGAACTACTTCCCAGGCACTACCATTGGGCTGAATTCCTGCGGTTGGAACATGACAGAACTTTCTGGTACCTGAAAAAAGAGCCAGTTTGTATCTCTGGATTTGCATTTACTGAAGGACCTCGGATCATTCTCCAGCTTATCCACAAGCTAGGTTTCCTTAATGTACTCATCGGATAAAAAGGCTCGGAATCGCGGATCAGCTAGTCCCATATTCCAGGATCTGCTTATGCTTCCCACTTGGAAGGGTTGTGCTTTCTGGCTTCAGGCCTTGGTTCTCCCTAGCTGCATGTCCCTCACCCTATCTTGGGGGTGGCTGTCCGCCAGACTCCACTCCAAAACATGGCCCTCAGTACCTCTCCGTTTCACATGGACCTCCAGAACCTTCTGGAACGACAGTAGAAAGGTCTGACTCTGTGTCCATTGAAGATCTCTTAACAGATAAAGCTAATGGCTACCTGCTGACCTCTGACCTTTGGCTGTGTTCCTGGTCTGGCTCTCTCAGCCTGGATACCATATCAGCTGTACAGATGAAAGGAGGTGGAGGGGTTTATATGACCATCCTCTAAATAAGCTGGAGTTCTTGGTTGACCTTGTATTCATTTAGCTTGTAAGTTAGCATGCTAGCTATGTTGTCGTCCAGAGACTTGCAGGAATTCATTTTGTTGTTTTTCTTTAAATAATCATAGTGAATGTTCATAGGGTCTCTGATAAGGTTGGCTGCAGTCAAACATGTGACATCCGTTGACCTATGAAATATCCATAGAACCCGCTGCCAAGCAAGTGTGGGGTAACTTAACGGCAGATGGATTGGCACCGTCCAGATGAGCCACAACTGTCCACTAGGTCGCTGTTAAGCAGATCTGAATGATCGGCTTCCATTGTATTTTATGACTCAAAAGAGTGACACCAAACGCACAAGAAAGGGCCAGAGTTGCTGCAGTCTTAATGATTCCAAACACACCCTGTTTCTCTCGTTAAGGTTTCCCGGAGTAATCGTCTCAGATCAAACAAACAGCCTCCAGGTATGTGAAGTTATTAACCACGCAGCTGCACGATCAGCCAGCTCTATAAACTGTATCCCGTGTGAAAATAACCTTTAGCCGTCCGAGTCGATATTAAGTTGCGATCCCTGTGATTTTTATTTTTTTTTCCCCAGCTGTGTTTGGATCATCTTGTCCTGCAGCATTATAAAGCGAAGCTTTTTCTTGATATAGGTTGTGTTTTACTTGAGCTGTAACATTACTAAAGGGTTTTATGGCCTCGCGTGGAGGGCAGGATGAGCCCAGAGACTCTTCTCTCCCTTGTATTTGTTTGGAACAGCTGGCCTCTTAAACAATATCCCATCATGTTGATCTTTTAAGGCCTTAAGTTGCCTCACTGCATCTGGGGGGCGGCATCAGTGTATCGAAGGAAGGTAAGTTGCGCGTGGTCTACAAAATCAAAGCGAAGGACCTCGGAGCACCGTAAAAAGCCTCCTGGCTTCGTGTAGATGCTCGAGGTTAGTCCTTTGCTGTTTAACTGCTGCCCTGTTCCAGGTTAGTGGTGCTTAAAAGTCATTTAATGAACATGGTGACAGGAAGTGACAGATTTTTTACAGGCCTCTTGGAGGGGGTAGGATGGGAGTTATTTGGGGGGGGGGGGTTAAAAGAGTAGAGAGGTTTGTACTTCATTTTAGTGCCTCCCACAACCCCCCCAGAGCCACATATGTAAAAAGTACATAATGACAGAGGCAGGCAGTTGCACATTTCAGAAGCCTGCCAGCTGTGGGGTAGCCATCTTTAAAATAAGCGGGAAGACGTAACCACGGCGACCAGCCCCAGCAGGCAGCCCGTTTGACTAAAACGGCCCATAAGCAGAATCTCCTAGGTGAAACTCACCCCGCCAGGCTAGTCATTCCAAACCCATTCAGGTTCCTTAGTGGCTTTTACAGAAGCTGATGTATGGAAAGGTTTTTTTTCCTCTCTGAGTGGAAGCTGAAGTTCTTTGGTTATGGTCTGTTTTTGTTTTTGGATGTTTTGGGAAACAAGGTATTTTTCTGTCTTATTTCCTGTTTTCGCACAATCACAGGTTACAAGCCTGATGGCATTAATATTTATGCAGTGATTTATGGCCACACCCGGCCATGCGGGTTACAGTGTGCTGTCCCACAGCGTGCTCCAGTGGCACATTGCCTGCCAGAGATGTCCACAGGAAGCGCAGTGTCAGCGCTAATCTGCAGCATTAGCACTGTCTACTGTGTGTTAACTGACGCTAGTGCTGTCTAGTCCAGTCCAGTGAGGATTCAGGATATAGAGTTACGACGCGCAGCTCCAAATTTGCCTCAACGAACCAGTTAGTATGATACGAAGTGAGAGGACACAACTCAGGGCTCAGCCAATGCTCAAGTTAGACGCTAATCTAGATGTAATATATGTAAGCCATATCCATTTAAATAGTTAATAGGCTGTTATAAATTCGGTTTAGCCACACACACACACACACACACACACACACACACACACACACACACACACACACACACACACACACACACACACACAGAGTGCTTTGATAAACCTAAATACCCTCAGCGTTTTGCATGTAATTAAATTATGTAGAAAATTGACCAGAAACCCTTGACTGAAGCTATTTCATTGAGTAATAAGTAAGTTTGGAGCATTCCAGTGCTCTAGCTCTGATGCTTAATGAATCACTAGTGGGTAAATACCATTCTGCTCAAAGTACGGGTCAGTTGTTGCTGTATGACTGCGAACGACAGTGGTCCAGGATGTGAGACGGCCCGTTTGGATTTAATAACCACCCCCGAGGCGGAAGCTGTGTGGTTCCACCCTTCAGAGCCGTCCCCAAACACAGCTGCACGTTCCTGAGCCTCTTACTCATTCGGGGTTGGGGGGGGGGGGGGGTGGCGGGACAGGGAGAGATACATGGTGAATCAGGCCACTATCCCCCCCATTCGGGTCACCGAGTAGCACTCGTGGGCTGTGGGCAGCTGTGATGGGCAAAGGTGATTAGTCAAAGGTCACAGAAAGCCAGAGAAAGGTTACAGTCCCATAACCCACAGGCTCGCAGGAGACGTTGCCAGGAAGTGTGGCTCACTGCAGCCTGTTGACTTAAGGGTGGGGTGTCACTTTGATATGAATCGGAGCGGCCTGGGGTTGCATCTGGCCTGGATACTGTAAGGTATGAGACATTTATAATGCAGGGAGTGTCTTCTTACTTCATTGTTCCTAACAAACCCCCAGCTTTCATTTTTCTGTGTTGGGAAATGTGCCGATTTTGATTTCTCCTCAGGGCCTGCTTGTTATGTTACGCAAGACTGTCCTTTACATATACGAATGTCGCTATCCCCGGATGTTAAAGAGATCAGCGGTTTGATCTCTGAGGCAAAACGGTTAAGCAAGCAGTGTAAACGATGGTCAGAGATTATAAAGCGGTGGGCCAACAGGAGTCCTATCCCTGAAAGCTGTTTACGCTCCTGTAGGGCTGTAATGGTGGACTGTGGTTCTGCGGGTGTGGTGAGGGACGTGGCCAGGTCAGGTGGAGAGGGGGATGGAAGTGTTAAGGCTCCTGTCAGTGAGCAGCTGTGATTTAACGACTCATCAATACTGATTTTAATCAGCCCTGCCCCCCCACTAGTAGAACACAGGACTGAAATCTCAAACGTCACCTTTTGAGTGGATACTGCGCTTTTCATTCTTTTGATCGGTCTGTATTGCAACTTCTTTTTAAATTTCATTTAGGTTTAGTTGAATTCTGGTAGGTCATTTTTATTACGGTTTCTTACCTCTGTAGTTTCTCCTCATATCTTGTAAAAGCAAGCAATACCACTGCATTGTAACAGGCGTGTTTACTGCGTTATGGGGTCCCCTCTGCCCAGCCTTTACCCTCATTGGTTGTTTCACACACAGTAAACAGCTGACATCTGAGGGTCAAAGTGCCCACTTTTATGTTAATTACATCAACCAGAAACAATGTAGGAAATCATATATGTAGGAAACTGGGGAAGGATTTCTGGATTAGAGGGTGGATTTTTAACTTTTTTTGTGGTTATACAATGAAGAAACATTCGGTGGAAACTGCTGATAACTTTTCTATAAGCAGATTTTGTCAGCCCAGTCCATTTACAGTGTAGATGGTGAGTTTAATAAGGACAATACGCTGCATGTACGACATTATCGATTTGTGTACAAAAAAAGACTTTAACCTGTAAGCGTTCTGTGTATTATTAAAATAAATTACACTAGGGCCGTGAATTTTAAAACGAGGATGAATGTTTTAAAAACGTCTTCCTGTTTGTAATTGTAATACTTTCTGATCAGGACCCCGTGCGTGAATAAATCATATAATTGCAGCCAGGCACATTTCTCGGGTCTGTGATGTAAAGCCCCCAACCCCCCCTCTGTCCCCACCCCCCACAGTGAACCGTCTGACCCGAGAAAACCCCGTCTGCAACCAGCTGAATACTGCCCCCTTTCGGACGATTCCGCTGCGGTTTAACGAGCAGTGGATCGACCAGATCTGTGTATCTGTGGCCGGTCTGTAGGATTTTCTGGGCGACTATCTACAAATCGAAATAATTCAGTAACATTTCATTAATGCACGTTAAGACTGTTAAACGTAACGCTTTAACATATTGGGTTTTGCAGTGGCACGGCGCCCCCATCTGTGTAGACTTCTAGTGGAATCTTTTTCGTTTGTCTGTCTCCACAAAAGTTTCCATTATAATTAAACGATGAATATAGGTTATATAATAACACCGTCTGAGACAAATTGACGGTGCTCATTCATATATAGATTTTTAGAGAAGTGTGCTAAAAGTTTTAACGTTTACTGATAGTCACCAAAAAAGTTGATCCTACTGATCTCGGAGTCTGGTGTATAACAGGCACAGTTTACAGGTTTAATAAAAATAGTTATAATGCCGATAATCGGCGTGACTCATTTAGGTCTAATTCAAAGAAGTGGCGTCATTCATCCCTGCGGCTGAGATCAGGGCGCCAGCTCACGCTTTAGACTCTCACACCCACGCAAGAAACCTTACAGCAAATCTATATTAATCCCTTATAAACCTAAAATTAGCTACATCAAAAGCGTTGTGGCAATTTGCAAACACTGCAGACTACTTGCAAGGAAATGAAACTCTTACATAAATGCAAATACGTGTTCAGAATTGAAAATCTCACTCCAGAAAGTTCACCATATTAGAAAATAAACCTCGAAATTTGATAATGGTTGATTTTTAAATTTCATTTAAAATCAACCATGTGAATTTATATACCTACAGATACAAAGGTTATTGACGTATAATATAAAAACAATAAATACTTAGGCTAAACGAGCGCACTGATTTTCCCACTCACCTTGAGCTACGGCGTTAGAGTATCTCGCGCAGGCCCACGTGTCTCACTGCTGACCTCATGTGGACAATCGGCGGTAGTGCAGCCCCTCTCTGCGTTGAAGAGAATCCCTTCATTGACTAAACAAAACCCACTGGGTATTTTCAATATTGCTTTGTGTTGTTTTAAATTGCTGAATGAATTGGAAATGTACACACTTTTTTTTTTTTTTTTTTTTTTTTTTTTTTTTACAATAAATGAGCAGTTGTTGAAATGATTTGTATATACTTTGCTCGATGCCGAAGTTCTTTAGAATAAACACCCAAATCAGCTGCAGAGTATGACAACAAACTGGAAAATGGTTTGAAAAACGTCACTGTGATTGGATCGAGATACAAATCTCGTTTTCATGTTCTTCACAGTATCAGTATCAAGGTCGTCTTACGCCTTTAGAGTTAGGAGGGGCTTTGTGTTTCCTTTGTGTTCCCAGATGCAGAGTAGTCAATTTATAGCACAAAGTTACAGATTTTTTTGTGTGTGTGTGTGGGGGGGGGGTCCACGTACAAAGGATGCATTGTTTAGTTTTATTCATTTCCTCAGTGTTGGCATTGTCAATAAACCATATAATTCAGTGCACATAGCCTCCCATATGGGGATAAATTGTCTTGCCATATAAGGGGGAAAAACAGACGGGCTTTAACCGAAACTTATCCAAGCCGTGGGAAGTTCAGAGTGAAATGGGGCGAATCTCGTGCTTATGTTCCGCCTGCCTGATTTCCTCATATTTCGCTTCCTCATGCTACATTGAAAAGTCAACCCTGCCTCTATCAGTCTGGCGGTTTGTCGCTATTCTGTGATCTGTTCAGTTGCCTTGATCTGAACGTGACACTGCAATGTACTAGAATGGGTTGAGTTTGTGACATGTGTGGCATAGCTGTCCATGTATGAGGTCACCACTGACCCCGGGTCTGGCACCATGTGTGTCCCTACAGAACAAGGCCAGGAGCAGGAAGGGGCAGCAGACAGACCGTCCTGGGCGGGCAGCACCATGGCTGAGCCGGACTACATTGACGGGGATTGCGATGAGCTCATCAAGCCGAAAAAACTCGTGAACCCATGTAAGTCTTCCAGGAACCATCAGGACCTGCACCGGGAACTGCTGATGAACCAGAAAAGGTGAGACACCTGCTTTGTCCTTCTGTGAGGGCCGGGCTGATCATCACACGTACATCTACATCATGATAGAAGTCGGACAAACTGTCCTGAAAGTTCTGCCAGGTGCAGAGAAAAGATAAACTGGGCCGATGACATAAAACAATCATTATTCATTCATGTCTGTTCCCTGACCCTGCGCCCCCCCCCCCCCCCCCCCCCCAAGCTAAGACACGTAGCTGGCTTACGGAAAATGAAGTGCAGTTCATTTTAAATGTCAGTCTGACGTCATTACCGCCACATCCATTTATGTAATGGTGCAGAGAGGGGGGTGTCTTTAGGAGCTCTGGGACACACAGCTCGTGATGACTGACTGGCGAAGGAAGCTTGTATCAGTCGGTAATTTATTACAGTCTGGGGGGCTTCAGTGTGAGAGCTTCAGTGTGAGAGCTTCAGTGGCCCTCATGGGGACGTCCTGTGTGATGTAATCCTGAGGTTTACACACAGAAGACCTGGTGTCTGCTTCCCCTCGCGTGTATCAGTGACGACGGGATTCCAGCGTCCAGCAAAGCCGATAGTGGGAGTGCCGAGAGCTCAGGGAGCGCAAGGCCTTGCAGGTCGTCAGGTTTTCCGAGGACAAATATTTCCTCATAAGCAAAATAATAAGTTGTAAAAAAAAAAACAATTTCATAAGCTCATGCTAGGAAGCATAGTTCAATTTATAAAGATGTTTGTCTACATGAACACATTTAAGTATGGACATCCAGGTAAATCCCAGGGCAAACATTTGGTTGGACAACCTATTATACATCATTAGTCATTATCCTGATGGCCCACGGTTCCTGAAAGACTACGAGGGAAAGTGACGATGCGGGTGGCCTCCCCACAGGGGCCTGTCTCCCCAGAACAAGCCGGAGCTGCAGAAGGTCATGGAAAAGCGGAAGCGGGACCAGGTGCTGAAGCAGCAGAAGGAGGAGCAGGAGGCCCACAAGAAGCGCTCAGACCTGGAGATCGAGCTGATGAAGCGGCAGCAGAAGCTGGAGCAGGTGGGGCCAGCCAGCAACACGTATGCTGGTGCACCTGGGCTTCATTGACAGGGAAATCACAGTAGATTCTTCGGTGACCAGCAGGGACCTTTAGAGGACATAGGGATCTCAACTACCAGCAGCAGAGACTGTGAGTGGTCATAGGGATCTCACCTACCACAGCGGAGACCTTTAGGGGACATAGGGATCTCAACTACCAGCAGCAGAGAGCTTTGGAGGACATAGGGATCTCAACTACCACCAGCAGAGACTGTGAGTGGTCATAGGGATCTCAACTACCACAGCAGAGACCTTTAGGGGACATAGGGATCTCAACTACCAGCAGCAGAGACTGTGAGTGGTCATAGGGATCTCACCTACCAGCAGCAGAGAGCTTTAGAGGACATAGGGATCTCATCTACCAGCAGCAGAGAGCTTTGGAGGACATAGGGATCTCAACTACCACCAGCAGAGACTGTGAGTGGTCATAGGGATCTCAACTACCACAGCAGAGACCTTTAGGGGACATAGGGATCTCAACTACCAGCAGCAGAGACTGTGAGTGGTCATAGGGATCTCACCTACCAGCAGCAGAGAGCTTTAGAGGACATAGGGATCTCACCTACCAGCAGCAGAGAGCTTTGGAGGACATAGGGATCTCAACTACCACCAGCAGAGACTGTGAGTGGTCATAGGGATCTCACCTACCACAGCAGAGACCTTTAGGGGACATAGGGATCTCAACTACCAGCAGCAGAGACTGTGAGTGGTCATAGGGATCTCACCTACCAGCAGCAGAGAGCATTAGAGGACATAGGGATCTCAACTACCAGCAGCAGAGAGCTTTAGAGGTCATAGGGATCTCAACTACCAGCAGCAGAGACCTTTAGAGGTCATAGGGATCTCAACTACCAGCAGCAGAGACCTTGAGAGGTCATGGAGATCTCAACTACCAGCAGCAGAGACCTTTAGAGGTCATGGAGATCTCACCTACCACCAGCAGAGACCTTTAGAGGTCATGGGGATCTCAACTACCAGCAGCAGAGAGCTTTGGAGGACATAGGGATCTCAACTACCACCAGCAGAGACTGTGAGTGGTCATAGGGATCTCACCTACCACAGCAGAGACCTTTAGGGGACATAGGGATCTCACCTACCAGCAGCAGAGCGCTTTAGAGGACATAGGGATCTCACCTACCAGCAGCAGAGAGCATTAGAGGACATAGGGATCTCAACTACCAGCAGCAGAGAGCTTTAGAGGTCATAGGGATCTCAACTACCAGCAGCAGAGACCTTTAGAGGTCATAGGGATCTCAACTACCAGCAGCAGAGACCTTTAGAGGTCATGGAGATCTCACCTACCACCAGCAGAGACCTTTAGAGGTCATGGAGATCTCAACTACCAGCAGCAGAGACCTTTAGAGGTCATGGAGATCTCAACTACCAGCAGCAGAGACCTTTAGAGGTCATGGAGATCTCAACTACCAGCAGCAGAGAGCTTTAGAGGTCATAGGGATCTCAACTACCAGCAGCAGAGACCTTTAGAGGTCATAGGGATCTCAACTACCAGCAGCAGAGACCTTTAGAGGTCATGGAGATCTCACCTACCAGCAGCAGAGACCTTTAGAGGTCATGGAGATCTCAACTACCAGCAGCAGAGACCTTTAGAAGTCATGGAGATCTCACCTACCAGCAGCAGAGACCTTTAGAGGTCATGGAGATCTCAACTACCAGCAGCAGAGACCTTTAGAGGTCATAGGGATCTCACCCATCAGGCTCTGGTGTCTTCTCATGAATGAATTAGGGTTTGTGCCAATATTGCAACCCTCATCATGTGTTTTGCATCTTCTTCCAGTTTGAGCTGGAGCAGCAGAAGATCGAGGAGGAGCAAGAGAACACGCCCGAGTTTGTCAGGATGAAGGGCAACCTGAGGAGGACGAGGCAGGATGGAGAGGAGCCAGACCAGGCCCCATAGACTTGGGGGGGGGGGGGGCTGTAGAGTCCACGGCACATGTCATGGTGACCACATCACAGGGGGGGATGGGTGTGTGTGTTCTGTAAACAGATTTCCCACAAAAAGACTGGGGGCCCATCAGATATTGAACCCTATCACCCCCCCCCTCACTCCCCCTCACAAGCTAGTTTTGTTTGTCACATTGTAAATGGACATTTGCACACTGGATGGACTCTGGAGATTGCTTTGATTCACTTTTGTAAAGTCAACACGAGTGCAGTTATTTATGTGTTTTGTTCCTAGGTGTGGGATTCTGGCCATGTTCCTGCCGTTGTGGTTCTTTGCGTCACATAAGCTGGGGTCTGTTTTTCCTCGGGGTTGGGGGGATGGTGGAATTGGTGGGTGTTTAGTTGTGTGACTCACTTTGCTGGTCCGTTTTCTGTATATGTCTCTTATTAAGCTATGTTTGTTTTTTAAAGTAATTCTGGACCTTTGGGGGCAGTGACTGTTGTTTCCTTTTCATTGTTTTATAAGAAATAAAGAATGATGATGATTTGCACGAAACGTATGTCTGTACACTGCAGTTTGTGTGTTCACATTTGGCAGAGGGTAGAGTTTTGACCGAAAGCATTTTCTGCGATGGTTCAGGGGAGGGAACTGATGACAAAGAATTACAATGTCCAGCTTTTTCTTTAAAAAAAAAAAAGGGGGATTTTTTAAAAACTGTCTCTAAGCCACCTGATATGCCCCACGATCAAGTTCCCACGGTTGTGAAATGAGACATGGCCAGTTCTTTCAGGTGTGTGTTATTTCTGGAGCAAATCTCACAGGATGTGGGAGGCCGGGCACTGAACCTGTGACCTTGTGGGGCACGACAGGTGCCGCCAAAATCAGGCCTCCCACTTGTCCTGTTTTTCACTGCCCTCGCTGGCTGCCTTGCTCAGTCTGTATACACTTCCCTTTTAGGGAACGTGCATTCTCCTCTAATATAATAATTATAGAATAATTATAGAATCCTTTAGCTGCAATTTACCTGTTACAGTGAAATTTTTTTCTAGTTGACCCAGAAACACTTTTTAAATAAAATTAAAAAAAAAAAATGCAAAAAGATGAAATTCACTGGTGTACTTAAAACGTGCCGCCTCATTTGGATGTCCTCCCTAAAGTTGTACCTTAACGTTCCGAGATTTTCTCGAAAATGTCCTTAGCTAAGTAGACCATCTGTACGAGATACTGAACCACTCCTGTTGGTTCTGAAACCCCTGGAATACACACATCTCTCTAATCTGCCAAAGTCGCACTAAAATAAAAACTTTGGTTCATGAGATTAATAAATGTCGACACTGCAGGTGCATTTACATGTATATCTAACGTATTCTCCCCCGATAGACACACTGGAATAGTCCTTAATGAAGCACATTGGACATTCTTTTATAAGACAGTAATGTAACTTTTCTTTCAGCTGTTGTGCCACTGCTCGTCTCAATATTGATGACATTCACACATTTGTGCACACTGGTGGTTTATAGCAGTGTTTCCCAACTCAGTCCTCAGGGAACCCCAGACAGTGCACATTTTTGCTTCCTAGCAGCTCCAAGTATTCGGTGTTCTGATTGGCTGGGAGCTGGGTAGGAGCAAAAATGTGCACTGTCTGGGGTTCCCTGAGGACTGAGTTGGGAAACACTGATTTATAGAACAAATAATTGCCCAGTCGGCATAAATCACATTTACGGTTAGAATATTAAGTTTATTTTGTTTATTAAGGTTCTCCTCAGTTGCAATATTTCGATATTCCTGCTGTGTTGTATTTATAAAGAACAGCCAAGCAGTCACTGCACTGGTTGTCACAGCTCCGGAGAAGACGTTCTATATTTATCCATTCTATCCCAACCAAAGGACTCCCTTCATCGCATTCTGCGATTCGCTAGAACATGATATACCACACAGAAAGCAACGTATGATGTTCCTACTAATACGCTGCGTTGCAGTGCATTTTGGAAAAGCACCACTGCACGAATTTCTCTGCGCTGCGCACCCCCATTGATGACAATGGAAATGGTTACAAGCGCATTCAAAGTGTTTGTTTGCATTTTTCACTCCATCTTTTACCCCCACAAACACTAAGGACATTCATATACAATCATAGAAACGGCCAATACAACGCAACATTAAAAACGTATAAAGACGCACAAGAACGTGGACCACCGCGAGACGAAAACGGAGAAAAACGCATGCGAAGAAAATGTTACAAACGCAGAACGACGCGTTGCGTTTTCATTGCGTTTTTTGGCTTCTCTAGTGTGAACATACCCTAAGCGTACCATTAATCTGGAGAACAGACGTGGAAACAGTGCAGAACTTGAGTAAGTTATACCTTTCAAATCTCCATGACATGCTGGACAACTTTATCGGAGAACTCACCTCTGAGCTCTGAGTGCTGCCACTTCAACACACAGGATGGCGCAATTTCGAGAAAGATCGAGAAGTTTTAGCTCCTATTTCTTTTTCCATAGAGAAAAAGTGATTGTCAGCATAATATTAATAGCGTATGAGCATGGTTCTTTGACAGCTACGTAGATCATAATTTATTTGATTGATTTTTATTTTCAACAACGGTCATACAAGTTTATATATGTCGGACAATATATTTTATGCATTCTTAATTAAAAAAAAAAAAAAAAAAAACACTAAAGAAAATTGACTTGCATATTCTAAAAGAGCCTTTCTGTCGGGTGTCCTACAATTTTTCTATTGCTTTGTGTTGTAAAAGACGTTAAACATACTATGGAAACTAATCTTCTGGTGGGTGTGAGAAAGTGTGAATCATTCGCCCCTGACATTTTCATCTAAGCAATTCTTCAACCACAACTTCAAAATATGTCTGTTAGGTTTATTTTTTATCATGAATGAAATGAAATTTCCTTAACCACC
Organism: Brienomyrus brachyistius; assembly: GCF_023856365.1. NCBI lineage: Eukaryota > Metazoa > Chordata > Actinopteri > Osteoglossiformes > Mormyridae > Brienomyrus > Brienomyrus brachyistius. Next base: position 6,930,658 of record NC_064533.1, read on the forward strand.
CTGGTTATTTATACATTTATTATGAAAAGTAAAATAGTTACAATTAGTTACAATTAATAAATGTAGAAACCAAGAAATAAACACAACATTACGAAGGACAGAAATCATAAATCCTATCGATGTTTGTTTTCCTAATTTTCAATCGAATGGTATAATATTCTTTATATACAATAACAGGCGTTTATACTTTTGCTACTTTAGAGGATTTATTTAAAATATCTACTTTAATTTCCAGTACTTCGCATTAGATTTGCAACTTTTTAAATCAAATTTGATCCTTAAAACATCCAAATAATCAAAGATGCTATATTGATGTCAGGAAATCATAGCTGCTACAAGGCTCCTAAAATTAAAGCCTAAAATCACGGCATTCGCTTCATAAACATTTAAAATTTTGTATATAAGATATGTGAAGTACTGTAATCCAGAGAACACATAATTAAAATATATTTAATGAAATATTATCATTGAAAAATTACAGTTTTCATATTCAAAAGAACACGACTAATCTGCATATTAATTAGTTGAAATGCAGGATAGATTATTTAGACTTAACGCTCAGGTAAATTACTAAATCAGCAATAACTACAGTATATTCTCATTAAAGCTTAGTTTGCGCAAATTGTATTAGTTTATGTTTGGTTAAATTCTCCATCAGTGGCTGTTAAAACGTAAAACCTGCTGTTTTAGCTCTCCTCGTCTTTCCTTATTTATATACAATACTTCTTGATACTTGTCACCCTAAAGGTTTTACTGCTAAATTGCATATCAGTCTTGCAAATTGATAGCTGACCAGACGATCATATATTTATTATGTATATATTTTTTACAACATCAAGCTTTTAAAAAATGTTTCGAAATGTATTCCTGTCCATTGCGTTATCAAGTTTGAAGCGGCAGGAAGTCATTTCAGTACTAACGTGCCTAAACCTCTACTCACCCCCAGACTTGTAACTCTACGCTGTCTAATGTTCCGCTGTAAACATCTGTAAGGTGGTTACATTACTCGTATAATTTTTGTCTTTAAAGCTCAGTTTAGGCACCCTTTCATTATAAGGCCTCAGAGCTACAGCCATAAATCACGATATGCAACATTTAGTTTGGAAAGATTACGATCTGAAGCTAATACGATCTGGCATCGCGTCCAGGGTATATTTATCGGTCTTGTGCTTTGAACTTCCCGGGAAAACTCCCGGCTCTCCAGCACCCTCTCCTGGAAGATGGGTGGACGTACAATCTGACTCTCTTGTCTAGGATTTCATTTTTAACAGTTCACACACACAAAATAAATATACCCTGTGAGTTCCTACAACTCAGGAGTCTCCAGCTCCTGCCCCGGACAGCCCGGCACATTTTTGAGTTTCCCCTCATTTAACCACCCATTTCTTGAGCTGAATCAGGTGTGGAGGAACTGGAAAAGACGTAAGTTGTGCAGGACTGGGACTGAAGTGCCTGGTATAACTGGTATTATTTACCCAAAACATTATGATGAAACTGAAATACAATTTCACAAAACTGCAAAGTTGACAGAAATATGACACATAAAATCTAGGACAGTTAATGTTCACTCTCCAACCCTATCGGTTTTCAATTTTGAACTACATTTCAGAGTAACTCTCTTCTTCGATGCAAGAAAGAAACTGAAGAAGATTAAGACATTTTATGAATCAAATGTCTTCAAATGTAACAGATAGTAAAACTCCTATCAGACTCATGAACTTACACCTAAAGCTGACTTTCTACATTTTCAAAGCTCTGCTCCTGTAAGGTGTCCTTCCCTGCCACTGAAATCTGGACACCCCCAGTGTACCTGGCCCTCTCTTTTTCCTTAGACGTGATGGAGTCCTTCTCTGGGTACGTGGTGGAGGTGCTGAGCTCTGAGTTCCTCTTGGTGGGGATGCTTAGGAATCTTTTGGGAAGCAGTCCTACCACCTTTTTCCGCATGTAGCTGTCCATCCAGAAGTAAAGCAAAGGGTTCATGCAGCTATTACTGAAGGCCAGACAGGTGGCCAGAGATACAGATTTAGCCAGATAGACAAAAGCCTCTTCGGAGAGCTCCAGGAACCCGGAATTCTTCAGGGTCAGCACTGTGTGTAGGATGTTAAAGGGCAGCCAGGTCAACACGAAGAGGGCCAAAATGCATAAGCCAATTCTAATGGAGCGTCTCTTTTTCCTCTCAGCCTTGCTGGCCACCTGGAAATGCTGGTAGAGCTTCAGGGCCACAGCAGAGTAGCAGAAGGTGATGATAACTAGTGGCAGCAAGAAGGCTATCACCCGAGTCATCAGGGTGAAGACAACCTTGGTTGGGGAGGCTGTGTCCTGGCAGCTGGATGCTTTGACAGCCCTGGAATGGAAGCTGTGGGACCCAAGTATCAGCGACGTGATCCAGACCATCAGGACGGTCAGATGGGCATAACGCTTGGTCCTCATCCGCCTGGTGTTCAGCGCCATGACGATAGCCATGAACCTGTCCGCGCTCATGCAGGTCAGCAAGAAGATGCTGGAGAACATGTTGACTGAGATCACATAGGAGCTGAACTTGCACAGAAAGTCCCCAAACGGCCAGTAGTCATCCAGTGAGAGTGAGATGATCCACAGCGGCAAAGTGACCAGGAAGACCAGATCAGCTACAGCGAGGTGTGTGATGAAGACGTCCACCAGTCTCTGTTGCTTGTTTTTCACCATCATCAGGTATATGACCAAAATGTTACCAAAGATCCCTGAGCAGAAAACCAAGGCGTACAACACAAGCAGAATGATTTTAAATGCACTCCAGTTATCCTCCAGAGACTGAGGAAGATCGAGTGTTTCATAGTCGTATTCTGTCATGTTATAATAGTACATTGAGTTGTTATTCTCCATTTTTCCCATGTTTCTTCATTTAAGAAATCGTTAAAATCCCTTGACCAGCCAAAGTCTTACTTGTGTAAACATGTAATGCCTGTGTGGTTTGCTCTGAAACGTTAACATTCTTGATGCTCACTTCCTTAATGACACGTGATATTTAACTACGTGAAGACAATCAGATGGAAAGACTGATACATTTCACCACACAAAAAACTCAAAAAACCATAAATAATCCTATATGGCGCCTTTAAATATGCCAAGTTTCACATAATGCATAATTTTTCTCTACAGTAGCATAAAATTGAATTGGTCTCCAGAAAAAAAATCGTTTTCATTCTTGGTCTCCTAAAGAAAATGGGTGAAAATATTGTAACAAAAATGTCGAATAGACTACTATGTATATACTCACACAGGAAAGCTTAATCTCAAAACAAATCCATCTAATATAATTTACCTTTGAAGAATTGCTAACCAAACTTCATGAATTATGTAGTAGTAGAAGTAATAATAATAATAATAATAATTAGAATAATAATAACACAAGTTAATTACTTAAGTGTGGGTACTGCCTGTTTTTCATTCAATGCTAAATTCACGAAAGTATTAATTTGTTACATGCAGTTGTTGACTGTAAAAATTGTTTGAACCATTGTTGTGGGCAAATAACATATGGAGATTGTCATTTACAATTATTTTATCATTAGTACTTATAAACTAAGAAGTATTTGCTACTTACGAGCGGTTCCCTTGCGCGGCGGGGAAGATGAGGCTTTGGTTATTGATCGTATGTGACACAGACATGAAAAAAATCTGAGACGCTTTAATCGCCGTTTATTGTGAAACTTTAAGGGGAATTTACTCAAGTCCTTTGAATGACTCCTGACCACAAAAGAGGTTCTACCAATTTTCTGTTCCATTTCTTATTCAAGACACACAACGTTTAATTAAATTATATTTTTAAATTATTATACTATAATTAAAAAATGATCATAGCAGGTGTTGTCGTACAGGCACAGAAATGTACATTATTTCTCTACTTTATTTGGTTTGGCATTCTAACATTCGGGACATTATTATTTTAAACGATACTAATCACTGCCATTTTCGAAGATAATATACATACAAAACAATATACTACACGCTATTCAGAATTGCATCCATCCCGGGAAAGTGCACAGAGCGGGGGTTACGTTATGCATACTGTACCTCCTAAATTTTCATTAAACAGTTCTTCTGTTGTACATTACTTGGTGAATAATTACAATAGTGCCTTTTTAATCGCTCATTGTTTACATCAGTTTGATACCGAATTACCGATTGATTTTTGATAAGATTTCCAATCTATCTTTAAATGATTAATGCCCATTAAAACATCTTTATGTACACATTTTGTCCTAATTCCTTTTTATTTCAAAACTTTTCCAAATTACCCTTCATGTTATAAAGATCTGAGCTGGGACAAAATCCAGGATACCGTATCGGTACCCAGCATCGAAGCAGGTTTCACTTAGACCCGAATTTCGTGAATATAACTTTAACCAATTTCTCTACAAAATGTATTGAAATGTTTCTGAGAAAGTGATTTTTGTCTTGGGATATGACTGATATGACAAACTTTCTGTCACATGAGACCCGCGTGACCACTCTGTTCAGGAAAGGCTCATCATATAACGACCTGAGTTAGCTCGTCATTAAGCACAGGGCTGACACCTCACATTTTCAGTCTCACGCTCACGCCAAGAAATATTACAGCAAATCTATATTATTCCATTCTAAACCTAAAATTAGCTCATCAAAAGTGTTGGGACAGTCTGCAAACCCTACAGACTATTTACATGGAAATAAAACTCTTACATACATGTAAATGTGTGTGCAGAATTGTCTCGAATTAAAAATCTCAGTCCAACTAACTCAGCAACGTCGGCAAGTCTGTAATCACTAAGTTTAAATTCAAGGGCCCTCTGTCAACGAGGGTTTATGGCTGTTGCGCTACAGAGTGCAAACACAGATAAATACGTGGCCGATCTTTCTTTCTTGCCGTTTCTGCAGACTGTTCATTACAGACAAGCAAAAACTTCAAGCGATAATCAGAACTTATGATTATCTACAGCCGCTCACAACCCACTTTGCTTTTCTCAGTTTCATTACTGTTGGTTCAGTTGTCGAACCACAGCCAGTTAGCCAATCTGACTGAATCTATACGCAAAAGCAGATCTTGAAACTGACATATACTACTTTTCAGATTTGAACCCAGTCAGGTGCCTAGATGTTGACCACAACAAGGTGTGAATGATGCATGCTTGCAAGACTGATAAGTGTGAAAAGGCTGGAGAACAGGGCCCATTTGGTTGAGTCACCATCTCGAGCTTTTTGCATTTTTCGCTGAAGTGTTGAAAAGCCTCCCCAAGCTCACAGCCTGGCCTGGACGCGTGGGAACCGCAGGCAATCAGTGTTGCAGTTCACATGATTTCTGAAACACAGTTCTGTTTGAATATGAATACCATTAGAGGTGGTTTTTTAAATCGACTTTTGTTTTCTTTCTGAACAATACAGCAGAACTTTCAGTGATCGAGGGCTGTCCACTCTCATGCATGAGCAGATCTATATCAATCCATTATAAACCCAAATTTAGCTACATAAAAAGCATTAGGTTAGTTTGCAAACCCCACATACTGTTTAAAAGGTATTAAATCTCTTATATACATGTAAATGCAAGTGCATGCTTGTCTCGAATTAAAAATCCCATGCCAGCCAGCTGACCAAAGCAACATAAAATTGAGAAGTTGAGGTTAAGTTGAGGGCCTTGCTCAAGGAACCCAACGGCAGATATGGATAGTTCAGGTCCATTAAGTAAAAATCCAGACCACGATTTTGCTACAACCAACCAGCTGAGTACACTGTGACTATGACTCCTCATACCAAACAAAATCATGGTCTGGATTTGTACTTTCTGCCCAATGGTGACTGTGACCATAGGATTTGAATCTGCAACCTTCCAATCGATGGCCGTTTTTCCACCGCAGCAGGTACCATACTTTTGGTACTTCAAGGTGTTGGCTTTCCATTGGTGTAAAAACTGGTACCGACGGCAAATGGCATCACAACTTAAAGTAGGGCATTTGAAAAATGGCTATAGTAGGACTGGATGCGATATTAATACCAGTATCTTATGTTTCTCATCCAATTCTTACATCACTAGTCAGCTATATTAAAATAAGGCTTTTTCTTACTTTCAATTCTCTACAGACATTGTATAAAGTTTCACTAAAATATTTTTACTCTGTTACTCTGTCATAGGAAAAGAAAACTTAGCAAGCTTTGCAATTTTAATTATTATTCCTTTTATAGATTGTTATATGTTTAAAAATCAGTTTAAAGTTTTACCTCCTCTGCTTTTGCATGAGCGCTGCATGCGTTCTCCGAGACGATCATAATCATTTTCATCCTTGCTGTTTAAAGACGGGTTTGTGAGAAATTTGTGAACTCCTTTTTTGTTTTATAAATACCTCAATATTTACTACAACAAAGTCACACTGCTAGGACAGTATGTTGTATGCATATTGTATTAGTATATTCAACAAAATCACACATTTTTTTTTTGTATTGTGTTTCAGAGGCAGGCTATTTGCATCACCAATCAACAAAGAAAGTGTTTCCACTCCAAAGTACCGAAGAAGTACCCCAGCTGGTTTGGTACTTTCACTACTGGAACTTTGCGTACTGGTACTCGACCGGAAGTCAGTGGAAAAGGGAAAGAACCATCAGTACTGTACCAAAAAGTACAGTACTTGGTGCAGTGGAAAAGCATTCGCAGACACAGCATCCCAACCTTCTGAGCCACATTCTATGTCAGCACCTGACATCCTGGCTTGAGTCTGGCGTATGACGGCTCTGGAGTACACTGCAGAAATTCACCATGACCTGCCAGTGCCCCTGAGTGGGCGGTGGAGAGATATGAGAATAGCAGTAACAGATTACTCTCGCTCTGAGTCGACATGCTCCCGTTTGCAGCCCGAACGTATGTCATTTCTAACAGTCTCAGAGGTCTGCAGCTCAAAGTGGCACAGAAGGATGCCAAATTCATCCCACACCTGACACGTAGCTCGTGATTCACACTGAGAGTCTGTGGGCACTGTGAACTGTGAGAGACTGAAAGTTCATTTAGCGGGACGTGATTTATCTGAACAAAGGCAGTTTTGAATGTACTATCCTCAGGTTCATACGGTGGGAAAGGTCTCGTAAACCTGACCTCAAGGAGGATGCTGTCATCGTACCAGGAATCTGAAAATGTACGACCGCTTCGGCTGACAGCTTCCCTCGTCGGGGGAAAAAAATACAGCACTGTGTGAAGAATAGCCCTGGCCAATCAGAGCTGTCCTTTCCAGCGGAGGCGAAAAAATAACCGGAGATTCGTGACACATGTGTGTGGCTCGCTGTTCGTAGGCCGCTGGGAACCAGCTCAGGATGGACACTCTGCTCAGTGAAACAAAACCGAAAACAAATTACGGGGCTGAAAAAAGTAACGAAAGACTGGCTGTGCTAGATTCCCACTGCTCACAACCCTTTTTCACCGAATTTGTAAAACCCCGTTAAAAATAATTTAGAAAAGTTTTTAAGCTGTTATTAATATTGATATGTTACTAATACATTCAGTCATGTTTTGAATCTGAAATATTTACAGTACAACTACTACAGCCATATGTACTTGGGGCCCCACAGTGACACAGTGTTTCACCTCACACCCCTGGGACTGGAGTTCAAGTGTCTGCCAGGGTTTCGTCTGTGTGGCGTTTGCATGTCCTCCACATGGTTTCCTCCAGGTACTTTGGGTCCCCCCACCCCAACACATAGTCCAAAAAACATGGAGGTCGGTTGGAGTTGCCTGTGTCAGTGTGCCCTGCGATGGATTGTCACCCCATCCTGGGTTGTTCCCTGCTTTGCACCCATAGACTCTGGACCCCCCATGATCCTGAATAGGATAAGTGGTCACAGAAGATGGATGAACATTTTTATCCAAAGTGACATACATTTTTGAGAAAGCAAGGTCAGCCAGTCTCTGCGGGTTAAGGGCCTCGCTAAGGGGCCCAATGGTGACATCGCACTGCCGATCACTAGATATGGACCTGGTGACCTATCAATTCCAGGACAGCCCCCTAACTGGCTGGATGTGCAAACAATAAGCAAACGATGTCTGGCTGCCTTATTATTGATTTTTATGAAAGTATTGTTTTTCAACTGCACCAATCCCTGTTCAAAAACAATGTAGGTCACAGCAATATATCATCATCTAGTTTATTATTATTATCACCATCTGTAAATATTTATTTATTTATATAGTAGCACAATATTCTGTTTTCAGGAGCAGCTATTTGTGTACCGTGAGCCTGTTTATTTTGTTTGCACCATATTTACCTGTTTTCTTTTTGTCTGTTTGGCACATGTATGTTTGTTCGTCTGTGCATTATGTTCTCAATGCTGTTTGAACCAGAATTTCCCCCAGGGATCGATAAAGCCCATCTTAATGCTAATCTTAACTTGCTTCTCAGAAACTGCTTCTCCTGAGTTTATCATTTTTACTGTAAAATACTTACATACCTACCGACCACTGAAATGATTTTATTCAGAATGGTCTAGTTTTTCATACTCCCACATTTTTTAACAAATTATATTTAAAAATTTTATTGTGTATTTAAAAATTTGTCCTTGTGTTCCAGTATAAAATGGGAAGTCAGCACTAAGGGGATGGGGGACACTGCCTGACTGACAGGTGCTAAGGCAGAGCTCGCAGTTTATTAGCTATTCTGCGATGGTGGGTGTGGTCAAAGGCGGGGCTACGCCATACCATATTTTAGTGTTATTTAAGGAGCAGAGTGCATATGTTTCCAGTAGTCGTTTAGTTAAGTCAGGTGAATATTACTTGCAAGATCGGCGGGGGGATCTCGCTTGTGAGCTATTTGTTTGCTCGTGATCGATGCAGCTTGCCTACGGACACCCGGACGAGTTTACCACGGGCCACATCAATGCAATAGATGTGTCTAAGAGTCTGCTCTCTCCACAGGGCCTGATTCATGAACCCAGTCACTCCGCATGGCACTCGAACCAGCAAAGTCAGCCGCCCAAGAATCCAGGGTACCAATTAATCTTCATGTGTCCAATGGGGGGAGGGCGGAGGGGTATAGGACCTGGGGGAGGAAACCCCACAGAGATCATTGGGACTTGGTGGGGGGGGGGGCAGCTTTGGCGAATTTCAGCTGGTGCCTCACTGAAGCATGTGGGCCAGCGTGTAATTGCGTGTTTGGTGTGCTAGCCCCAGAGGGACACCCCCCCCCCTTCACAAGACAAGGTGAGAGGGGGTCACAACTTGATTATCATGCAGATTTAGTGACATCCGGCCCCCTGCCTGGTACAGTAGGCAGCTGCTCCATGTCAGCATATTTTTTGAGGGATTCTTTTTCCACATCCTCCCCCGCCCCCCGTCCTCGCTGATAGTGTAGGCAAATCCATGTGCAGTTGTGAACGCCCTCCCTCTCTCTCTCTCTCGCTCCCTCTCTCCTCTTTGAAGGAATGGGCATACGTGGAACAAAGCCACCCAGAACCATCCCGCTCCGCAGTCTCTTCGGATCACTTACCCAGCTATCTTCCGCGCCACGGATCCTGGACCGTCGGGGGCACAGCTGTCGGGGGGGGGTTAAAAGCCAGAGTCGGGGGGGCTGTCTGAGGGCCTGGGTCCCATACACCGAGCGCTGAGATTTAGCGCCCCCCCCCTGTGATCCTTCACCTACCATCCCCTTGCCAGGTGAGGGGGCGTCCCGGGACAGGATTGGCACCGGCGGATCCTTTTTGGACGGACAGAAGGGCGGGGGGGCGCTGAAGGAGGGCGTCAACCAAAAGGGTCCCAGCAACAGCTGCCGAAGACGTGGAGCGAACGTCATGGCCGTCCAGACCACGCCCGAGTCAGCCGTCTACCTTCTCATGGTGAGTATTCAGTGCGTCCCCCACGCGTCGCCCCGTCTATGACGCTGGGGAAGCCCCCTGGGGTCAGGGTGATGCATGCTGCTGCCACACAGAGGACCCCCTCCCCCCCTTCGTGGGATACTTGGTGCCTTGGTGCTCCGAGCTGGACCCCCTGTGTGATGCCGCCCTGCCCTGTGCTCATTATATCCATCCTCCCGAATTCCAGAGATCCACTATGTTCCGGGCTTGCGGCATTCCCGGTCCCGGTGCAGTCCGGAGTTCTCCTGTGCGCGCTGGGTGCTGCTTGCCAGACGTGCCCACATGGCATAAGCGTTTGCTCCAGCACTAGGGGAGCTAGTTTTGTGTGCATCTGTATGTGTGTGGGGAGGAGGCTGCAATGTCTTTTTTAGTTCTAGTGAAAAACTTGTGTCCCGGCACACCCCCATAGCGCCCCCCCCCCAAGCTCAGGGAGGTCACCATGTGGAGCCATAATGCTCATCCCCACAGTGACCCCCCAGCGACAGAGTGATGTGGGGAGAGTCTGTACCTGTGTACCACACCTGTCAGGGGCAATGTTGCTATGGTGATGGAGGGTTTCTCTCCCCAAAATCTGACACCATGATGACATCATCATCATCATCATCATCATCATCAACATCATCACTCCCCAGCAGGACAGGTGCAGACAGCAGCACTGCACTGGGGGAGGCACAGTATTAATGGTATTAAGTCAATTAACATGACATTTAACGTGATTACCGCACATCTAACATCTCAGCACTGGGTCTGTTTATGTGCTATTTTTACTCTGACCGTAAATTTACTCACTGCCTGAGAGAAGTGCCCTCAGTCAGGCGCTTTCCCGTCCCTCACCTCCCTCTACCCAGCTCCCCCCGCGGCACTTCGCAGTCACGTGACCCCGGAATAAATTATCGCTACTGGCTGCCACCTCGACGACTTGCAGCCACGTCCCGGCCGTCACGCTCTGACAGTGTCACTCACACAAATTCAAGCTGAAATATTAATTACGGTCCCGGCTTCATAAACACGTGATTCTACTGCGATTGTAAATACGCGTCAAGTAATCAGTATTAAATGATTTAATCACTAGTGAAATCTCCTGATATTCCATCCATCCATTTCCAAACACTTGTCCTGATTTCGTTCCACACAATATGTTAAATACAAAAATGTAAACTTTATTATTTGTATAAATTCAACTAGTTAATAATAATAAAACAATACATTTCAGTTAACTATACTGGCAACTTCGATAAAGGCATTTTATATATATATTAGGTTGTATTTAACGAAAAAAGGATGTATTCTGCATGTATTCTAACCACACCCAGCGCTGTAAAGAAAATTATTTTTTTCCTTGTGAACGAGGGCATCTTGTGGATAATTTCGTGGAAGCCAGGGACCGACCCACTTCCCGTTAGCTGTCCGTATCAAGCCTCGGTTCTTCCAGGTCCTCCTGTGGTATTCTCCGCCTTTCCAAATGCAAATTTTTGCAGCATATGAATTTAAAACAAGTTTGGATGGAACCTCCTAAATACATACCTTCCGCTTCATCACCCAGATAACTAGTAGTGACTTTTTTTTACCATCGTGGATTAAACAACAGCCTTGTACTATATAAGCAGTATGTAAATAGGATGGATGTAAATAGAAAACTGCTTTCCCACATTTTTACTTTTAGTTCAGTTACTTCAGCCATTTACATATGTATCTAGTTACTTAAAGATACAGTTCAGGTTATCTTACGCATGGCTCTTGTGACAATGACCTCCTTAGTCAGTTGCAGCCCCTTAGCCACTGTGTCACCTTGCGGGCAGCAATGTAGACAGTCCATGCGAATGTGTGATATCACAGCCAAACAGGCAGCCTTGTTTGTGGTCCAGTGACTCTAGCCAACAAAAAAACCACACACACAGTGAAGCAAAATATTAGCTGACTGGCGGTCCATCATCCTCGGAGATTATTCACTATGGTTACCAGGGTGCCCCGCCCAGCCTTCCCATCAGGCCGTGCTGTCATTAGAACAATTCAATTAAGGAGGCGGTGGATATTTACCATGAAGGGATGAGATAAAACAAATTGTCTTTTACGCTCTCTTGGGAATGAGATTTATTTAAGTGACCTGCAGTGAAAAACAGTGAATGTTAATAAACATATTTCTAAATCCGAGGACAAACATAAAACTCCTCATTCAATCAATATAATCAAATATTTATAGATTTGGCGTCTTTGTTATGGATTACTGAAACAAAAGCCATTGTCTAATTGTATTGTTGTCATCCTGGAAATATGCATTTTGCTTGTACACATATTGGGAGATTCAACACACTAAACACTGCTTTACCTAAACTGAGGCAGATGGGCAATTTTGGTGCACAAATTTAATAAGAAATTAGGTGTGTCTGCCTGTGGGATTGTGGAACATTTATCAATGGGCTCATTCCTGTGTTTCCCCACCAGTAATCTGCTCCGTCTGATCCCTGATTGGCTAGCAGTCACAGGCGGATATATGAATGGCGGCAGAAAGCTACACATGCGGGTTTTGACCGGGCGTGATCTTGGGTTAATCTCAGATTATCCCAGTGTCAATGTAACCATGGTTACTGTCACGACTAGGAATCCACATCCATGCCTCAGTGTCCTTAAAGTGTTTAGGGACTCAATCTATGACTCTCAAAAATAGCTTGAGAAGATTTGAATTGTCATTCAGGACCAGACTGTAATGTCACTTAATATGTTAATGCAACTTCAATTAATATGGCACATTTTTACACTGACATGCCTCACGAAACTCCTTTATGGTGTTTTACGGCCATTTTGCAGTGGGAATCATAATGTACAAACTCTGAAACACCGGTATTGTGAATCCCTGTTATTCTCTGACCCTTTCCCTGGAAAATATCATCTGCAAAATATGAAACTAACAAACTGTATGTATATGTAACCAGCATATATATTTAAAAAAAAACTGGATTGTAACGGCAAATGCAATTGAACACTTGGTACCTTGTACCTTGTCCGTAGGTTGAGACTGTGGTCATGTGACCCAGCTGTTACCCACAGTAACTAGGTGAAAGCAGCAGTGTAATCACAGCCTCGCCTTGACCTGCACATGTCTGCCAAGCCAGTATGATGTCATTCCTCATCCATCATTGCGTGCTATTTTTAAGGCTTTGGCCCAGACCATAATGCCCCCCATGTTAAGTGGACCTGAGCTCTGAGACTGCAGACCCTGATCCCATTACCCTGGAACGTGGCCATGGATGACGTCTGATTAAAGAGGTGCATCTGCTTAGCGTCGATACGGCTTCTTACAGGCACTGTCTATGTCAAGAGTAACCTTGTTTTTCCTGAATTCAGGAGGAACTTAATTGCATTTCATCTCCATTAAGGAGGTTTCAGATTAATTGAATGAGTGGACCTTTGCCGTTAGGCCTTATAATCAGCACGCTTGCTATAGTCCTTTTTATTTTCACATCACCTCTCATAACTGGCATCACTAATAAATATGCTTTTTAAGTAACTGATGCTAATTTAGTCCTCTTGTATTTTGCCCACCCCCTTCCCCAACACCTTATTGGCTGACAGCCAATCACCAATCGTAAATCACTTCTGAATGAGGGCGTCATACGTCATAGGCTGTCTGTTGGCTTTTAATTCGTCTCCATGAGAAATGAGCAGAGGGGAACAAAGTGCTGTGACGTGGTGGGGGGGGGGGGGGGGGTGCCGGGGTCCTAGGTGACAGAATCGCATGAATGAGGTGCAGAGAAAGGATGCTTATCAGATAACAGTGGCCAAACAATGGTTACATTGGCTGCACTTGATGATGAATTGCGGTACGTCTGCACCTTGGATTTGTGAACGTATTTCTTAAAATACTCCAGGCTATAGTCCCGAGTGATCAGACCTAAGGGCACCCATGGGTGGATGCAAACATGAAATAAGGAATATGTAGTACCTTTACTTTGGCTGTAGGGGGCAGTGTTGGCTGTGTCATTTCCCCTCAGCAGGAACGGGGTAACATGCCAGGTGTGGGGTGCACAGTCGGAAACGTCTCTCTAAACACAGGAGAGAAGCTGGAAACCAGCTAATGAAGGCTCCTGACAGTCGCCGCCCTATTTAAGCCTTAAATTACGCTAACGCTAATTAGCATGCCTTCCTCATTTGCATTTCTGGAGCAGCCAGGATGCCGTCGCAGGCGAATGCAGACGCGCTGCTGTCTCGTGGGCCGGCGTTCTCAGCCTTACTGCACGGAGACCCCCAGCGTATGCTAGTTCCCGCTCCAGCTAATTACCTTGCCTTAATTGGTCCGACTGGCTCGTTAGTTAGCTGCATAAATACTTACCCCACAATTTCCAAGCACCTGCAAAAACGTTCATACAAAATTTTCATTTTCCTCATTATTTATGAACGCAGATCTGACGACCTGAAAGTTATTGTGCTAACAAACTAATTATAAGCAACATCTTATGCAAAGATGATGACAGTGTTTGAACTGAGTTTGAGATCCATACACTTTCGTGACTAATTAGATTACGGTTATTAGCGAGACCCTACATTAATCTGAAGAAAGGTGATCCTCTTGCTAGTCTCACTGGTCTGAGATCAGACCTTAACGTCTATGCTACATCCACAACAACTACGGGTCACAGAAGAGGACATTACAGGGATAAGATAGAGATTAATTGGCTAAACTCTCCTTCCTTAAAGTGCATGTACTGATTTCCGTCTTGCTTGCCCTAGCCTGCTGCACTCCTACCTTCTCCCAGCTCACGACGCACTGCCTAAATCACCCCCCACCAACATTCATCTTCCACATGCATTTCTCAGATCTGTAATTATGGGATTAGACGGGGGTGAATAGTCACCCTTGTGCAGTGATGTTGGAGAGGCATAGCGTACATCTCGGTTAACAGATAAACAAAAGAGACCTGCGGTTATACAGCTCGCTGCCTTACAGTATTTTAATGGGCCACATTTCGGGCCTTGGCAGTACTCCGCCCGTCTGGGTAGAAGCTCTGAAGCGTTTAGGGCCCGTTGGGACTTCCTGAGAACTGGGTTACTGGCACCCGCTCTGGGGGACATGCACCTCCTGCCTGCCCGGCCACATCCTGTGTCTGTGGTTCTGCTAGCTGCGACAGGCTGGGGCAGGGGTGGGGGGGATTCCGCAGAGGGCAGGCTCCTTGATTTCAGCTGCCGTTTTGTAAAGCGAGATCCGTTACTTTTTCAGCGATGGGCAGCAGCTATGGCGTGTGCTGCTGCAGGTTCGATGCCGAGATGAGGCTCTCTGATTGTGTCGCAGGTATCTGCTTAGGGGAAATGGCAGCTTCTTTCTGGGAGGGTGAGGGGGGTTAAATTATTGCAACATAAACTGAGCTGTGTAACAATAATTTTCAACCATAAGACAAGACAAACTATACAGATTCTGGGGCTCCGGAGACCATGTGTGGCGGTGGGAGTGCGGCAAGTGTCTTGGAATAGAGTCATGTGACTGGTTTCCTCTGCACTGATTTGTTGCCTTGTGTCATGTGCTTCCTGAGGCAGGACCTAGGTCACTATTGCTGGATATTTGTTTATAGGAGACGGTTGGGTGGTTTGCCACCAGCAAGCTGGACTAAAGTTCTGAGGCAGAGCACCTGTTAACCTTCTCCAGCCTTCCTGTGTTTGGTTTGCTTTCCCTATCCCACGGAAATGCCACTTTATGATTGGTACTTATTGGTGCCCCCCCCATTAATGATTCTTGTAAAATCTTCGCTAACCACTCTCCCTCTCACAAAAAACTTTTGTAATTGTGCAGATTTTGTACTTACGTACATGATGTGGATGGAATGGGGGGGATTTAACGCACCCTGCCCAAAGGAGCAATTTTAGATAGTATAAATACCTTTATAAAGCAGTAATAAAGCATCCTTAATGCAACCATTTTAGTGCATTATAAAGGTATCTATACAGCATAATAGATTTACACACCTATAATGTGTAAATTGTAATTTTTTTAATAAATATTTATATGCATGTTTATAATGCTTTATGAATCTGTTTATTAATTACTAAAAACATAAGTAAAGTGTTATCTAGAACATTTTAAACTGACCTGTATATTGAAGCCCTACAACGGGACAACATATGCCAGTGATCCTCAGAAAGAGTTTGAAGAAATATTATTAAAAACTGTGTACATCTTTGTATTCCGTCATACTTTTTTATTAAATAGAATTTCTTTTGAACAAGCGTTTTCATTCCGGATATGTCCCAGTGGAATAAAATGACATATGTCAGTATCTGTAAAAATTGGGGCAGATGTCTTCCCAGCTCCCACAGCTTCCACTTGGCCGCCAGTTCGTGCAGTTTGGGGTGAGCCCCAGTGCCGGGCGTCTTGGAGGAGCGGCGCCGCTTTGCCAGTGCACCTGTTCGGGCGCCATCTGCCGAGGCGACGCGGCAGATGCGCGGATCGGCCGCCTCCTACCCACTGCGGAGCCGGTGTGGGACTCTTCCTGCCCCGCATATGGCGCTCGTTAGCAGAGTGCTCGTCTTTTGTTATTGTCATGAACAGCTGAATTAGACAAACGCCGGGTGCATAAATTGATGGGATATTGTAAGGAAGCCGTAATGATAAATCGCAAAGAATCAATCGTCACTGAAATCATGGATAAAACTTGCATACTAAGGTGAACTTATTTTAAGTGCCGTAGATGATTAAAAACACAAACATAATCCGTTTCATCTCAAAAACTGTTATTGCAAACACGACAAAAATATGCCACGTGGAACATATCTTAAGTAATATATAAAGTAATCTGTAGTTTCGCTGCCATGTACCCCCCAAAATAACATTCACGTTTCCTGTGGGAAATTACGTCATTTCTACATTTGCACTGTCGGAATAAAATGACATTTTACGTGTCTGGTTTGATTTTATCGACTACCGAAACATAATTGAGACCATCAAGTTTTGCAACCTGTTTTAAATTCATTAGTCGCTGTCCTATAACCTGAAAAACTGAAACGCATTCAGCTTTTCTTTTGTCACGTTTACGCCCCTTAATTTCGGCTAAGAAATTCACTGCTTTCAAGGCTAACCGAATAATCTCAAGGTGGCTATAATCTATTACGGAGGCTTGGGGTGTAGTTTGGGTTATTAGCTTTTCTGCGTAGAGGCACTATAAAATGCATGCGATATATCATCTCGTTTCTTAAACAGAAATCGAAGCACATCGTTATTACACACCGCCTTACTTCTCCCACATGCGTCGTTATTGGCGTGGTGCGCTTTTAGCGGCTTTGCTTGTCCGCCGGTGGAGCGATGCGCGGAGGCACCAGTAGGTTGTGTGAGCGCCTTCGGGCCGCTTAATACAGATCCAGCGTGGGTGCGTGTCTTAAAACTTCTTTTTGTTGTTAAATTTAAAGTTAAAAACAACAGATAGTTAAGCACTGACACCCTCACGGGTTTCAGTCCCCAGCACTGCTGCCTGCTGATGCTCACACTGAAAAGGCATTTTTTTTGTTTGCTTATTCATTCATACATGTATTTATTAATTTGATAGGATCCCTGGAGTGGAAACTGCCTTAAGTATCTATATATTGTAATCTGGAGAGAGGGAGAAAGGTTTACACAGCGTTCTGCTTGGTGTTTGTAACGCAGCCATTTTATTATCAGAGGATGAATGTGCGGATCTCACGGGATCTCCTGCGTGGAGCAGTGACCTTCGCCAAAAGAGATTCGGGCTCTTTTGTAACATGAGACCTCGTAGGTCTGAATTTGTTTCTCTGACAGTGCGCAGAGTCCTCCGGTGTGGTGTGGGGAGGAGAATGGGGGTTACCTTCGTGGGCCGGGTCGCAGACGGCTCTCCCTGTCACGGACATTCTGGCATGGCCGGCTCACGTTGGGACCCGCTCCATCTGCAGCTCTGCCTGCGACACTTCCTGCGTGCTGCTGACATGGGAAGGGGGCGGCCCTGCGACTCCGAGACCCCGAACTCGTCTGCGGCCCCTTTCCAAATTGG
The DNA here is from genome assembly GCF_023856365.1 of Brienomyrus brachyistius. NCBI lineage: Eukaryota > Metazoa > Chordata > Actinopteri > Osteoglossiformes > Mormyridae > Brienomyrus > Brienomyrus brachyistius. Next base: position 6,948,483 of record NC_064533.1, read on the forward strand.
ACTCGTGGCTGATGGGTGACAGGATGGGGCCAAGATGGCCATCTGTACACATATGGCGCCCCCTGTTTGCTCAAATGAATCAAATTGATTAAACGTTTCGCCTTTTTCGCTGAATGACGTGATTAGTCCAGGTCGTAACGTGTAGGATCATGTTCAGAACAGCTTTCAAAGTAAAACGGATTTAAATTTTGTCTGTAGTGTGTTTGAAATGTCTAGTTTTCCAGTTACATTAAACAAAATGAATAATCCTGCATTGGGATTTGATAATATAGAATTGTATAAATAAGTTTAGTTCATTTTTCTATAGCCAAAGGTAGTTTTCCCAGTGTAAATGTTCCAGGGTGTTACGCAAATATTTATCAAAAACAACAGCATCAGGAATATGCATAAGAGCAGCTAACGCCAAATAATCAAAAACCGGGATATTTACATTGTTCTTTTATAAAGGCAGCATTATAGAGTGACAGTGTACTGCTTTTCAAAGGCCACCACGACTGAGCAGAATATCAGCTTGGACAGTTATCAGGTAAAATCTTAGGTAAATGGTGTGTTCTGCACTTTCAACATCTGCCTCTAGAGGGAGACATGACGACGTTGCCTGAAAGCAGACCGTTTAATTTGGCTGAGATTCAAGAGATGTAGTTGCTATTTGTACAAGCACACATAGTACGGATACATAGGAATTTTTGTGCGAAGCTCGTAGAGTCAGCAGTTAAGACTGGCTGTGTTACTCCTTTTACCTTCCCGTTGTATACCAAAGCAAAATTCTGCATGTCTCCCTTCTCCCCACCCGCACAGAGAGGCTAATTTTAGGATTATGCTCATATGTACTTCCTTAAGGCACAGAAGAAAAGCTCTTCGAGAGGAGGATGCGTTGTCATTCCGAGCTGAGGAATGGGCCGTCCCCGAAACCCTTCCCGCCGCTAATCTCCGTGATGCCCGGCAGTGCCGGCTGTGTCTCAGTGGCTGTTGACGATTTGTCACCAGGACTTTGGGACACACTGCGGGACACGCGCCCTTGTGGGGACTTGCTGCAGTGCGCCTCTTCGCTTGTTCGGCCTCTCGGTGCCTCGTGACATTGACAGATAGCACGACAGCAGCGCTCGCTGGCTTAACAGACCCGACACCCTGAGGAGAAGGGTTTACCCACAATGCACCTCAGTATTTACGAGGGCGGCACAATACCTGCACACAGCTACTAAAACCCGTATTTGGATTACTGATTTTGGGACAGTGATGTGCTGATTCAGGAATTACTCCGCGTGATGGCAGGTTAGATGGTCGCCTCACAGCTAAGCAGGGCAGTAAATCTGCCTTTTAGTAGTTGCCATGTTTTTTTTGAGAATATGTACCTTTAAATTCATTCAAATGAGACGCCTGCCCGCCCCGTTAAATGTGAGAAGGTCAAGGGTCATCGAAGTAAAAGGAATTGTTTTTTTTTTCTTATGTATTATTTTTTGGTTTGATTTTTACTGAGCACCTGCCCTAGGGGAAATAGGAAATAAGCCGAAATGTTCGATTAAATGTAAAGATTGCCTTTAGAAAAAGCATTATTCTTTAGCGGCCCTTATTGCCGTATCGTGGTAGCAGGTTGCCGTTGACGACGACGCGAACATTAGCGAGGCTTTTATAAACTCGACATGCTCTGTACATAGTGAGGCCTGGCCTGTGACATAGTGCGTTTGAATGGTTGATGCACTGGCAGTGCAAACAAAATCTATTTTGTTCTGGGTTTCGTCTGGTTGTTTTTTCCGGCTACGAAGCCACGCTGCACAAAAGGGGGGTAATAATAATTGCGTTTGAATTATGATGTTATTATAGGTAGAGTAGCGAAACTCTGACTCAAATCATCAGCAACAAATCTAATCAAAGACAAGAAAATCACCCTGTAAAAGTGATATATGTGCCAAGTGAGCGCGAGTGTTTCTCTCTGGCTGGTTATTTTATGGGGGATCTCAAAGCGGATTTTTGCCGAAATTGGTCCTTTTGTGTTTTATGATGTTGGATGGATTCTTTCATTCATGCCGCACCTTTCCAGTAATTTTTACGGACTGAAGCTTGTCAGTGGTGTCACTGCACATCCAAGGCAGTATGGGACATCGCACAGAAATAGACTGGCCCACATGTTTAACATCTTATAGTCCAGAATTTCCCTGACGCATCAAACAAAACCCAGTAATTTATATTAACCAGGAAAAGGGAACTGGTCACCTGACTTCGACTGACGAGGGCGCCCCCCATTTAATAATGTACTCATGACAGAAGCTTTAGGTGGGCAGTAATAATTATTAGAGTGTTTTTAAGGTGTTTGTTAATTTCCCCAGATTACTATGACCTTAATGCAGCAATGAACCTTTTGTTTCACCAATATCGGGCAAAATGGTTGAGGAACCGACTTCTTCCATTTATGACAGGTGGCACTGGCCCCCACAGGGATCAGGGAGGTGAATTTGCATGCTCGCTAACGAAACAGCTCTCTCGTTTAAATTCCTCTCCACCGTTTGGTGGAATGCAATCCCGCCCCTAAATAAATTCCCAATCCCTCCCTCCCATCACATGAATGTGGGGCCGGTCTTAAACACCTTTAAATCTTATACAACGATACATTAGGCACGATCCGTCCACTTCTTAGCCACCTGCTGTCTGGCACCTCTGTGGCACTTTTTCCTGTGTTTCTGCATCGCTGTGCACCACCGTTCCGGATGTTAACCAGGCAGTTAAATGAATGAAAGCTTATCAGCCGTGAGGCAAGAGTTAAAAATATGTCGTATATACAATGTCGACCGTGACTCACATCCCTCAAATAGTAAGAGAGGAACAGAGGAAGGCGAATAGCGGCAGGGGTAGTGTGTCCCACGTTAAGCTGCTTATGTAAAGCCTTCAGTAGGCCTTTCTGGTCCAGAAATAACTGAAACCGGGGCGGGAGCATCCGGGCTGTGGTGCAATACAAAGCAAGCCTCCATAAATGTGCTCCCGAATCCGCTAATGAAAAGTGCTTCAAAGTATTCCTCCAGCATTAGGGAAGAGCAGGAGAGAGAGAGAGCCTGTCTATAGTGTTCACTGGCTGCTATCTCTCTGTGTCTATCAGCTACTGTCTGTCTGTGTTTGCCAGCTGCTGTTAGTTACTCTTTGCATCCTTTTTTTGTGCTGCTGAAGTCGGGGGGTGTCGGAGGGGCATGGATACCCTGCCAGGTTTAGGGGGGCCAGCACTCGACAGGTCAAATTTTATACAAAATTGGGTGGGGACTAGGTGACTTCTTTCTTGGTGGCAAGTATTTTTAGATTAGTAAGTGGGATAAACCTTTGCCGTATCAGTGATGTGATCAGTGTTAGTGATGTGATCAGTATTAGTGATGATCTGCCCCAATTAGCATGGCGTACATGCTCAGCATTAGTGCTTCTTCTGCTCAGGTGTCTGAAGGCAGCATATCTGCTTCAGAAAGTCTGACACAAGACATGCCCTTGAAGTGAATTCGGTGTTCTGTTGGTGTAATATTGGTGTAGTTGGTGTAGTATCGATGTAGTCGGTGTAGTATTGATGTAGTTGGTGTAGTATTGATGTAGTTGGTGTAGTATTGATGTAGTTGGCGTAGTATCGGTGTAGTTGGCGTAGTATCGGTGTAGTCGGTGTAGTATCGATGTAGTTGCCGTAGTATTGATGTAGTTGCCGTAGTATCGGTGTAGTTGGCGTAGTATCGGTGTAGTTGGTGTAGTATCGGTGTAGTTGGTGTAGTATTAATGTAGTTGGCGTAGTATCGGTGTAGTCGGTGTAGTATTGATGTAATTGGCATAGTATTTGTGTAGTATCGGTGTAGTTGGCGTAGTATTGCCCCAATAATTACCACAACTATGACCAAATGCCATCTCTGCCCTTGTTCCATGTTAAACTACATAGTAATTTGCAACAGTCCAAAAGACGGGACCTTCTTCCTGTATTTTGTTTCTAGCTCATGCCACAGACGTGTCTGGCCAATAGGCAGAATGAATGTTCTTGCGTGGTTTGCAGTGGTGCATTTCAGTTCAGATTTTGCTCGGTGTCAAAACAAACCAAACCATGAGGAAAACGCTCCAAGTGTGCAGACTCGAAAAAAGATTCGGACCAGAGCAAATGAACTATACATATGAAAACGCCATAAATCTCAATATACCGTACATGTGAGGCACATTGCATTAAACTGAGAGCGTGTGCTTGTGTGTGCATGCATTGGGTCCTCCATGTGATGGTATGCTTGCCTGGGTTGGGAGGACCAAAGAAGACCATGTCAATTCATCAGCCCCCACTCCCTTGTTTAACCCCCCCCCCAGCACCGCCAGCTGGGCTTCAGGTTGCAGACATTTTTTCTTTACTGCTGCTGAGTGCCGTCTAGAGAGTTGGGGGTTGCCCCTGACAACGGCTGCTAGGAAACCATTTTTGGAGTGGCTTCATTAGGCTGTGAGCTATGACTTCATTGATTGGGATGTGTGGAGAGGCACCTCGTCCAGAAGAAGACACACAAACGGGAGACTCACTGACATCCCGAGTGTAAGGGGACATGGACATGTGCAGTGACATTGTGTCGTGTGACGGGGATTTTCTGAGAGCCCTTAATTATTTCAACCATTTCATCAAAGAGTTGTCCAAATGTAAACAAAGGGTGATTCTTTGATGAATGAAATCTTGTCAATAAGACACAAGCTCATCCAACTCAACCTACTATACAGAAAGAAAATATTTAAAGCTTCCTGTCCATTAAGTATTACCTTTAGGTTTCCACAGGTTTGCATTGAGTGATGAAGAAGGTTCATCTTATTACTGTGAGGTCCTAGGTGATTTATGGATTTATGCCTAGGTGGCAGAAATGGTTTCAGGGGTAGAATTAGTGCAACATACACAGATTGCATCCAGCAGGTATCTCAAACTAAAGTTAGTGTCTCTGGTTAAAGTTGCACTGCTCTACGTTTGGTAATCTGAACTCTGATCTGTAACCCAGAGGGTCCAAGTAGATGGTAGATATATCTTGTATGTACCCCATTCTGAAAAAACAGCTTGTCAATTCTAGGTAAATGTCAATGATATACTGAGTTTCCCCTTTGGTGTGTTGTATTGTATGTACGGTACTATTTAAAGGAAGTACAGTATCTGATTTTATGGGTTTTAGGGGTTTGTCGAGTCATTGATGACTGGAGTCAAATTCCCTGTGTGCAAGCATGCTTGGCCAGTAAACCTGATTCTGATTGTTTTTCCCACTGTTAAAGGTGACACAACACTTAGGGAGGTTCTCTCAAAGCATGGGCTGCTTGCAGCGCAGACCAGAATGACGGCACTCACAGATTAGCCTGATTTTGGTAATATCACGCTAAGCAGAGACATGCCCTGAATCCCGGCGTCCCCCCGCCCTACCTGTGTGTCACTGTCGCGACTTTTATGATTGTGTACACAAAAGATCCCAGGAAATCGAGGTCCCAGGGTCTGGCAAATGTTGCTCTATTGCTTTCTGAAAAGGTCAGAGAAATGAAATGGATCCTTTAGAAAATCCCAAGGTTCATAAAATGTCAGTCTTTACATCTTTAAAGTGTTCATAAATCAATATCGCATCGGCATGTGATGTCACGACCTTCCCCAGTGTATGTCTTTACTATGTCATAAGCTGCCATAAAGCCCACGTGACCTCCATAGTGGCTCCACGTAGGTTCCAGAACATCCATCCTATGCTACCAACTAATTCCACTCGAGGCTCAGGAGCAATTCTTTTGAAATGGCTAGTAGTTCATTAAAGTCCACTGGCCTTGAGATCCGATACTGATTTCCTTGCAGATGCTAAGGGATATTTTCAATTTACCTAGGCTGGTTTTCCACAAAGGGTCCATGGCTCCAAAGGCCCACCGCTACACTGTAACGTTCAGCAGTACTGGCCTCGTGATTGCACCTTTTGCATGGACAGTTTCCATTGGCAGCTGTTGAGTTTGCTGTTACTCTTATTGTAGTGCTGTCATGCTCTGCTCGTGCGATCTTCCCGTGTGCCATGCCCCATCGCTACCTCATGTGGAATCCCATAGTTACCAGCTGTTTCTCATTGTTGTTAATTAGTCCTGTGTATTTAAGTCTGTGTTATTTGTGATGTAGTTGTCTTCTGACCGTGTCCTGCCTTTGATTAAACCCCGTATTTGCCCGACACTTGGAGTCAGAGGTATGGTGTTCCGTGGGGCTAGAGTTTAACAAGGAAGGAGTTTTTTTTTGTGAAGCTAACTTAAGAGGATATTGCAGAATCAAAAAGATGGAAAGCATTGCTGAAATATATCCGGATCAAAAAGATTTTGACAAAGGATGTTTTCGGTTTTAATGTCTTCAAGATGTCATGTTACTTTGTTCCCCACACATTCGTGAAACATGTTACTGTCATTTCGCTGTGCTAATTGCTCGTCTCATTAACATTTTTTAATTCAAAGTCATTACTGTTCTTTTTAGTGCACAGTCTTTCCTGAAAATATGTTATCAGCTGCCGGAAATTCTGTGTGGGGAAAAGAAGAAAAGCATATTTATTTATAACGTTAGCAAAATCAGTTGGAACAGTGCTAAAGGCTAAGGGTACTTAAGTATATAAAGTATTTGGTGGTTTCTTCTTGAAAACATTTCCCATAAATTATGTCCTTTTTCCTGACATACTTAACTACTAATAATTACTGTTTGTGGTGCTCGAGTACTTTGTAAACTACCCCCCGCCCCCAACAAGCTTGTATTTCAATCTCGTTGGACAGGAATACATTTTGTGTTGTTCAGCTGACGTATAGAATGGCTGTTTTCATGGGTAACTGATACCGTGTTTATTCCAGCTAGCCTAAATGAAATGAAATCACTCATTTATACTGCAATGTTGTCTTTGCCCCTTCCCCGCTGTCTTGCACATGTCTTTGATCTCATTTTAGGAACAGATTAGGCAGACTGGAGCTCAAATCTGGTGGATTTATGGCTGTAATTTCTTGGTATTTCGACACTCAGAAGTCTATTTTATTGAAAGATTCTTTGCAAGCAGGATGATGGAAACTATCCCTTGTTCAAACTCGAGATCCTGTAGCCACGTCGGATCAAGGAGCTCCATCACGGCGGGTATCGCTGTGGGGCTTTCTGGAACGGTCTATATGCTCCTTCCTTATAGTCAGTTAAGGTCCCTTTGACACTGTCATGGCTGAACATAGCACAAAGTGTAAGCAGAAGTAAGGACACAAAGCATCACTGCAGCCCTTCGCTGGTTTAGTGGTATGGGAGATAGATGGGTGAGTATATGGAATGTTACATTTGCATTACCTTTACAGTTATTTAACGGACACTTTAGTTCAAAGCAAGGCACCAGAATCACAAGTACACAGTTCATGTTGACACTGTAATTCTTTGGGTAATTTGACCACAAGCTCTAGCGGATTTGCTGCTGACAGCAGCGTATGAGAAGCATGAGTTACCAGACGAAAGCCTCCTTTTTAAAACCTAAAGCATTCCCACTACTACAGCTATATTCGGTGAACAGCAAATGCTAAGCATCTAACCACTGCTATTCTTCTTTTTTTTTCCGTTTAGCCAAATCTGTTTTGTCAGTGCAGCTAAAGCGATGATTCCCGTATGTCAGGGTAAATTAACGATCTAGTGATAGCAGTGAAAGCCAGGATCCAGTGCATCTCTAAGTGTGCCCAGCATGTCCGGTCACTAATACCCGCACTAATGCTGCTAATTCGACTGCTAATACCGCTAATACTTCGGCTAATACCACTTCAACAAGACCGCTGAGCAGAGGAGCAGCGGTCAGGCCCCAGATTAAGCTGTGTGTCTCTCGAATTTCTGTGGTTCCTGTCCCCATGGCGATTTTCCACTCTCCAGAAGCATGTCACGCTGTAACGATGTGTGAAATGAGGTGTTGATTGGTCAGGTATAGAGGTATTTATCCTATTTTAAGAAGTTGCAAAATATTGTTCATTTTTCTCATAAAGCATCTAAATATATTGGGAATTGATCGCTATAAGCGAATGATCATTATAACAGATTTTTTTCTTGCTTGTCTCAGGCAGATTGTCATCTAATTGACATTTGTATATTTATTACATGAATATAAGGTAATAAACAGTAAGTGTCACTATTTACTTAATTTTATTGCTGATTTCAAAATACAGTGCAGCTGTTTCAAACGCTTTTCAAATTACAGTACTGCACAAATTAAATTATTAAACTGTGTATAATTCAAATATGCTATAATACAGTACAATATTGTACAGAAATGTTCAGTTTTATCTACACAGTGCATTTTCACAACGCTACATTGTCTCAAAGTGCTTATTGTAGTTTCACTGATGCACCTTGGTGGCTCGCTTTTGGCAGTTTATCATGAGCTCTGATGTCTATATTGGTCATTGAGTGAAAATGACTTTATTTTTCCCATCATGTTTTCTGTGCACATGGGATTAGGCTCAGGTAGCTAGCCAGAAGCAGACATTACTGCATTGCAAAATACAGGGCCATCAAAGTAAAGCTAAAAAAAAAAGAATTACTGCAGTTTTATTTTTTTCCATATGTTGTCATGTTTAAAAAGACCCAAAATGAACACTGTAAGTGGACTACTTGATTACTATAAGTGAATTATTTAAGCAGGATTCGTACAAGATTGATTCTGTCCCAAGCTTTTAGATCCATATAAGCCATTGATCGCTCTAACCGGGTTTTCACTGTAATTTAGTTAGGAACGGCCTTCAAGTACAACTATTAAAAAGGCAACAAAAGCATTAAGGTCTGAATGACAACAAGGAGAAAAAATAGACATGATTCTGAAGTAGATCTGGACAACACATCCTTGGTTGCAGAAAACACCTACCACTCCCAGTCGGTGTCCTCTCAGGAAAATGAGGACTGCAGGTATTGCGGCAGCAAGTGCACTGCGAGACACAGTGTCTGACCAGTTTAACAAAAATAAGGGCTGTTTACCTGGCTATTTACAGTTTTTATACCAGATCCAGTTGGCTCCCCTAAGCGTTGTATAGCTGACAGATGTTTTTGGACATTAATCTACATTGCATGAATATTACTGTCAACGCGAACTAGGGAAGCAAGAGCAGGGAGACGGAGGATTGGGAAATATGGGGTTTAATCGGGAGAGAGCAACACGGCACATGAAAGAACAACGCAATGTTAATGACAGCACTGGGGAAACACACTCGAACGTGGACTGAAATACATAGTACTAATGGCTGCAACAAGAAACAATAAACACGGGGAATCCACATGGAGTAGATGAGGGGGTGTGGCACATGGGAGGATTGGACAAGCGGGGCATGACAATTACGCTTAACTATCCGTTTAACTTCAGTTAGCTACCACCGAATTTAGACAGCGACCAAATGAAGCCCTCAACTCGACCGGAAATGTGTGATTAAGTAGCAGAGAAAGCAACAAAGGAGGGCTAGGTGTGGAGGACAGCTCGCTAAGCTAAGGCTAAATCCACACTAGCCAGCGTTCCCCCGAATATTCCTTGCAATGTGTGGTCTCTGATGCAACAAGCTGGACACCTTCACACTAAGAAGGCTCTTGGAGTTCATCGGAGAAACATGGTTCAGCACCGGTTTTCCGATCAGTGTCATGGAGTTGGGGGAGTGCACTGTATTCAGAGCTGACAGAGTGGCAGAAGCCTCAGGTAAAAAACAAAAAAGGTTCATAATTTTATTTTTGGGGTCTACTGAAAAACATTTATATGCTTCAGTGTTCCAAAAACACGTTGTTTTTCTCAAACAGTATTTCTCTATTTACTATCTTTGACACTCTGTTACAGCTTTAAGTCCCACCCCCAATGTGCCCAGTGTGCTCTGATTGGTTAGCCTTCCCCACACATTCTGCCCTTGTTTTGCAGTCTGCAGACACATTCTTGCAAGTAGGCATCCGATAAGGATTGTGTTACAAGGTGACCTCACCATGTAACTGAAGTAAAGGCTGGAATTTCAACAGGGTGTTTCAGGCAGATTAGAGACAAGCGATTTCTCTCATGAGAGTTACTCCCTTTGGCGTGTACTTTGGGCCTTAATACTTTATGGACCATTTACATGTACGTAAGGATATAGAAAACACTAAAGGAAAGGGAAAAACCGGAGGAGTTTAATAGGGCCATAATGGGGCAGTGGTGGTTTAATGATTCGGGAAACACACTTAGAATTGAAAAATTGCAGGTTGGAATCCCTGACGAGCAAGGCACCACTAAGGTACCCCAAGCAAGGTAGCGCCCCCAAGCACTGCTCCCCAGGCGCTGAATTAGCTGCCCCCTGCTATGTCACGATGTCACTCATGGGATAAATGCAGAGAATACATTTTGTTGTTGTACACTGTGTGCTGTGGTGTGTCAACAATGACCACTGATCACTGAATTCTAACAATACATGGTATGCCAACACTGCCATTGTGGATACCCAGTGCTCTGTTAATGGTTAGTTCTTGATTATTAAGTGCCGGCTATCCTGTCTCCCATGTGAGTTTTCATGCATTGTCGCTAGAGCCACATTCCCCCTGATACTAACGCTAAGGCAGCCATGATGGAACTGAGTACTGCTGGGTGGGGGGGAAGCTTTTATTGTAGCTGGGGATTTTAATCATTCAAATCTGAGTTCTGTACTCAGGAAATTCCATCAAAATGTCTCCTGTGCCACAAGGGGACAGAAAACCCCGGACTATGTATATATAAATGTGTCAGATGCATACAAAGCCATCCCCCTCCCCCACTTTGGATAATCGCCTCTCTTTATTCCCCAAGGACTCCCTGGTTGTTAAAGGTGTAAAACCCGCAGTGAGAACAATGTAAGTCCGACTGGAAGGGGCAGACCCCGCTTTCCAGCAATTGTTCCAGGATACAGACTGAAATGTATTTGTAGTACAAGCAACCTGGGGCTGCCATTCTGACATCAACTCCTGCAGTTACTCTGTCCTGGGCCACATCAGCAAGTATATGGACAGAGTCACCACCCACAAGAAAATAAAAACATTCCTAAACCAGCCGTCCTGGATGAAGAGTGATGTCGGCCTCCTGCCTACGACAAGAGATGCAGCTTTCAGGTCTGGTGAGCAGGAGGCCAACTGTTCAGCCAGGGCAAACCTGAGGAAGGGAATCTCAGGCCAAAAACGACTTCTACTCCTCTGATCTTTGCCGCATGTGACGTGGAATACAGGCCTTTACCAACTTCAAGCCACCCAATGCTGGCCCCCAACCAGCTCCACCTCCCTCCCTGATGAACTCAACCACTTTTAGGCTCACTTTGAGCAGGGCCGCAAGAATCGGTCAGTCATAGCAGAGCTCCCATTTAAGGACCAGCTCTGCGGACTATCATACAACAACGTGTGCTCCACCCTGAGCAAAGTGAATGTATGGAAAGCAGCTGGACCTGATGGAATCCCGAGCGGTGTACTCAGAGCCTACTCAGAGCCTACACGGAGCAGCTAGCCAGGGTCTTCACTGACATCTTCAACATGCCCTTGGCCCGGGCAGTTGTACCAACTATTTTCAAGACTGCCACCATTGTGCCGATTCTGAAGCACTGATATGCATCAGCATCCAATGACTTCCGCCTTGGTACTCTAACCCCCGTTATTGGCAAATACATTGATAAACTAGGGTGTCCTGGTGCCAAGTGCACATATGAACACTCTTACGTTTGAACATGGTGTTTATTATGGACAATCCGTGACGAGCACAGAAGTCCAACAACAAAGCACCGGTCGGGTTCAGATAGGGGGGGGGCGTTCCTCCCAATCACGCCCCTCCAGGTCTCACTGTCATTGCCCACATGACCACCTCAGGTCCTGACTCCCACCCACTCTGGAGCCCAACCAGTTTGCACATTGCTCCAGTAGGTCAACAGAGGATGCGATATCCGCTGCGTTCCGCAGTGCTCTGGCCTACCCCGACACTAAAAATGTCAGAATGTTCCTTATTGATTTCAGCTCAGTATTTAACACATTCCCGTCAAGCTGATCTCCAAGTTCAACCAACTTGCTGACTAACAGACCCCAGTCTCTCAGGTTAAACAGCCTCGCGTGGAACATCGGTGTGCCGCAAGGCTGTGTGCTGTGGTCCACTCCCTTTTCACCCATGACTGCATTGCTACATATGGTTTCAACACCATCATAAAGTTTGCAGATGACCCCCCCCCCACACACACACACACACACACACACACACACACACACAGGTAATATAGGCCTAATAGTGAGCTGGAGTTCAGCACCTCACACAAAATCAAGGGGATCGTTATGAACTTATGAACTTCAGATAGGCAGTGAAGGTGTCCAAGCGTGTGCTCAGCTGCTTTCTTCGTGCCCAATTTTCTGAGGATCTCACCTGGACCATCAACTCCTTTATGCTGGTTGACAATACCACAATCGTTCCTTTGCTGCTTGCATAGGCCTAAGAAAGCCCACCTTTCCATCCGCACCCTGGCCTAGGAAGAGCTCCTCCTCCCCACCCCCACTCCCACTATGGTCATATTCACAATATTTACAATATTATTTATTTTGGATGTTTTTAATCCTGTCTACCTCATCTGCTTATTTACTGTTGCTTTCTATTCATGATAAATAACATTTCATAAATTGTGTATATATAGCTTCTGTCAGTTTTGTATATACCTTTATATTTGTATATTTGTACATACCTGTATATCTCCATATACGACAGACCCTATACACTCCTGCAGTTTCTACACAAGCTCTTCACTCCTGCACTTTACTGTAAATTTCCACGGTACTCTTTGTAATTCTTTTGTATTCTTCTGGTCGGATGATGACTGCATTCCGTTGACATCGTACCCAACATGATGATGATAAAGCTGAATCTGAATCTGAGGTAGAGGGCACTGTAGGTCAGGACAATGGGCTATGGGGGTGGTGTGGCGAGGCAGAAGAAAAGGGGATAAGAACGGATCCAGGGGCACGATATAGCAGTCAACCGGTTCCGGAAGGCTCCCTTTACCGCTGTGGGATTATATCTGCTGGGATTATGGGATCAACCAAAAGCTGCTGTCAAGATAAACAATGTCTACATCCATAAGATATATAGCTGGAGAGGAAAATCTGTCTCGGTGTGGTTTAAGACCTTATCGACCGTTAGGACAAGAAAAGGCAGACTGGTCTGTGTACATATTCCTTATGTGTGCTGAATGTCTGGCTGCGGGTACAGGCGGGAATGCCCTCACCAGCTCTGGGTTCGAGGACTCTTTTGGCCTTTGGGACAGACGCCCTACCTGCTGTGGATCTACCTCGCCAAGCATACACAATCACTGTTCGGTTTGCTCGCGGGAACATGCTGTGGCCGTTCGCGAGACCCCAACGATGTGGCCACTATGGCGGGCCTGAGATGGTCTTCCGTGCAGCTGATGCTCCATCTGACATCAGACCCAGACACAGCGGCTTCCTGCGCAGCTCAGAGGAATTCTCGGACTCTCTCATTAATTCAAATGTTTTTATTTTCCCCAAGAATCAGATTTGCACGGGCGACTGGAGCTTTGCCATTGGTCACACAGCGAATGCCTCAACGCCAGACTAATTATGCAAGGCACCCGGCCCTGAGCTTTTCAAAATGAACTTTCGGGGGGTAAATGGACCATAAACAAGCCGGCCTAAATTTATTTTGTCTTGCCGTTGTGGTTATATGGGCCCCCAAATAGCTACTGCGATGACAGACTTCATTTGCGGTTGAGGGCGTGTGAACCCGGTCGTAAACACACGAGCACCACATAGCCTGGAGCGCCGGCAAAATTAGCCAGTCGAGGGCAATTTTCCAAGGCCATGTGCTCCAAATTGGCGGCCACGTGTCGTCCCCTTCCAGAACTCAGTCCTCTGTCTTCTGCCACACACTCAATTATCCCCCGACTCCACCATGTGCCTCAGTGGCGGTTCTCTGTTAGCCAGTAGCAGCTATTAAAATGGAGCAAAGGTCCTTTGTTTATCTGATACCTTTACCACCCTCGAACAGGTCTCCAAGGAGGGTGAGCCGGTCATGTCACCGCGGTCTGCAATTCAGAACGCAGCCCGGCTGCACCAGGGAATCTCTGGGAAATGAAATCGGACCTCTCAGTTCTGGAAATCATGTCCTGGCTCTTGTGGGAATTCTGCCCAGTGATAGCGGCGAGACCGTGGGTTCCGGGGACCTCCCCGCTGATGGCCGCTGCGTTGTCCAGTTGCCCGCCCGAATTCATATATCATGTTATATTCAGTGTTTTCCGGGGCCACGGCATACAAGCGAGCGGGAGTATCCACATTCTCCAAACCAAAAGGCCGTCTACGCATCACCAAGGTGGGAGTCCCATGCTACATCAAACAGACAGTCTGAAGAGGAGCGTGAGCACACACCATACCTTACGACGCTTGGCTGGCTGATACCACTCTACCCATTTAGCATACAACCAAAACGAGCGATAGGCTGAGTAAGAGCGATTTAATGCCTGGTTGCTATTTGATTAACCTTGAAGCCGATTCCACTCGCTTTTCACACTGCTGAGGGCGGATGTGTTAAAGCAATGGCACATGGAATCTCACAAAGTCTGCCTACTTAGTTCTGCCTCTGGGAGGGAACTGTTGGAGAAGTAGCACCGAACCTGCTTGAGGTTTGACTAGTTAAATATTTCATTACCCTATTTATCCACTGATAGCCATCCTTCCATTTTTCATAACCTCTTCTCCCTGAATCTCATGATGCAAGTCATCGATCATTAAAGCAAATAATTAATATTTTAGGTAAAGATATTATTTGCTTTATGCATGATGACTTAAGAGTTCAAAGACATAATAATCTCACAACCAAGGGACTGTAACTGCTTGAAATATTTCAACTGATTTGGATAAAACAAGGTTACACGAGTTTCCCTGCAGTGACAATACCTGGCTATTAGATCTACTTGACTGGATGCCACTGATCTTGCAGAACAAGTGATTTAATTCCACTCTATGATCTTAAAGTGTCGAGGTAATAAAGAACACTTTGCTAAAGTGGGAATGCTTGTGGTGAAGAAAGAGGTGTTAAGATTCATTTGTCGTTAAAATTTTTCCAAAATTATACCTGACCTTAACATTAGCAACAAAAATGCTAATATGCTGTATCTGCAGTCACAATCAACAATAGTCGCATTGCCAGACTATCCAAGAGATGTACTGTCATGTGACCTTGTCGCAGGTGATTTTAATCACACGGCAGCTCTCTGCTGAGCAAATAAAGTGTATACTATTTCAAAGTACCAGTTGACACTCTTGGCTTTGAGACAGTTCAATTCCGTCACGTTCCAGCGACTTGTGAGGGGCGGGACTGTGGATATTGATTCGCTTGTCGTGTCCCACAGCTCGGACACCCGCGAGACTTCAGCGTGAAATCGATTTGGTGGCTGCTCTGTGCCGACATGTCTGGCTGTCGGCCCGAATCAATTACCGAATTAATAGCTACCACTGGTAATTTCAGGATGCCGGGCGCAAGCGCCTGTTCCTTCGCCTCCGCGTTTCAGTCGTTAATGATGAGTGTGGCTAAGTTCAGCTACACGACACGTACACACCGAACGCGAGGGTGCAACCCAGCTCTGGTCAGAGAGCCGTGGAATGCTGGGCAGTCCGGAGATGGGCTACTTCTGTGGAGAAATCGGTGCAGGAATTAGTAAAATACTGACAGTACCTAAATATACAGGCTTGTCTTAGTCCTCTATTGTGGTTGAGTTTAATGGGGATGGAAAGGCCAAATTATTCAAATAAGATATGTTAATGAGATTAGAAGCATTATGCATATCATTTTCTACTCTTTGTGCTTTCTGGGGTTATATGCTTCTCTGTAGAGTCTCGGTTTGTAGGGCTGCCTGATCTAACACTGGCTAATCTAAGTCACATGGGTATAATGTTAGAGACATAAGGAGAAGCACCACCTGCTGATGTTATGAGTGAAGCCATCTTGCTCCGTCAAAGGTGGCCATGTTTGGAAACGCCACTTTGCGCTGGCTGTCCACCCTCTCGTGTTTCGTCAGCTGTTCACAGACAGGAGTGGCGCTTGAGGAGCCTATGGGGCGCCATAGAGCCCAAACAAATTAAAAATAAATGAAAAAATTAAAATAGCTAATTTGGATAGCGGATACAGCTGATAAGTAGGTCAGCTGCAAGAAAGTGGGGGGGAGGGGGGCAAAGCTGCAATTTGCTAATTTCCTGGTTTATTTTAAGAATCGTTCTTCCCTATTGCGAGGAGATATAGGTGTTGTGGTACATTAAATTAAAAGATCAATTACAAGATTTTATTTTAATAGCTACATACAAAAACGCAAATATGTCAATGTGGAATTGCTGCCTCATATTAACAAAAAATTGATCACAATTGTTGTTAAATAAAAAAAAATTGTTTAAAAACTGAAAATGACTACATTTATTTGAAAACCTAAATTCAGATAAATATGTTAACCGAAAAAATAAAGCTGTGGGCTAAGGTAAAAATATTTTTGCTGTTTCAGTAGTGTTACTACGGAGACAGGGCAGTTCAAAGGTTTTCATAATGGATTTGGATTTAGATTCACGTTGCCATGGCAATGGCAGGATGCTACACTGCCCGGATGGGAGGAGCGGATTTCTATAGACTCGCGGCTACAGTTTGACTCTGGATTGTTCTGGATAAAGGCTATTCAAGGGATTCTGTATATCTAGTAACCTCTGACAGTGTTGATGTCAGGCATCATTATAATGGGTGAAGGGCGATGCTTAATGCTTTAAAGCACAATGCCAAAAACCAATATGGCCTCCTCGGCCACGTCCTTCACACAGGTCTTATGATCCTTGCTTCTCCATGTATCTCCATTAGCAGAAGGTGCCAGCAGCCCCAAAGGACTGTGGGTTAAGGTTTTGTTCCTAGGTCCATCTCCCTTCATGTGTTTGGTAGCTCAGAGGAGATAGATCTGGTTTTCCACCTTGACCGGGCACCCAGACGCCTGGGACGAAGGCAGAGGGAACCTTTTGTAGCCCAGTGGAAGCTGGCAGGCAGCTCGAGTCCGGTCTTCACCTCTCATCTGACCTCCATTGAGACCTCCAGACTACAATGGCTTTGCCTCCAGATCGAGGTGGACGATGTGTCTCTAATGCCCCTTTTTGTTGGGTGTAGGAAGCCATTGCTGGCCATAATGGTCCTGCCTACATGTTTGATATTGGTAATGTAAGCACAGGAATCGTAGCGTTTGATATAATTATTATTTTTAATATGTCACAATATGTTCAATTAATATGGAGACCCCATTACAAATAATGAGTGAATATAACTGAGTTAATAGTTGCTATGCAAAGTTTTCAGTGTAAAACTCACACTGCAAATGCGTGTGAGCTCAGTAGCTTGGTTGTGAGCTCCAAAAGTCACGTTATTAAAAATTCACAGACGTGGATAAGTGAGTCCTGTCTCTTCAGAGCATTCCTTTATCGAGTTCCTCAGCTGTGAAATAGTCGTCCAGGGGATGTGCAAGGTTCCTCCGAAGGTTTCTTCCTACTAGGGAGTTTTTCCTTGCCACTGTCGCCTCTGCCTTACTCACTGGGGGGCTTTGGGAGAGGATAATGTAAAGTGCTTTGAGACAATGAAACGTTGTGAAAATGCGCTATGCAAATAAAATTGAATTGAATTGAAAATTGAATTCTGTTCTCTTCCCACAAGCCAACAAACCCTGTCCTCTGTAAGACAAGCTTTAACTCCCAAGGGGCACTATGCCATAACAACTTCACAAATCTGCAGTAAGATCACCCTCCTCACTGCCATTATTCATCACCCTGATGCTCCACCCAGCACGCAGAGTCTCGTTGAGTAACAGAGAGTAACGCCAGGCCATGTCAACTCAACAGAAAGCCTGTAATAATGTCGATTTCCCCTGTTATCCATTGGCCATATTCCATGTTTCCTTCCTCCTTCTTTCATTTTCACACTCGTTCTGACCACAGAACATTCAAGGATCCTACGAATAGGGGCAAGGTTGAGTTTCTCAGTTAGCCAGCATTGAAACAACTAGCCTGTATTATTTTTGACATTCCACACTGCGAGCTTCAGCGCACTGCATCCGTATTAGCATGTGCCTCGTGCCGAGACTCATCCAGAGCCGTGTGACTCTTTACTGCTTGTGTGCCGATTTTTACTGCCTGACGAAAAGCAGTCCCTCTGAAGGGACGACCCCCTCCTTCATGTTTTTTTAACCAGCGCGTGCAGTATGGCGGCCCTGATTTATAGAACCCTGTGAAGCTCATTTAATGAGACGGCATTTTTCAGGGCCTCCTCGATTCGGTGTTTCTTAATGTGCACCCGGGGGATGCTGGACCGGGGTGGTGATAGGGGTGTGTGCTCCAGTCAGATCATCAGGTCGTTTGACCCACAGGAGAAGGACATGAATCAAAAGCAGCCGCATCGATTCCCTGGGCCTCCCAATTTACCACACACCTGGATCTCGGCCAGCAGACGCAGGATCTGACCCCCTCGGCACCCCCATGCCCCGTTGCGTGAACCCAGGGGAAGAGAGCAGGATACAGAGCTTGTTACAAATCAGCCGACACCCCCACCAGAGACCAGCCCCCCTCGTGCTTCAGACAATATGGAAATGTCTCCGTTACCCTGCTCTAAGCGGCGATGCTTGTTCGATGGCGCCCCCTACAGACCAGACAGCCGATGAGTGATTCTTATACTTTTCTGCTGACCACAATTTCATCCATCATGGATGATTTGGACGACAAACACCAGCTGCCAGTCGCTCCTGAATCCCATTCCCAGTCTTACAGGGTCATTTCATCATGGAAATATACTGACATTTGAGAGAATTTTCCCTCCAATGGTGTCTTTCAGATTCCAGAGCCCTCACTAGCAGCGACCCCGTGCATTTATTAAATAACCTTTACATTGTTTGCCTTCCTTCGCTGAAAAGAAGCGAAGGAATAAATTTCATCTTCCGGAGGATGGAACTAGCTGACTAGCTGCTTGTTAGCTGTAAGAACATGAGGATCGTCAAGCATGCCGCTTTGGATGGTCATGCAAAGGAGAGTGTTTTAGCTGTGTGTTTTAAAGGCAGGGAAGGGTGGGGGTATGGACAGTGAGTCATGCTCGGTTTGAGGAGAAAAGGGAGAGATCAGGTTGCTAGGCATTAAAGTTGTCCCCCTTTTGTTGAAGGAAACAATTGAGCCCCTGAAAACACCTACCACGCTGACTTTCATGACCCGGCTTTCGGGTGGGAAAGGGAGGGAAGGGGGGAATGGCTTAAAGGTACAGAGACATAGGAGGGAGGGGGGGTGATAAAGAAATGTGAGAGACAGAGAGTGAGGAAGGAAAGAGGCAGGCAGTGAGAGAGAGAGAAGGACTAGGGAAGAGAGAGAGAGCCCTGGAGTGGGTGTAAGGGGGAGCTGGATCTCCTAGCTGCTGCTTAGCAAGCTCTGCGGGAGAAAGGAAGAAACAAAACGGCCGGCATCGTTTGCGGAGGAAGAGGGAACAGACATCGCTGGGGGCAGGAGATGTGGCGAGGCACCGCGGGGCCGGCTCCAGTGGGAGCAGGGCACTGAGGCTGCGGAGGAGAGGTGGGGGTGAGAGGCAGGGGGGGGGGCACCAGCCCGGCACATCCTCGCTCTCCCTCTCCGCGTCCAGAGCAGAACGCACGCTTGAGACGAGGGCCTCTCCCGTCATCGCTGCCGCCGCTGCAGCGGCTCGGGTTTTTGTGGAGATGCCGGCGCACCGGTGGCCGGTGGAGCTCGAGACGGGAATTTAACGTCGGGGAATGAGCCAGCAGCCAAGATGGAAGGTCTTCTGTCGCCGATGCGGACGAGGGTAAGGCTGGCGCCAACAGGGGAGAGCGGCGGCGGCGGCGGTAAAAGTTGGCTGTGCGGGGTTGCCAGGGGTGACGGCAGAAGCATTCCGGCAAGAGCGAGGCAAATGTGCCGACGGGTAAAGCGGGGGCTTTAGTCAGCTTTGTCTGTCCAGATACAGTCTTGGAGAAGAAGACGGACAGGGGATTGCATTAAGCACTTATTGGAGGGAAACTGAATTTCTGATGTTTACTGTATGTCGACTAGGAGCAGGTGCCTTGGGCTACAGCAGCCAGCTGAGGCGTGTAGACAGAGACTTTCTGTAGAGTTCAGTGACGAAGAATTGGAGAAAACAGTACAAACCTCCTCTATTCTATCAGTAAAGGAGGACAGGCGTTTGTTTTGAGCTGAGGTCTAGTTGAGATTCTTTCCCTCTTGCCCTGACTGCCTTTGATACGATCTTTCATTTTTACGTTGGTATTCCTGAGCGAGACGGCATCGCGCAGTAATAACAGTGCCCCCCGGGCCAGCGGAACATTCCGGGTTGTTTTAACACACGTGTCAGCACATCCCCGAGATGACACCAATCTTTCTAAATGATTTTTGGAACAAAACACAGCACTGCAGAGTAATGCCTGCGCTCCCGATTCGCACTTACCGCTTTACTGATAAGATTAAGCTTTTGTTTTTTAGGAGTATTACAAGTAAATAAGAGTTTGTTTTTTTTTTCTCTGTTTTTGCAAGTGATCTCCTGCTCCAACATACATTCCGTATCTCTGTCCAGGGCTGGACTGGCCATCTGGCATACTGGCCATTTTCCCCGTGAGCTGCTGGGTATGTGAACCAGGAAAATTATGGTGGCGAAACCTACCCTTGATCGGCAAAACTTAACATGGGAAACCCCGAAATCCCATCCTGCCTCTGATACACATGCATCTCTCCGTTTTGTGTACAGATATTTATATTTATAGCTGATGCATTGGACACTGTCCCGTGCTGGAAGTTAATTACGCGGGAAACTGAGCAACTCGAACGAGCTTTGCTCCCCAGCCGAGGTTGTGTCCGTGGCAGAGAAACTTGTGCAGGCAGCCGGATAAAATGGGTTTTTAATGCTGTCATTAGGAGTGGTGGGGGGACGGAGCCATGGAGGAGAGTTTGCCCGTGATTAATGAGCTGCAGGGCCAATGGTTCTTGCGCTGGAGTCCATCGCCAGGTCCTGCCTCGGGATCCTCCGGGGGAACCCCTGGTAATTTATCACCAGCAGCACCCGTGCCTGTGATAGGGTCTGACTATGCGAATGCAATGCCTCGGATAGGGCCTGCCTATAGTACTGTAGTGCCTTGGATAGCATCAGGCTGTAAGGCATGCCTGTGTGAATATAATGCCTGTCTCAGCATCTGTACTGCCTGATTTTGTGAATGTAGCGTCTGGCTAAGCGTCAGTGGTGCCTAATTGTGTATCTATGGTGCTTGGTTAAGTATTGATGCAGGTTTGGTTAGGTGGCTGGCATGAGATTTTCAATTCAAGACAAGTCTGCACACGCATTTGCATGTATGTAACAGTTTTATTACCTTGTAAATAGTGCGTAGGATTTGCAAACTGCCCCAATGCTTTTGATGTAGCTAATTTTGGGTTTATAATGGAATAGTATAGATTTGTCGTAAGATTTCTCACGTGAGCGTGAGAGTCTGAAAGCGTGAGTGTCACGCCAGATGTTGGCGACCCCATTGCCGACACGTGGATATGTGGCTTTAGTGTCTGGCTGTGCAGCTTTAGCGCCTGGCTAAGAGTACGCAGAGCCTGGATCTACAGCTTTAGCTTCTGGCTTAGTGTCCATAGAGCCTGGCTCTGCAGTTTTAGTGTCTGGCTAAGTGTCCATAAGGCCTGGCTGTGCAGATCTAGCTTCTGGCTAAGTGTCCATAAGGCCTGGCTGTGCGGTTTTAGCACCTGGCTAAGCATTCATAGCGCCTGGCTCTGTGGCTTTAGCGTCTGGCTAATCATGATCAGCACCCAGCCATTCAGCCTGAGCACTTAATCGCACTTGCTGTATTAGCATTGCTCTGTGCAGCTAGCACCCAATCCCAAAGGCTTCACTGTGACTTCCTCTTCACGCCACTCAGAGCTTTGGCAAAGCTCACAGTAGCTAACGGCACAAGAAAATCACTCAGATGTGACTAGTTCTGATACGTGCTCCCATAATGGGATTACAGATATGCTGATACTCAACCTGAAATGACAATATTAGCAAAGCTCATCCTGCACTCTTCTAAAAGACTAGGCTTGCCTTAACCCCCAAAACCCCAACACAATCACACAGTTGCTAGTCAGATGTACAGCTGGATTGCCCACTGCCTGATACATGTTCCCATTTCGCCATGGTTACGTGATTCCATGGGATGGCCTTCGAAAGTTAACCCGCATTCGGCGACCCAATGACATGGTAGCACATGGCTTCACCGACAGCAGCGCATTCCAGAGGTTTCTAGCTCCACCCCAGCTTTTCTCAGTTTAATCTCGGCTCAGTAATTGTTTTTTTTTCGGTGTTCCAGGGATCTGTCAGTTAAGGACCGATGTTTTCCAAACACCTGGAAGGTGGGTGTGGCTTTGCCACATGTGCAGAGTACGCCATGCGGCATTTTAATGAACCTGATGATGTTCCCTTGATGTGGGTTCACATTTTTATCAATCTATTTATTTATTATAATTATGTCGGCGGCCACTGTAGCTAATTGAGGCCAGATGTCATTCCCAGTGATTGCTTTTAATAGCACCATGGGACAGTTTTGGTTGGACTGGTGAATAGCCACACTTAATGGAGAGAGGGGGCAACGAACCGGGACCTCGGGTCTGGCTATTTGGAGCCAAAAACACCAACAGGAGAGATATTTAAATCAGGGAGCTGCAGAATGAAGGGCAGGTGTGGCAAACCATGATGCTAACAGCTGCCACTTGAATCTCTGGCCTCAAACCACCTCAGTACTTCTTGCAGTTGTGCTTTTCGCCAAATATATATGCACATTAATTCCAACATTTCTCACCCACGTGCTCAAAGCCATTGGGTCATGTCTTTTATTAAGAGATATAATTATGCACATAACATTTTGAATAATGAAAAACACTTTTTTTATGGCACAGCCCAAGTTAACCTCTTAAAAACAATAATTTAGAGGTTTAATTAAGAGAATTTATTAAAATTGTTGGAGTTCGGCACCATTATGTTCTGTGCACAGTGATTAATTATGAATGAATCAAGTTGCTTTTCTTTGCAGGCTGGTGCAATACTCTTAACTTGACCACAATATGGATCGTAATTAGTTTACACCTCCGGTATTTGCATAATTGACTTATGAATATTCACATACATGGAGCGATGCTAATTAGCAGAAAAGATGTTGTGGGGTCTTTTGCAAGCTGTAGGACTCCAGTGCATTTATGCTAATTACACACAGGTACTCTGGCTTCACCTGCTAGAGTCACTGCCTGAAGCAGAACCTGCAACGTTCCATATGAAGGCAATATTAAAAAGATCCGTGTGATCATTTTCCATATTGATTTGTGCAGCTCAGGGCTGCAGTAAGCCTGGGGGCAATCCCAGAATGCATTGCATCTTTGGAGACACACATTTATGGGGCAATATTATATGCCTTCGGACTGCAGTTTTCCTGTGGGAATCCCCCAAAAACCAAAATCTCCACAGAGAAAGAATGGGATTCGAATCCATAACCTTGGTGGTGAGAGGGCTGCCCACTGAGCCGCTCTACCATGTTCATTTGGAGCCCTAATCCTCTTGTCTTAAGGTTGCCCAATTGGGCAACCTTATCATGGACCTCTACATCCGCAACTCCTCCTAAGAACCAGCTAGCTGTGAATATGCTGAAAGGGGCGGCAGCGTTCTTGCGCTCAGCGTCATCGGGACGTTCAAAATGCAGCGGGGGAAGCGGGAAAGCGGTGTGGCTGGTTTAGGTGGGGATGGCGTTCTTGGCGTGCCGATGAATTATGCACAAGCCGTCTGGGGGTTGCTGGCTGGGCTTTCTCATTCACCGTAATGTATGTATGTAGGGCATTACTGTAATCATCTCTGACGCTCCTCAGGCACGCTGTAAAAACCTCGGTTAAGCGCCGGACTAGCATCCGAGAAACAAACGCCTGCCTTCCCTCCTACGATACAACGTGAAGGTGACGGTACTGAATGACAAAGCCTGGAGACGGTCCGCACTGCTTCTAGTTTCGTCAGCTGTGCTGTCGTCTTCATTTCCGTCGTTGTTGTATCTCAGTTATTTATAGGCATGTGACATTAGAGCCGGTGTGTAAAAATAAGCATTAATATTTTATTTGTGCCGCGAATCAAAGCCACATCTACACATCAGATCTGTTTTTCTGTCTCTGACTGATCACACGGTGCAGGAGCACGGGTCCACGGCAGATGGAACCTGGTGCACACACACACACACACACACAGACATACAGACATACACACACACACACACAGACATACAGACATACACACACACACGCAGACATACACACACACACACAGACATACAGACATACACACACACACACAGACATACACACACACACACACAGACATACACACACACAGACATACAGAAATACACACACACACACAGACATACACACACACGCAGACATACACACACACACACAGACATACACACACACACACACACACACACAGACATACACACACACACACACACACACAGAGACACACACACACAGACATACACACACACACACACATAAGAACATGTAGGAATGGCATAGCTAACAGTAGATAGTGCTGAAACCATGTAGCTTGGTTTCCAATCACAGACAACCTTAAGCAGAAACATGAAGCCCCCCCCCCCCTTCATCAGAGCCCCTCCTCGGTGCCCAGCACACAGGTGCTGCCATCCGGCCGTTTCCATGGTGAAGTGTTGCGGTCTGAATTTGGTTGAAACTGGAGAGTGGCACAGGTTCTACCCTGAGGGCGCGATCTCAGAGAACATCCTTGGTGACAAGAACATGAAGAGGAGGGTGCAGCCTCTAACTAATCATTTTCCTTTGCAGCTTCACATACATGTTGGACCATAGAGTATGCATGGAATTTAAATCCCAAAGAAAATAACCATTGGATTACACACAAT
The DNA here is from genome assembly GCF_023856365.1 of Brienomyrus brachyistius. NCBI lineage: Eukaryota > Metazoa > Chordata > Actinopteri > Osteoglossiformes > Mormyridae > Brienomyrus > Brienomyrus brachyistius. The sequence continues at coordinate 6,973,392 of NC_064533.1, forward strand.
TTTTTAAGTTTTTTTAAACAAATATATTGGAAACAATACATAGCGTTAGGGTATAGAAAGCAAGTACTGCATGGAAACAGCCATTACCGTGGTAACCCTTTGAAACAGCAGGAACACTGAAGAGTGAAGCGGTGGCAATCATGCGGCAGTTGATCCTTCTTGATGAGCTGGAGAGGGGCTTTGTTACGGCGTATTTCTCTGGGGAGTTAGCTGTGATAACGCTAACTGGCTAACTGGGAGGGAGTGTGCCGGGGAGGTGTAATATCATCAGTGTCAAAGTGCCGGTTTATCACTCCCCCCCCCCACGGGCTCGGGTTCACACACGCCGGAGGTAATGTAACCAGATGGATCCATTATCGGTGGGCCGAGCTTCGAGCGTGTCGTAGAGGGGTGTTTGGAAGGCCACTGCGTGCTCCGGACGCGTTAATTAACAGAGAGGCATCTGGTGACGCACCTTGGGGTCAAAGATGATGGACTTCACCTGATATATCACGATGAATGACTGCCCGAGGAGACGGCCGGGCGAGAACTTGGCTGCTGCTTATCGCCACACTGGCAGGCGATTGGCGTCAGCTTTTAATCTGCCCCCGCCCCCTCTGGGCATAAAAGGGGGAGGGGCTAATGTTGGGCTACAAACTGCTGCAATGAAATCTGTCCAATAACTTGCTGATGTGACTCAAACAGAACAAAAGAACCTACCATAATCCTGGCTCTCGATTAAACTGCTAGCCTCCTACTCCAACAGAATATCCGAGGCAATGCGCCAAGACCACCTCAGGGGTAAAAATCACCTCATCCTCTGACAGACGTCTACATAGCATTTATAATGCACCAATACATCGTGCATATTGGTGACCCGTCACCACAAAATGAGTCTTAAGTTGCACTGGTAGAATTACACCCATAAGACTCATTTCGTGATTATGGGTCACATTGATCCTTGAGCATCAGGCCTTTGGTGTCATGAAATGCAACAGTAGATTTTTTAGGAGTACAAGAGAACAAAATACACATTGATGTCGGATCACGCTGCATATAAGCCGAAATGATCTGGGATACAAACGACTTGCGTCATTTGCACTCTCAGGTTCTCCTGTTTATTTTGTTAGATCCGAGTAATTTTTCACAGGATTACCAACCTCACATATTTGACATGAAAATCTGTTAAACTTGTGGCACAATTCTCGTGTTATCCCTCTGTGCGTTGTGCACTTCGGTTGAATATGAGTTCACAGTTCTGTTTGTTTCTTTGTTAATCGATCCTTGTGTTACTTACGAGCTGCCGTCATCCTCAGCCTCGGACAGGGGAGCCTGGCACTGGCTTCACGTCATGGTACACAGAAGAGTCTTATCTATGTGCCCATTGATGAAGGCTCCCCATAACTTACAGGTCATTCAGGGGTCTTTCAAACACTCAGAAATTTCTTGCAGTTACGTAGCAGTTGCTGACAGAAATACCGTAAGGTTATTTGTGGTTTGCTCCGAATTTCCAGACTACCCTCTGAACTGCTTATTTGTGAGTAGTAAACAAGGTGATACATTATACGTTCAGTTAACACAGTCTTGTTTGGATTCAGCTACTCTGAACATTACCAAAGGGCTAATCTCTTCCGGTATGAATAATCTCTTCCCGAGGGAGTGAGGCAGTTTATAGTGAAACATTGAGGAAACGTTACCATGTTGGGTAGCCCTTAGACTGCCTTAGTCAGCCTGGTTTGTGGGTTGGCATGTAGTGACAGACACGTTCATCTCCTTTTGCTAAACAGAACATAGATTTGGGGCTTATAATGAAGATCTCCCCCCACCCCCCCACTTCGGTATTTTGGGGGAAATCCAATTTGGACGGCTGTAATGTCCTCTCTATAGGTCTTTATTTTCTTCTGAATGAGATTTCTAACCATGCCGTTCTCCGTTGACCCTGAGAAGAATCTGAATTATGATGAGCTCCCAGTGGTAAGATTCCAGGCTGATGGGACTCAACTGCTAGGCAGGAAAATGAATGACCTCTCCTGGAATGTGATTTTAAAGGAGGTTCTAGCTGGCAGTCTGGGAGAGGAAGAAATAAGTTGGAGTCTGTCTTATCTGTACTGCATTTTTACATTCACGATTTCTGTCATGTAGCATGATGCTAATAATTTTATTAGCACCCGTGCCAAGCCATTCCTTTTGGTACTGATGCCCTGTGAGCTGTAAAAAAAAATGGCTGTTGAATATCAAAAATTTCAAGTAGTTTTCCATTTCACCAACCTTCTAAAAGTGTTAGGAGCAGCAGATGTCATTATTAATAGAAGGGGAACCATTTTTCACATGTATGACAGTCAAACTTCATATGCTAATGTTGTTAAGCAGAGATAAGAGAAATATTTTGCCAGCCCAAAGAAAGAATATAAATTGATTATGTTGCTAAAATGCTTAGTGCTCATCCTGATGACCCTTACATGTTTCTGTGAGCAATGATGGCTTTATTGACTACACCTGGCAAGTGTGTATTTCTCCTCAGCTATGTTAAGTGATGAAACACAGCATTCTCACCTCTAGGTGGAGCTGTAGGGCACTTGCCTTAAGCACATGTGCCATTTTAAGGTGTGGAGCTGAAGTATGCCTCTTTTTTTGTAATTGTTGTCATTCCTAGAAATGCACTTAATTACTATGGCTGTGGGGTTTTGAGTTGGCTTGTGCTTGCTTGTCTGGAGTTCACCAATAAGTGTGCTCATTTAGCCCTGAAGGTAACCCGAATGTGAGTCCACCACAATTTAGTGGCAAAACTAGCATTTTGGGGAAATTGGTTTCATTTTGTGCACGACTTAAGCCACCCAATAATGAAACATGCTGACAGTAAACAAAACCAGCGCCTGAATGGATCATGTGACTTGCGGTAATTCCGATTCCTGAAGTCTGGGATGGGGTGGAAAGTGATAAGGCATCTGCCTGTCAGGGAAATGGTCCAATTCATCCTGACTACCCCGAAATTTAAACTCTACTTTTACGGTGTTTTTTTGTGTAGAACTCACCTAGAAAATCAACCCCAGATCTTCCAAATATCAGAGCAGGCCGTGATGATGAATCCGGGCTCCTTTGCCGAACTGGAACGTGACTGAGACCCTGCAATGCATCTGGTTTCCTTCTGTTGTTTTTCTTCATTGTCCCTGGTTGTGTCGTAGATTTCTAAAAACAAACACTGCAGTCACTGCACTTCCTGCACGGAGTTATGTCATCGGGGCACCTGGCAAAGCCCCATTGAAGAGGACCAAGGATAGCGTAGCAATTATAAAGACTGAATCACCTCCAGTTGTAGGAACACCTGGGGTGTCCTATAGCCTCATGCATAGCATTGATTTTGATGCAATGGCTGAGTTAAGACTGTCATCTTACCCTCTACCTTAGCTACCGTAAACCTGTTTTCATGTCATGTCAGTCTCTGTGGAAGCCTTCGGACATGTTTTCCATGCTTTGATGATTGCTCTTCACATCGTCTCATCTTACCACTCTTCTGCCAGACCAAATTTTGAGATGAGAGGTTTAGCAGGTTGACCCCAAGCAAGTCGACCATCAATGTTTCGTCATTTTTCTTTGAAGGACCTCTAGCACCTGAGGCAATGCTCTCCCGCCCCCACTCCACCCGAAAGCTTTTCGCGTGACTCTAAACTTCTACCTCCAGAACTCTGCTTGCCCGCTCTTGTCACATTCGCACAGCCAGCTGCGCCGCGTTTTGGAGAGACCGACGGCTCGAACTTGACGGCAATCTCTCAGACGTAAGTGGAGTTATTCCTGGCTGGTGTTGAAAAAGCCATCTAAAATAGGTCTCATCAAAGAGTCTTTGTGCTCGACACTCTTTACAATTTACGCTGAGGGAGCGTACAGACTCGTGCGCCAACGGGAACTCGTAAATTTGACTGAAAACACCTTTTCTTCAGGGCTCCTTCAAAATGTAGGATATTGGCTCCTTTGGGTCTGTGCAACGCATTCCTTGTTTTTTTGGCCGAGGTAAATGATATGTATGTTCGTGTGCCTTGCAATATTCATGCTAGAGTGACTGTGTAACTCGTTCAACATTTACGGGGCTTGTGTAGACAGCTGTAGCATTTGGCAGCTGTTTTGTTTTGTTTCCTAGAGAGGACTGCATGTGAATTTTAATGAGGGAAAGATCAGCTTTTAATGGTTTTGATTCAAAGATCTAGGATTTGCCCAAGGAAACCCCGTTTTTTTTAGCTGAATCCAATGCAAAAAGACAGAAGTCGCAGCCAATCACACCAAAGGCTTTAATTCAGTGTCCTTGCATAGCACCCCGACCTCGTTCTTAAAACGCAGTGGACCGTGATGCTTAGCCACCTCCGTTCCTCTCTGCTTAAACTACGGATGCAAGCTTGTTTTTTGTTCGCCTCCAGCTGGTTGCCGTGGCAGGAAACCTGCTTTTCAGCACATGGTCTCACTTTAAGTGCCCAAACCGGTATTTGTAAACTTTGCCCATATGGCATGAAGGGCAGCAGGTGAGCAGGTATGTGGATCAGGGTCGGCAATGTCCTGAGAGGAAAATGTCCTGTATGGATGCCGCTTAATATTGAAGGAGAAGGAGTATTTTGTCTTTTATTTGCTTGGCCTGGTTATGTTTTGAGGACTACATAGCATGTCTTCTTTAAAGAAAAATGAAGGTAAGATGACTAAGGTGGGGGGGCACGATGCCACAGTTTGTCTCACACCTCTGAAGATCCGGGTTCAAGTCTCTGCTCGGCTTTGTATGTTCTCCCCATGTTGTCGTGGTGTTTCCTCTCGGCACTCCGGTTTCCCCCTCAGCCGAAAAACATGGACTGTCTATAGGTGGGTGAGAGTACCTTGTGATGGGTTGGCTCCCCATCCTGGGTTATCTCCTCCTTCGCAACCAGAGCTTCCGCGATGGGTTCTAGACCCCCAGGGCCCTGCCTAGGAAAAGAGAGTAAAGAAAATAGATGGATAGATGGATGGATCGGTGGATAGATAGATCGAACAGTCAATGGCAGGATGAACATACTGCTCTCTTTCTAAGATGTTATTTGAGTATAAGAGTCTTTTGAGTATAGGTTTGGGTTTAGAGCTAATCCCAGGGTCTAGTCTAAGAAACAGTCGATACAAGGCAAGAAACCCACACAAACCAGTGCAAACCACATACATACAGAGCTAAAGATGGGATTTGAACCCCCACACCCTGCAGGTTTGAGTAGTTCTGCATAGCTACATGCCACTCATCTAAAATGCCATGCATGTAACATCTAACGTTAACAGGTGATCTGCTAATTCTCGGAATATTATTTCCATTTAGTTTCAATGCAAATTGTGACTCTTGTTCCAATGTTTCGGTGACCTCACTATGTATAAAATCTGCCTGGCTGCAACTTTATGAACAGCAGACCGTGCTGCCTCAGGCCCTGTAGGTCACTAGTGCTAAACATGAATCACGGCGTGTCTGTGATCTCTGGGGGTGATTTTGTAAACACTAATTAGTTTGCCCCGTTGTCCGCAAGCTAACGAAGCTGGAAGCCTGGCATTCACGGTGCTCGGGGGAAGCGCTGGGTCACCCGTGGCATGTGTTAGCGGCCTCGTCCCAAAGCACTTCCCGTCCTCGTTCTCAGTGTGTGGGGGATTCACTTGCGGGGAGTCATTCATCAAATGTGTCATAGAGCGGACGGACGATCCAACCGAAGCTGACGGTCAAAGTCAGAAATCAGGCAAAAAAAAATCAGGGAAAATATGATACTGACCCCTGGAACGTGAGAGAATGAGGAGGTTTGTGTTTTTCTTCACCGGTAGATTTATGAACATTAAAAACTATAGGTAGCTCTCGACTTGCGTAAAACCGACTTTTATTTAAAAGACCTTATCTTTTCATTTGCTTAATACATGTTCTTTAGTTTGTATATTTTGTGTTTTTTGTTACGAGGCGTCTCGAATGGCATGGAAAAGTAAATCCCACTTCCACAAAGTTTGACTTGCATAAGGCTTTGTGGAATGGATTACTTACGTCAGTGAAGAACTTCCTGTACATTGGCAAAAAGGTCCTCTTTAATTAGCTCTCTGGAGAATCGAGTACCTACACAGCATTTTCTGTGAGCCTTAAATGGGCTGGTCTAGGCTGAACATCAACCTGAAAGATACAGACAGCAATATTAAAAACATGTAAAGGCTAGGAATGGACAGGATTGCTTCTGTGTTATGGTGGATAACTAAACTCACAGTTGGCATGGGATTATCTGTTAATGAGTAAGGGGGACAGCAACAGTATGTTGGTTATCAGTGTCCTTTTTGGCTGGTTTAAATTATAACTGCTGCGACAACAACAAAACTGTATAATCATGCCTTTTAGCAATTAAGCGCGATTATAATCAGCGCCTCTACAGAGCGAGTGCTAAAATACCAGGGGGAGGGGGGGTCGGTAGGAGAAAGTCTTGTTTACCTTCTTCCCTGACGTGGGATGGGGAACAGGTTGGATTTTGTGGGTGGTTGCTGGTTGTTATGGTTACATAACGTCACCCAGGAAGGCTTAAACCCCAGGAGGGGGTGGCTACAATGGATTGCTCTCAGGGAAGGGGCGGTGGAAAGTTCTGGATGATTACAAAGTGAAAGTGGGTCAGGCTTATATTGCCAATAAGGGTCCCACCCCCACATGGTTGTTTTCTGGGCCCGCAAAAGCAGGGAGGGAAATTTCGTCATTGGCATGTATTGGGAGAAGATCTCAATATGCCAGACTTGTGTGAAATTTAACGACTTACATGCACGTCTGCTGTTTCCTTCGTTTGTTTGTTTCCCCTCCCAGCTTGATAATGAGTCTTTGAATGCTGTTGCGTGTAGCGTAATCAGTCTGCTGGCTAACGCATCTTAACGAGCTGGGTCAGCGGGTTCGGCGGCGTGGGCAAGATGCAGAAGCGGGGAATTTCATTACGCGGGGACGTGTGTGAGGTAAGGTGTGGGGGTTGCACACTGCAATGATTTCACACTCACGACACCGTATGGACACACACACACACACAAACACACACACACACTGGAGTGTCATGTGACAGTGCTCCGTTCTATAGAGCTGACCAATCAGGAAAGCCTACCCACAGGGCGTTATGAAACATGCCTAGCCATCCACTGTCAAAAAACATTTCTTTAATTTGATGAATTTTTAAAAACTCCTCCAGGGGTGAAATCTCAGAGCACCTGGCTGTATCATTACCATAATACCATTATTAATAATTAAAACGACCATTACTATTAAAGCTTATGCATTGACTTACTGTGGTCGTAAGACAGATGCAAACATTCTGCTTAAATGGTTTAATTAATACCACGGTTCATTTCCCCTTATAACTGATCGTGTCACTAATGTGTGTTGATCGTGCTTTTAATTAGTAGAGTGCTGTTCTGAGGCTGTGTTACGGTAATCGCGCAGGAAAGGCGGGTCATTGCAGATTAGCTCTTACAAATGAAGGCATTCCAGGTTCCTGGGTGTCACACACACACATGCGTTACAGAACTGAGACAGCGGACCAGGCCCAATTAGGAAATGTGTCGTCGGCTCGAAACGATGTAATTTATGCGTAGGTGGCTTTGAAAATGACACTGAGGGATGCACAGGCCAAGGTTTTGCGAGTCAGATTCTCATCACCCTGCACCCCTACCCCAAAAGATCACCTTCAGGAGCAGAAGTGAGACCTCATCAAGAAGAAGGTGGCGAAGAATTCCAAGTGTGATCTGAGAGACCACATCCATTATTCTGCCGGATAATGTTCCTCTAAAAGCCGCCCGTGTCTCTCTGTAACAAATATGTGAGATCAGCCGTTTTATTTAGTCTTGAGAGATTTATTTAGCAACTGTAGGGTCTAGGAACTGGAGATGATTGCTGCACGTGAAAGGAACGGTGATCAAACGAAACCAATATCACACCTTCCTGAAAGTATTATTTGAGAGGATTTTGGGTCCTTTTAAGTCAAGATGAGTTCTCAAATTCTGCTACTGAGAAAGATTCGGGTTTATCCCTAAAACCATTTTTCTGAAGAGGGGGGAAATGTGGTCTTAGCAGGAGTTTAGGAAAGCAATCACCTCACAAAATTGCCTAGCGCCACTAGTGAATAATTCTTAATGCGATCTATACTCCAGTTAATCAGCTTCAGGATGCTTAAGGCAACTGTGGTTCCACTTTGACTCCAAGGTAAAAGCAAATTAGCCGCTTCCAATCGGGCTGATATCCAGGTGGAACATTTCTCGAGTTCTTGCGCGGCGGCATTTCAGCGGGTTGCCGGAACCGCATGGCCTGCACATCACCCGTTCTGCCAGCAGAGGGGGCTCTCATGCAGAAGCACACAATCATCCAGCAGGCAAATTTTAGATGGATTAACACATAAACAAAACACAAATAATGAAGGTGGCAATATGGCAGCACTAGTGAGGGGTGGTTCAGTGGATTTGAAGGTGTGTTTCTGTGACGTGTCTGCCCATTGCATTGTGGGTATTTTCGAATGATTCTGACAGCCCGCTCCCATGAATTGGCCGGATTGTCTTAATTGTATATTTGTATTTGATGAACAAATAGGCCCGTTCTCCTTATAGCAGATACATCATTCATCCCCATGTCGTGTTTCCTGTCATGTCCCGACGCGCTTTATCAGCCTCTCTTTAATCTATTATCTGTCCCCGCTTGTCGACGCCCCCTGACCCCTGCCGCCCGTTCCCGTGATAAAGAAGGGCATTCTCACTTGTCAGGGTCTCCCAACATTGGTGTCAAAGGAGGCAACAGATGCTGGGTGATTGGATGATTCAAGGCCAGGCAGCTGTGTTGGGGGGCAGTGGTACCAGATCCCTCTGACCTAGGGGCCCTGCCGGAGCCCAGTGTGATAGGCCTCTGAGTCTGCATGACATGCCAGGGTCACGGTGAGCAGGAGGGAAGATCAATCATCAGTGTGTCATGAGGGATGGACACGCTGGCCTGTCCATGGTGACGATGATCAGAGACACACTCCTCAGTGTTCCCTGTCTCCATACCTGATGGCACGGCCCGATCCGACTAGAGGGGTACACCTCAAATTTTCAGCACTGTCCTTCTGCTGCCATCTTCATTTGTGGGATTTACAGATATTAGTTGCATCATTACATGACTCTATGCTTTCTACACCATTACAGTACTCATTGTCCTTCTTACACCATTACAGTACTCATTGTTCTTCTTACACCATTAGAGTACTTATGGACTCCTACACCTTTACAATACTCACTGAATTTCCTGCATTCTTACAGTAATTACTGTACTGCCTACACCATTACAGTACTCACTGTACTGCTTAAACCATTACAGTACTCATTGTCCTTCTTACACCATTACAGTACTCATTGTTCTTCTTACACCATTACAGTACTTATGGACTCCTACACCTTTACAATACTCACTGAATTTCCTGCATTATTACAGTATTTACTGTACTGCCTACACCATTACAGTACTCACTGTACTGCCTACACCATTGCAATACTCATTGTGCCTCCTACACATTACAGTACCCGTTGTATGTCCTGCATCCTTAGAGTACTCGCTGTATGCCCTGTTCCCTGGGGAGATGATGCCTTTTCCCCTCCTCCTCTGCTCCTTCCTGTCTTCCCCAGCTTCTGTCATTTTTCTTGTCCTGCCCTTTGACCTCTAATACCTCAGTGGGTCCAGCAGCGGCAGATCAAATGAATAATTAACCATCACACAGAGCGAGTGTTCACCCCCCAGCGATGGAGCCACCGTATGCCCATCCCAAACACGCCAACAGTCACATCAAAGCCCGCGTCCTCTTCTCGTCGCCCGAGTGGCGGCTCGGTTACCCCGGAAACTGTCACAGGCTGTTAATTTCAAAATGAAATAAGGGTATCAGCCCACGCAGTAATAGCTACTCTGCCTAACAACTTAATAAGCATTGTAAAGTTTTACAGGGTATCATATTAGGTGTGATGAAAAGAGAAATGGTATGTTGTCCGCATAAACTTATCGTTGATAAACACTATCGTAGTTATACAGCCTTGTACAGTACAAATATTATTTTTGAATAGGAATAAAGGTCTGGAAAATAAAAATCCATACAGAAAAAGTCTATATCTGCTTCTGAACGTCTATATCTGCTTCTGAACGTCTATATCTGCTTCTGAACAGCAGAAATTTACATCAATCATTTGGTGGCAGAAGTTTAATTTTCAGCATCTGATTAAACACCAGTGACATTTCATGTCAAACTTGAAGTAAAGTCACCTTGTGGTTTGTAATTTTACAATTTTAGTGTTTATCCTTTTGCTGAGTGCATATCTGCAGATGTGCTTTGGACAACAAGAGAGCTGCATATTCGCGCACATTTCCAGGCTGTCTGGAACACTGTGAGAATGTTTCGAAATAGGCATCAACAAAGGGAAAAAAAATACCGGATTGTAAAAGACAGAATCAGTCACATGGTCTGTAATTCATGCCTGTTTTGCTTGTGAAATCCATTCGCAATCGCAAACCCCTCCCAGCCCCCTCTGGCTGGAATAATACTGTGGTTAATTTGCATTTTACGCGGACAGTAATCAGCTGGCAGTGGTCAACATCTATTTCCCATTTTGGGGGTGCTGAGATTATCCTTTTATTTTTTTTTCTTTGCTGTGGTTTTCACGGGGGGGTGGGGGGCTGTTTGTTTTCTCCATGCATATGTCGTCCGTCCCCCCCCATCGAATCGACCTATTATGTGCCAGCTTCTCATTTTCTCCGGGGGATGTTACCCATCCCCCCAACATCAGATTAAATGGGGGCCAGCCCCCCCCCTCCCAGGCGGCCATGCTGTTTACATTCAACCCGTCTGGTTCTGGAATATTATGAACTGAACTACATGCCTGTCAGGGGCATCAGAAGCATTTTGAATATGGGGGGAGGGACACACTGGCATAAAACTAATATTTTTTGTTAAATATGGGGGGGTCCAATAGAATAATTATGAAATGTGAGGGGAACTCGTCCCTCTCAGGTTTAATGGCGGCGACGTCCATGGACCCTTCCCTGTAATGGTGGTCGTATCTAGTTTCATGACAGACTCATTCCTGAGTCATTCCCCACTTTGTGCTTCTTCTGTTGATGCTCCCGGCTACTCTGAGGCAGAGTTTAGGTCCTCCTGAAAAAACAATGACCAGGTTACTTAGGTTACGCCGCCCCACCTGTCCGGGCCCCCCGTGTGTGAGCTACCCTGATGACGTCTGATGAGCCTCCCACCATTTCAGCATCGCCGATGTCCTTGACAGGAATGCAGGGATTCGCTGTAAAACATTAAAAGCCTTAAAGCCAGGCAGTTTTTGGATGCTGCTGGACTATTTTAACACGACAATGAAAATATCAATTACAAAAGTGGGACACAGAAAAATCTCTTTAATGAGGATCTCCTGAAAATGGTCTTTAAGGTCCCTGGATTAGGGGACCGTGTCTATGTTGTTTAATAAAATCCACTGTCTAGCACTGTGGCTTCTCAGCCGATCCTGATTCCACGCCCTGATTCTTGATGTGTGTCGATGTTTGCAGGGACTCTGGTTTAGGGTTAAGAGTAAATGACCTTTACTGTGTGTGTGCCCTTACTTCCGTCATACACAGACATCACTTTCTCATTATATTTGCCTGGGATTTGCAAATCAGAACAACATCAATCAGACGAAACACCAGATTCCTGAAAGACTCTCGTGACTTTGCAGTCATCTTTTGCGGCCTAGTTTTCAACAAGTTGGAAAGAGAGCCGTGTCACAGAACGAGTCTTAGCGTGGATCTGACAGGCTTTCTGTGATCATTCATTCCTTACTTTTTATCTCTTTTTTGTACTGGGAGTGGGGGTGCTTCCTGATGCTGAGATCATCTCTCAGCTGGAGTCTCTGCCCATATCTGCGGCTGAGGGCCCGTGAGTCACCCCAGAGCTCGGCGCCAGGGATCAGGGGGTGGGCCCCTGAAATCAGGACTGTCGAGACTCGCCCTGCTGATCTGTGTCGGGGGGGGGGGGGGGACTGGGCAGCGTTGGGGCCCGGGTGGAGGCCAGCTCATTTATACAAGGCACATGATCAGTGTTACATCGCAGTGATTGATTTGCTTTTCATGCGCCGTGCAATGGCTCCACTTTCATAACATCGCCCACCCCCCTCCAAAAAAAATATGGATCCTGAACTGAGACTTGGCTTTAATAGCACAGCAGCACTATCGTGCAAGGCTCACATCTGCCCCCCTGTGGCTGTAGAGCAGGATTGCGCTGGCTGCCGCACCTGCCGTGGTCTGTGACGGCCAGCTCTGATGCTCACGCTACACGCAGCAGACCTGTCATCTTTATTTAACAGCTGCTTCTACTGACCTGTTCAAAAGGAATCACCTCATTCCATCGGCAGAAAGGAAAAGGGCTTGACATCTTTAACCCAACTCGCCTAACGAAGTTGGCAGCACAGTGATTACAGATCTCACTGGCAAAACGATCAGCCACTCAGCCCTAGCATTTCTTGTCTTGCTCCGAGCTTTGGGAGCGAGTCCATTGGTGCTGAGGCCAGGTGCATTGTGGGATGCATCGCATCAGCAGGGCTGGCAGGGCAGTAGCAGCAAGCTAAACACGGGCATCCAGCTCATTTACAAGTACTCTGATGTATAATGGGGAAATTAGCTTTTCTCACGCATGTGGACAAACAGACATGTTCCTACAACTTTGACCAGGCATGAAATTGGGTTGCCAGTTTAGGAGTGAGCTATGGGAGGGTACGGAGCTGAGCGCCAACAATTACTCATGGTTAACACCACGTAAAAGACATTCTCCTTAATTACGTCGACTCACGAGCTCGGCTCTAGTCCTGTAAGTGCTGACATAACATTTATTCTAAGCTTGCCCTTGGGTAAAGAGTTCTGTGTTATAAGTGGCACATTATACGCTCCTACTTTAATAAGTGCTGTGCTGAATTAGTCATGTGCTCACACTTTACCCTGCCTGGGGTTGCATTCCCAGCTTTCCTCATCGGGGTGACCTTGGCTGCAGTGCTGATCTCATGCTCTTGGTTGATCCCAGAGCTAAACACCATGAGGATGGGATGGTCCTCAAAGAACTGGAGGCCAGTTGCTGGGCAGTAGATCATAAAGAGGTTCAGATCACACAGAGGTACCAGCAAGGGCACAACTAGGGATTTTGGGCCCCATGAAAGTATATTCAATTGGGCCCCCAACCAAGCTTAATCCGATTATGTTCTAAGTTTTTAGGGCCCCTGTCACTTGGGCCCTTGGAATTATCTTAACTTTTCACCCAGAATTAGATTTTTTTTCCTTTCCAAAGTATTGGAACTGATTAAGTTCCCTGGGAGATATGGTAAATATTTATCAGTACTGGCATAGATTTCGGCTTCAGTAAACTTGCCGGTCGTTTTGGTTGCTCCGCCCACAATCCCCTTGCTACAACTGCGGTGCTGCTACGTATTAAAAATGCAACCAGCCTTCATCAAACATTCAGTGACGAGCAGAGGTAGATCAAGCCCAGCTGTAGCATGCAGCTGTTGGTGGCGTTTGTCGGTACTAGAGTGGGTATTTCGGGAGCTGCTTCCGGCGACATACACTCTTAACTGGGAACACTGCAAGTTGGCACTCATCCACTGGAGAAAGTGGGGTAGGGTTACTGGGGCAGAAAATCAAGAAGCACGACTGCAGTGTTTGTCACAAGGACTGATATGTGCGGGCAGGCTGGGAGCTAGAGAAGTTAGCAGGGTTACTGCTCTGCTCCCGATATACTCCCAGTAGAGTTCCAGTGCAGATGAGCAGGTCTGCTTATGCCATTCAGGAAGCAAGTAGGGTGCCTAAGGGTGACTGTTCCTGCCTCAGGCAGATCCCAGGCTATGATAGGTCCTGTGGTTTGCCAACCTGGCAGTGTTAGGGGTCACCTTCCCTTCGTCCCCTGTCCCCAGTCCCGCTGATCTCCACAGCCCTGGGATGTAGGACAGCAGGTGGTGACTCAGCAGGAAGTCAGCATCCCCCTCCCCCCCCCCCCCCCCCCCCCCCCCCCCCGCTGCCCGCTCCCCTGGCAACAGCTAGGTTCACAGGTTCGAGAGAAACTGCCTGCCTGGAGAAGCTGAGGGGTTGATCAGGAAACCGTGTTCCAAGGACATTTGAAGGTGTCACTAGACCTCTGAGAGGATCCCTAATTAAAGCGCTTTGTTAATGACAAAGTCAAATCCAAGGGCCTGCTCTTCGTGGCGCCTGGATGTTTCGCAAGCAGTTGCCGTTTGCCTGCCTGGGTTTGACACAGTGTGGCAGCTATTTAAAGGTTTAATACTCCTGGGCTTCTCAGGAAAAGCAACACATGAGAGAGTGTCTGGATTTCATTGTTTTTTCAGACCTGGGGGGCCTGCCATTGTTACTACAGTCCCAGTTGATAGAAAATGCCAAATTTCTGGGGGCTGGAATCGTTTACATCAGTCACATTTTTTGTTTCCCCGTGTCCTTGGTGAAGTTAGGCCCAACGCCGCTGCCTTGTGAGAAATCCCATGCTTTCTGCACATGAAATAGATGTTCAAAAAAATGCCTCACTCTACTTTTCTGGATTCACTGATATTTTAAGGCAAACCCCGAATTTCCTTACAAGAGCATTTGTGATGTAGTTTAACTACATGGGAAAAAATATGGTCAGGAAAGATTACTGCTAAGATTTGTGGTTGGCAGCAAAGATGTTTATAAAGCAGAACCAAGCCGGGTGACAGATTAGATATAATTTAGTGTCATCATTCAGGGTGATAATGGCAGCATCAGCCAATTGCAGCTCCTGAATCCTGGGAAATGAAGCCGCCAAGGCTTTTCGCAGTCGCCAAAACACGAAGGGCGTTCACAAAGCTTGGAAGAACCCCCCCCCCCCCACCACCACCACCACCGAGGAGAGGAGACCGCATCCAGGACGAGGGCTGAACAAGGTCTTGTGGCTTCTTACGATAACCTGCAAGCCCAAACAGAGGTTTCGAGAATGTGCATGCTGTTTCCGGGAATCGCACAATATCGAGGGCTGTGGAGGTGAAGTGTGCCCCCCCCCCACAGGTCACTGCTCTGGGCTTGGGATTATCTGTGCGCCCAGCCCTACAGCAGCAAATGGAGCTAAATAAAGCAGCTATTGTGGAGAATCAATTGTGCCATTGATGGCTGAAGCACGTGGCTTGAATGTGTCTGTGTGCGGTGGCCCAGTGCCCATTTCCGTGCGATCAGAGGGGATATTCCCATTTTACGACAGAAGATCTTGGTGAATCATAGCCCATCAGTTATCTACTGGAAGTTATATTAATCGAAATATAATTAAAGTTGTGTTACACTGATGGATTCCCACAAGTTAGCCGGCGACTGCTGAGGAATAAAACCCGAAAAACCTCATAAAAACCGAAGATACAAAGGGAGTCGTCTCTGCGTCAAGTGTGGCCACAGAGTGCAATCACTCACTGACCGGGTGGAGATTAATCTAACCGCCGAGTCAGAGGTCAACGTCGCGAGTTTGTGGGGTGCCGGTCTGGGGACTGCTGTCAGTCAGTTGGCGAGGTTGGCTGCTGCCAGGTAGGGTCAAAACCCTGGGGAACAGGACTGGTCCCCAAGTTTCTTTGGTGTTTTCATTACGCCAGAGTGATGAGAAGCTGAGAGCAGCCATGTGACGCGTGATACCTCAGTACCACATTAGTTCAAATGGATCAGAGTGAGGTTTTTTACAGTGGCTGGAATGCCAATCCTGCCATCAACCCACAAGATATTCCCTGTAAGTTGAAGAACCTCCTTATAGGACTGGATGTGGATTAACGTCATACCCAGGATGATGCAATTGCAGGTTAAGGACCTTGCTCAAGGGCCCAATAGAGTAGGATGACTCTGGGCATTCACAGGATTTGAACCAGCAACCTTCCAGTGGCTGGCACAGAACCCTAGCCTCAGAGCCGCCACTCCACCCCAATGTAGATAAAATAAAAATAAAATAATAAAATAAAATAGAGTAAAATAGGGGCAGCATGGTGGTGCAGTGGTTAGCACGGTTGCCTCACACCTCTGGGACCCGGGTTCGAGTCTCTGTCTGGGTTACATGTGTTTGGAGTTTGCATGTTCTCCCCATGTAGTCGTGGGGTTTCCTCCAGGTACTCCGGTTTCTCCCCACAGTCCAAAAACATGTTGAGGCTAATTGTGCCCTGCGATGGGCTGGCCCCCCATCCTGGGTTGTTCCCTGCCTCGTGCCCATTGCTTCTGGGATAGGCTCCGGACCCCCCGCAACCCAGTAGGATAAGCGGTTTGGAAAATAGAGTAAAATAAAATGCCATCAATACATAAGCCACAACTGTTAATAGCCAATTAAAAAAGTGAGTCTTTAACAGAGACTTAAAGTTATCTAAGGGCTGGGCCGTTCTGATCTCCAGTGGTAGAGTATTCCACAGCTTAGGAGCTGCCACCGCAAAAAATATCCCATAAAAAAAAAACCCTTAAAAACAAACAACAATATTTTAAAATCAATTCTGAATTGAACAGGAAGCCAACGTAGAGACACTAGTACCAGGGTCATACGATCATATTTTCTCTTTCCTGTGAGAAGACGAGCAGCTACATTCTGCACTAGCTGCAAGCGGCATATAGTTGATTGTTCCAAACCCACATACAACGAATTACTCATCTAAGCGCAAGGAGATGAAAGCATGAATGACATTCTCTAAATTTTTTCTTGGTAAATAGTCCTTTACCTTGGCTAAGAGTCTCAGCTGAAGACAGTTGGTTTTGATGATGGTACTGATCTGTCTGTCAAATTTAAAAGAACTATCCAGCTTATCCATTGCCTTAAGCTGACCAAGTAGATGTCATCAGGTTGAGGAACAGACCAATAGATCGAAAGACCAATAGGCTGATTGACTCATGTTATGGCTTGATGATGAGTTCGTGATCAATCACGAAACTTGTGGTATCGATATGATAAAAAGCTGTTTTGTCGATGTACATGTCTAGCTAAGGACTATCATGCCTCAGATTGACTAAATTGTGGTATCTGTTAAAAGTAAAGTCAGTTTGCCTTGATGGTGTACTGGCTTCAACCATGCTAATGGTGTGGGCTTCCTTCCGGCATGTGGTACCATCTCCCCTCACTGTAACAGATGTGTTAGTAGCACCGTGCTTTGACATACTTCTTAGCAGTAGCCAGTTGGCTGTAAAAGTGCGAACTCCGCATTATGTCATTCCTTCTCAGGTCCATCTCCATCTTCGCCTTCTCTACCTTCACATTCTGCCAGGCAGTCAATGAAGGTCTTCGTCATTGATGCACCGGTCAAGGTGTGTCCTGGAGTGGTGACCCAGCTTCAATCCTCTGTCACCCCTGCGGAACAGGCCCAGAGAATGCAAACTGGATTCTTCTCCATCCAGTGGGTTGAACAGCTGGAGCCCTCATTCTCATGTTACTCTAGAGGGCCGTGAGTGAATTCGAGCAGACAGCAGTCTCCTTGAAACACGTTCAGTCATTCAGCGAAGCCTGTATCCTGTCGCGGTGGGTAGCCAATGTACATCACAGAATACATCTGCTCAAGCCCCCGCTGAGTTGGCATGGGCGTCAAGCATTAAGGCGGAGACCTATGTCGGAAAGTTCGTTTTTTTAAAAAGTGGACGGAAACGAAATGCTGACACCTGTCTAGAAATTTAGTCCACAGTCAAGTCTAATAAAAGCTCAGGATAGACAGGAAGAGGAGAGCTTAAGGATAGAAGAGTGTGTTGTTGTCGAGGGTTACCGTGTGAGTATCTCCAGGGGAAAATACCCCACCCCTAAGAATCTTATCCTCTAGTGGCAAAGAGAATGAGATCAGCACTGGAAGTTATTTCAGCACACGTGTGATAGTCGCACATTGGTGCTTGTGTTCTCCCAAACGATGTATGTTCTGATTGATCCTCCTAAAAAAACGAAGGATTTTAATACTGCAATTATGAAAATTCGGGTGCAAACGTCATTTAGCTGCTGAAGATGACAGATGTATACGTATTTTTTTGCCCGGAAAATCCAACGTCGTGGAAACAGCCCGTGTCTCTCTCTCTGCGTAGCCATTGAGCTGCGTGGCCCAGGGGCTGAATCATTTACAAGGCTGTCAATGTGTCACCAAAAGCCAGGGAAGCGTCTGCACTTTCTCTGGGAAACACGGCCAATTTGTAATCTATTTCTGGCACCAAGCGCTCGGCAGGGAGTCCCAGAATGCTTCACTGAGGGTATTATTGTAGCAGAGACTGCAGATCCAGACCCCCTCCATCCCCCATCTTGTACAGTTAGAGGAACTTAAAAGAGTGCATTTGTGATCATAACATACTGCTGTATCTAGAAATACATTCATATTTTGGTAAAATCTTCTTTCACAAGCTGTTCTCCTACTGGCTTATTACCACCGTAATACATTTCAGTTTGAAGCATTTCATGGACACATAGCTCCAAAGGCTGCCGAATGTTGCCGAATGGGCAGGCATTGAGAGCCCTCTGGGGCAGATTGAGAACCTCTCACAGGGGGGCAGGGTGAAAACCACCGTGGCAAGATCTCCGCTGAGATCAGTCTAGTTGGAGCACCAAGAGAATCACGTGGAGAACGGCTAACTGCTTCATGCTGGTTTCTCGGCAGGTTCTAACGAGGGAGCGAGGTGGACTCTGTGGTACCTGCACAAATGTTTGCTTGCCATCTTGTTGCAGACCTTCCTCTAGTGCTGCCTGCTGGAACGAGCGGTCGCTGCCCAACCAGATCCGGTGCTCTTCCAGAAGGCTAGCAGACTGTGGTCTGACCAGGGCAGATGGCTCACTTCCTTCTCTTAGGTGCTCTGCGCCATCTCTTCCAGACATCCTTCACACTGGTGTGAGACGGTTGAACGTGTGGAGTGGTGCTTAATATTTATTATTGCACATCTTTGTCAAGAAAAGCGTTGCCAGTTGATGTCGCATACTGGATTAGCTTGATTAGCCATTGGATTTTATGCCTAATGGATGGCCAATTTGCTTAAATTGTGAAATGGGCCAGAACCTTAATATCAGGGAACCTCACGGAGGTGTAAAAGTCTAAATGGCAAGCGTCGGAAATTCTGACTGTAACGAGCCGACCCTTCGTGGATCACGGAGCTTCCCGTCAACAGGCTCCCCATCCGTTTTTCCTCTCGTGCACATTCCCGCTCCCCACTTATGTTTGTTGCATAAGTTCTTTGCGAGAGAGCTGAGCGTTTCCTCCATTTTTCCACACAACCTTTATCCGGGCATAGATGTTCCAGGGATCAAGCTAAATGACCATCACAAAGAACCATTGATGGCGTGGCCGTGTGAATAGGCTAGCTAGCATCAGAGGCTCCATGGCCGCTCCTATGCACAATGAGTCCCACTGTGGATAGTGCCTCACAAAAGGTCAGCCCTCCACAGAGAGGGGTTCATAATTAGTAATGAAGTCCCCCCCTATAAATATCCACATCACCCAGGGTGCCCCATTTACTGGACATCTTTAGCTGATCTCCCGATGGTCTCCTCGCCACTTATCAAACCTTATGTTGAGGCAGAAGCCCAATTTCATTGATGGGTTGCCACCTATTGTTTCCTGTTAAGCTCCGGAGCCCCTGAGTGACTGGGGGGGCGGGGAATTCGGCACAAAAAAAACAGAGGATCAGCTACCTCAGCTGCCCCCCGAAATTTTGCACTGTGCAGGCATTTTTTGAAGGGTGTCCCAGCCTGGGACATGGGATGATACAGGACAGTGGATGCGGGAGGAACCAGACTGGGACACAGTCTGTGCCCTGCAGTTCTGAGTTTCCAACCAAGAAACACAATGACCTTGACGACAACGCTAGAGGAGATTGAGGTGACACTGGAGCACTTACTCATGGACGTGTTCGTAAGTGGACAGACTGTTTCTATTCCTCTCTCTTTCTATCTTGCTCACTTTTCCCACTTTATAGATGGGAGCGGTAATTTCCATGCATCTGCATCTGGAATCGCCCTCGTAGCCGTTCCTGTTACACCAGCTTAATGTTGCCAGAACTTGTCTTTCTGAAACGTGCCTCTTCACCTCACCTGTGCTTCTCCTGTTTCTTATCATGCTTGTTTTGATCACTGTAAAATCAGCCCGACACCTGGATATGCCTGTCATTCCACCTTTACAGTGTTTAGCATTTTGATACAGTTCACCATCAAATATTTTAATCATAAACAATGGTCTCATCATTAAGAGGTGGGGGTGTCTTATTGATTGAAACGTCAGTCGTAAGGGGCTGACAGCGCCGTGCATCGATCCGACGTTTGTTGAAGAAGAATATTTGATTGTCCTGGACCTTTGAATTTCTTGCGCATGCATGTAAGCTTTGAAGTCTTTCTGAAGAGAAGATCTGGAGATTCAAACTGCTTTTTTTTTTTCCCCTAGCGGCTGTTCCTGAGTCCTTTCTAAAATAGCCAAGGAATGAAGCTTCTGGCAGACTGATTTTAAAACGGGAATTATTCCATTTATTAGGGCATATTGTGAACATATGCTGCTTGTGAAAAGGGAGTGTTTATGCACATTTGGAAGCGGCGGTGCCCCACTTCGTTTGGAATCGTTAAGTGTTTCTCTGCGCCGGGGGACGCCGCCGACGTCTGCAGTTAATTGGAAAACAATTAAAGGACGCGTTAGTCTGGGTTTTCATTTTCTGCGCCGCTCGAGCTTGTCTCACCAAGCGCCGAACCGAAGCCAAGCGCAGATCACACTGTGAAAGCACTGCATTCATCTTTCATAGGTCCGTCTCTTTCGTTTTAGGGCACTGTCTGCATACAGCTAGCCGAACGCATAGTAAACACTCTTTATGTGAATTACTTGCATTTAAGTGCCTCATAGAAACCTATGCAGTTAATCAACATGTTGCGGTTTCTTGGGTTGCGTCCTGCTGCACTGCACTGCAACTGGGAAATGTGGCCATGTAATCTGCTTCGAAACTGATGGCCTACTTGGACAGTGGGCAGCTTCCGTATATCATGCAATCATCCATTCATTCTGAACATCTTTTAGCTGCTTGCTGTATTTTGTGTTAGACATTATTTTGTGTTATATATCATTGTGTACCTGCGTTCCTTATCTTATAGTCTCATTTCTACTGTTAAACAGCCAGCATTCTCTAATCTAGGAGACACATCTGAGGCCACATTAGCACAGATAAATTGTTACCCAACAAAGGCTAAATGCTGGGGCTCTTCAGTGCTGTTTTGGGAACATTGTGACCGCTTATTAAAGCGTGTGGGCAGGGTGCCACAGCCGCAATTATTTGTGAATCATTACCATAGTCTTGGCTGTTGCTGCCCCCTTCCTGTTTCACATGTGAGACCAATTCCCCCAGCTCATAAACGTGCAGCAACTTCAAGGCCCCATGCCCCCCCCCCGTCTTCGGAGGTCAGACGTCGTAGCAGAGCTCAGAGCGAGAGGAACGCTCCTACGTTAAAGCCGCTCTGTTTATGTTTCTCAGAGTGCCGAAGGAGGACTGGCGTGGAAGGTCGCGCTGCAAGTCGCACGTGACGGTGCTCTTCGCTTTCTGTAATTATTTTCTTTCCCAAAACAACTGGATCAGGTGGCTACAGCTGCATCCCATCCAGGGGGGAGTCTGGCTTTGGAGCCAGCTCGGGTTTCACGCTGGACAAAACCAGACGGAACATCCAGCTGTCAGAGAGAACCCCGGGCTGTTACTTGGAACTCTCTGTCTTCATAGAGGAGCTGGATCATGCCGACGACAGATAAAGATATACAGAACCGTTCTTAAATGGGCCTGATTTAGTCCTGAATATCCTGACTGTCTCGCATGGGCAACACGAAAATTAAAACAGGGGAGTTTATTAATCTCTTCCAGGCGGATGTGTATTAATTATGAATCTTGATGCATGTGAAAGGCTAGGTCTGTTCTCTCCTAATGGATTCCAGGCGGTAAATTGCCAGACATTTCCCTTTGCCAAGCAGAGCATGGAAATGGTGTATTGCTTTAACGTTGCTTTTCAAAATTTCTATGTGATACAAGGCGACCCTTCGTCTTTGATAGGGCTGCAGATGCTTGACTTTATTATGGGTTGTTCAGTTCTTTCCCCCCCCACACCATCACCTGAGCTGTGTTACAGAGATTATGTCCTGAATCAGACACCAAAGCTATAGACACTCAGGTGATAGTGGCCTTTATAGCTCTTAAATTATCGAAATGGTCTTTAAGGACACTTCGGTCGGCACGGCTGAGTCCGTCTACTCAATCCCCAGCTGACCGGGGGTCTGGCTGTTGCGATAATCTGTAGTTAAGGGCCTAAGGAAGCTTGGCGGTCAACAATAAATTCAGAAAACAGCCCCCTGTTGAAAAGCAACAGCTACACATATAAAATGAAGCGATTGCATTGTTGGTGCCCGGCTCTCGCTCGCGAATAGCTGCCCTGTGTTGGGGTCAGACAGCGTGCCTTTGTTGATGCAGGTGGCTGCTAACTGCTAATGGGGTATAAGCAGAGCGGTAGCTCCGTGCTGTGGCCTGCGAGGACCCTGCACTGGTCTCTCCTACCCCTTCGGGTGCCCAGGGGTGGGCTGGCCACAGAGCCAGAGCAGCTCTCCCTCGATCCAGCATCCCCCGAAGCCAGATTCTCTTTCTGTGTTGACACCGTTAGCGATGCTCTTTTAGCTTTTTGAGGCTCCCCAATGCCCTGGACAGGACACCACATGGGTTATAGTCTCAGTCGCTGAAGGGTGGTTGACGATTCTGACCTGTGAAATGCA
Source organism: Brienomyrus brachyistius (assembly GCF_023856365.1). Taxonomy (NCBI): domain Eukaryota; kingdom Metazoa; phylum Chordata; class Actinopteri; order Osteoglossiformes; family Mormyridae; genus Brienomyrus; species Brienomyrus brachyistius. Next base: position 6,996,099 of record NC_064533.1, read on the forward strand.
GGCTGGCTGGCCACGCTGCCTTGATTGGGAACAAGTGTGTAGCTCAGAGGGACTCTGTGACTGCAGCGGGATGGTTGCTGGTTCAAATCCTGAGATGAGCAGAGTGATGCTGCTGTTGGACCTTTGAAGGAGGCCCTTGACCCACAGCTCCAGGGGTGCCACACACTGGCTGACTCTGCCAGCTGCCCCCAACATTGCTCTTGTCTATGTGTCTCTCAAAGGAGAGCAAGATGGGATATGTGAAAAGACTCATTCCAGTGTACTCATACTCATACTTGTAGAAATGATAAATAAAAGAATCTCTTCATTCCTGCTGGGAAGTCTTACGAAAGCAGGAACTAGGCTCAGTCTGACACGGTGGGAATCGGTTCATTGAATGTCAGACGTCTGCATTGCGGGGACATGCATGCACATCAGCTGTTTGTGTTTATGGCAGTTTATTACAGGGTGGGTCTGAGGTTGGATTAGCAGAGCTTGATGATCTCTTGGCGTTGTACAAACACGACGCTGCACGTCTGCAGATTCCCCTCAGTCCCAGGACAAGACCACACAACCATCCTGGCCTTCTTCCTGCATTTTGCGTTTGTGATAGGGCTGAGCTCCTTATTAAAGCACCATTAATCATATATATATATATATATATATATATATATATATATATATATATATATATATATATATATATATATATATATATATATATATATATATATATATAGCAGACACGTTTATCTAAAGTAACATACTATTATTAAAGTAGCAGAGCTGGAGATTTCAGGCCCAGAGAGTACAAATCCAGACCAAGATTTTGTTTCAACCAACCAGTTGAGTACTTTGACTGTGACTCTTTATACTCAACCGGTTGGTTGAAACAAAATCTTGGTCTGGATTTTTACTCTCTGGACCTGAAATCTCCAGCTCTGGAAAGCAGGGTCAGATAGTCCCTGCACCAGTTGCGGGTTGAAGGTCTTGTTTAAGTGAAATCATTTGTCTGAACCTGCTGACTTTCTGATCAAAGGCACAGTGGCTGATCCCACTGAGCCACATACCACCCAAACACGACCTGCTTATGATTTGGATGTTCAGCTAACACTTAGAGTTTATGCAATTCTGATAAAACTGTGCTCCATTTACCATAGACTGAGCTGATATATTTCAAAACAGAAACTCATGTGGGTTCTACTGGTCCAGAGTTCATGATGAGGCATTAAAACCTTCAGTTGGTATTTATTTCCGAAGGTATCATGATTGCTTACCTGGGGGAGTGTTTGAGTGACACCTACAGGTCTCACGTGTGACTGGATGCGGACAAGCTGATGAGGAAGCTGTCAGACTTCATTCCGGAGTTTGAAAGCAAAATGCTCCCCTCCACCCAACAGTGTCAGTTTCCCGTGTAAAACCAGACTGTTATTCATGTTTTCAGATTTCCCTCCTCCCGGAGTCATTATAATACATTCGGTTTCAATGAATTATGAATTATTAAAGTCGTTTCGAGGTGATATCTGCGTAACGATGGAGCGGAATTGAAATCTGTCCAAGGGATGAGGGAGTTTTATTTCATGGGCTTTGTGTTCAGGCCGGATTTGCAGAAAGGGTGTGGGGAGCAGCTTCAGCGCACGCTGGCTACGCTCCATTAGCAAACTAGCGCTGTAGAGATTATGCCGCATGTTTTAGGGGGATTTTCCACATCGGACCGCTGATGGACTCGTGGGCTGGAGCTCGCTCATGCGCGCTCTGTGTCCGTCGGACTACGGGTCTCCGTGAAGGCGTGCCGATGGTGTTTGTTATGATTTGAAATGGGCCGTGGGTGGTTTCAGCGCCGCCTGGCCCGGTTCACTCCACATCTGGATGTCTTTAAAATACATGCTGCTACGACCTGAACTCTGAGGATCCTGAATCGGGAATCTAGACTCCAAACAGAGAGTCATCCCTCCTTTTTCACAGTCCTTCAATGCCGGGGACATTGCAGTGGAAATTGGGAGCTGGGAGTCTCCCCTGAAATTATGTTTTTTGATGCCCTGCTTTCAGTAGGGGTGTCAGCAGAGAATGCTTGGGGGGGGGGGCAGGAATGCCTCATTATCCTCCACCCTTTCATTGCCTGTCTCTTGTCTGACCCGTCAAATGTTTGCATCAACCTTAAAATCCTTTTCTTGGTGAATTAACCCCTCCCCCCTATTCGCCGGTAATAAGATTTTAAATAGAGCCATCAGTAGGGAGGATCCTTCATGGGTTAATTTACTTGCTGCCAGCCCCTTTGCTTGGCGTATGTGTGTCAGTTTGGGTTATTATGTGAAAAGACCCAACACTGGTGTCTGAAGGCCCCAGGCATGCAGACACAGGATTCTCACGCTGGAGCTCGGGCATCCATCCATAAAACAGTATGCAGTGTGTCCGTATGCCCCCTGTTAACTACCCACGATGCTCTGCACTAAGCACGGGCCCCAGTCCTTATACAGAGCTGATTTATGTGTTGGTGATTTTGCTTTTTTATATTTTTTAACATCTTCCCATTCCTGACTTGAAATTCTGTCAGACCACAGGCAAACAGATTAGTCTCGTCTCTAGTCTTGATCAGTAAATTCATCATTGCACGGTCATTTTTAATCGTCTTTGACTCATTATACGTGTAGTTCCTTTATAAATGTCGAAGGCACATTTAAAAATATACATCAAGTTTATGTGCATAATTTACTAATGATTTAGAGCTCGCGAGGCTCTTACTCACTGCTAATGATCTGCCTAACGAGCACGACCACAGCTCCGTGACGACAGGACGTCCGCTAACGGTGCTTCAGCGGTTGTCCTTCAGAAGACCTCACCAAAACTGCCCTGCCGTGTCCATCCTGGTTGGTCAGAAGATCTTTCACCTCCCTCAAGCTCTCTCATTTAGGAGCCTTCAGGCAGACCTCACTGCAGACGAAGAATATCAGAGCCAGACCACATCTGGGTTTGATTAAACAGCCTGACCAGCCTCACCCTTACTCTATCCATCCTGTCTCCTTTTCACGAAGAAGAAAAAAAACTTTTTTATTTTTTTTGCAATCCATGGCAGATCAAGTGGCACAGCTGCACATGTGTCCGGAACTTTCTTTCTGTCTAAGCGGCACGGGTCGTCTAAGCAAGCGTGTTAACTGTCATTAGTAACGGTCAGGTGGGTTTTGGACGGGGCAAGGGAACACATAATAGAGCGTGGTGCTTAATTCAGGTCTTGGATCGGCTGCTGTAGGGGGGCTGGCTCGTGTATGCTGTATACAATCGGTGTGCTCATGAAGCAGTGCGTGCTGGGTAATCTGGGCTTCTGAGCATTACCAGGTCGAACGTTATGTCACATGCTCTCGGGGCCCGTTTTACCAGCCCGGGATGGATCCGGGTGAAAGGATGGATGTTTTTTTTTTGCCTCTTAATCTGCACGCCAGATGGCTGAGCGTCAGACTTGCTGTTTGAGGCTCCACGTGACCTGACGGGTGGCAAAGAGCGGCCGACGGCTGGCGTGCCTGTGGTCACATGGCCCCGCAACGTGGGGAAGCTGCATGTTCAAACCGCCGAGCCGATTAAGGCGCTGACGTTTTGGGACCGCTCTCCCCAGGGGTGATACTTTATGCTTCACTCTCATAAGCACAAGATTCCCCCCCCCCGTCTCCTCCCAGCTGTCCCCACCCTGGGGCTGGGGAGATAGAAAGAATGGCGGCAGGCTGTGTCGCTCAGCAGCACAGGAGGGGGAAGAGAATGCAGGCGGAGACGAGCCGCCCAGGATGGGCTGTCCCATGATTCATAGCACTGACGCTCAGAGAGGGAGAGAGCGGTGGCGGTTTGGTGGGGGGAGGAGGCATGTAGTCGGCGTACCGCTGTTTGGCCGGCACTCAGAGCGCAGCGGTGAGGAGCAGAGAGGAGCTGTCGGGCTGGGACAGCGCACACACACAAGCGGGCAGGCGGACGCAAGGGCACAGCACGCACACGCAGACCCGGACTGACAGGGGGCGCCGCGTCATGGTGGTGCAGGCGGCTGTTACACCAGGTCGCAGCCGCAGGCTGCTGCTCAAGCTGCCGGGAGGGACGCTCCGGAGAAGCAGCGGCGAGCGGGTAAGGTGCCTCGTCCTCTATCCAACCCCCCGCCCTCTATCTGCGCTGCTGTGAGAGCAACTACATTTAAACGAGAGGTGGGGGAGGGTTTGCTCCCCTGTAATCCCTAAATTAGAGGGCAAAGCTTTTAATCTGGGGCAGAGTGGTCTCACAGACGCCTGTGACACCCACCGGGCGCTTGTCATTTAAGTTTCATTTGTAGTTACCGCGGCTCCCCCCCCCCCCACCTGTCTCACGGGACGCACGGCGTGGTGGGGTCCCGGCACGGGTCCGACGCCAAGCGCTGTTGCCGTGATACCCCACCCTCTGCCAGGAAACGGCTGCGTGGGTGTACTTTTCAAAGGGCTGTCGGGCATCAAGGAAAGACCAGGGAAGTCTGGCCTGGGGGGGACGTGCTGCGACTTGCAGGCAGAAGTTAGCAGCCGCTGGGTATGGCGTCGCTCGTACAGGGGACCGGGACACCGTCCAGAGGGGACCGTCTGGCAACTGCCAAATCTATATGTGATGCTTTTATACGCGAAACCGCCCAAATTTATGTGGTGGTTTGTTTGGTCAGTGCATTCCTACAGAATCTCCTGCTAAAATATGACACTTGCTGCGTAGCTCAGACTGGTGGCGCAGGGTAAACACTCCTGTTCTCGCTGGATGAAGCGAGGCATCGGTGCAGTATGACGACAGACTAATTAGAAGTGTGCATATTTGATCAGGAGCTTCTCTGTCTGGCTTCCATGCTCGATATTTAACAGAGCAGCCTATAAAATGACACTTGCGTGGTCCCGGACACTCTTTCGTCGTCTTTGTGCACCGAAAGCCGCTGCCACGTTAATTGAAATGAGTGTGAATCAGTGGTGAGCGTCTGTTAGCCGCTGCTTTTCTGCAGCCCTGCAAATTCAACTTTCTCTGAATGGTTTTGGGGTCTAATCAGCTTAACCTGCCACTCAGCCAGACAGCGCTGATGCTCGTTGAGAAAGGTCCGGTCGCAGTCACCTCTCTGGTGGATTAACCGAATCGAGAAGCTTAATTTGAACCCCTGCGGGTACAGGCGGGCGGGGGGATCAAAAGGAAGTTTGTGCCTCTCCTTCCAGTCGGATCTCGTTACCAGAGAGGAACACGCATTATGTTGCGTTACTCGTGTCTGGCTGGAGGCAAACATGACCACCTCGAACTGGCACTGGTCTCTCTGAACCTGGGCAGGTCTTGAATTAATGGCCTCTGTGTGGCAACGGGGCACATGAACAGAACCACGTCCCTCTCGTTAAGGCGGGAGCTGTCTGGGGACCAGATGGGGTCGATATGTGACTCGTGTGGGTTGGGGGGGGGGCACCCCGGCTGGGTATTGCAGGGTCGCCTGCCACGCAGCTCTGCATCTCTGCATCTCTGCTATCCTTTGGGGGCATAGTGTCTGTGAAGTGTTTGTGAATTAGCATATTTACGACTCGCTGTTCAGCTCTCACCTGGCTGAACTCTCCGCTTATTATTCAGATCAGAACTGCAGGTCGAGACCGTCGTAGGAACATAGAGAGACAGAGTGCCACGCGATGAAGTCCCTTGGGTCTATGGGCATTCGGGGACGTGTTGGGGGGGGGGCACCTTGCTCTGATGTAAGTTACGGTCGGCGGGCTGAGGAAATAAACACTGACGCTACTCCCAAGCAATCGCTCATGTTCAATTTCACACACCGGTAAATCTGAATGCGAGGTGAAAGCGACTGATTTATGGGGGCCGGAGTGAGACCCCGTAACGCTTGTGTCTGTCTGTGTCTCCTGAGATGTAGTCGCAGTCTTCTTGGCGTGAGGGTGGGGTGGCGTTGGGGGAGGGCACTGTACGATCAGGGTTTCTTTGGTCTGCCTTTGGTGCCGTTCTCAGTTTGCTGTGGTTTTGTATGTCTCTCTCACATCATTGTCAGTGATTCGGGGGAAATTTAGTAGCAGAACCCCTGGTCTTACAGCTGTGCGCTTTCGTACATCCATCTGTTCATCCATCCAACCATTAATGTACTCAGTACAGGGTCGTGGTGGGTGCACTTCCACATTATTCGGATTTCGTTCTTCCAGACGAGCTTCTTGCATAATTTTACTTTATTGGCTTTCGAGTGTTGATTTTGACATGTCGTTTCTTTGCTGGGGAGACTTCAGCCTTCAGCACACAGACATGTTTATTGATCCAAAGGGGATGCATTCAGTATGTCCAGTCTAACTTCTGACCCAGTTCACACTGCAATATATTCTTCTTATTAGCTGTACAGCTGTCACCAGGTAAAGTCATTTTCCCCCACAGTTCACTATGGGTTTGGCAGCGTCATACTTCTGAAATGCTAGTGAGAGTGTTAGATTGAGTTAAGACTGCACTCGCGTACAAGCAAAACTGCATGTGCGCACATATGTCTGTCTCTCAACTCGATCATGCAGGCCTGTCACATGGTAAAAGCTAAGATAGACAAGACACTCCCTTGCAGACGTTGGTTCGGGTTCCTCCGATCCAAATGGCAGTAGTGGAGTCAGAGGATGGAGCCTGAAGATGAGGGTCACCTTCGGTCGTGAGGAACATGCGTGATGTCATCACAGAAGACGATTCATTTAATGCATTTAATTGGAGATCTAGAGCCCTATCCCAGAACAAACCACCAGTCCTGTGCATTACAGATGACTGTTGACCTGAAGATGAATGACCGCATCTTCTGTTTGACCTAATCATCTCCTACATTAATTAAGCAATGTCTATCAGGTGGATTAAACTTTTTTTTTAATGTTTGTGCCACAAATGACGTTAGGACAGTGAATAATAGGACAAAGCAACTCTGCTGGGAGTTATTACCAAATCTGAACTATTCGTGAGTCAATGAGGATAGAAAAGCTCCATGTTCTGGATTCGTCACCATTTCTGCTGCCCCTGTTACTATACTTAACCCACGACTCCCTGAACAAAAAAAAAAAATCCCGTAGCATCAAAAGGGTGAAGGGCCGGGAATAATGCTTTTATTTTAAGAAAAACTCAGTCACAGTTTCCCAGGAAACATAGAGAGGTTATCGGAATCCCTAGCGAGCAAAAATTGAAGCAAGTCGCCTGCAAAATTTTTAATTAGCCTGTTCTTGCATGGAAACAGACGATATATGCAAAGTGCTCGCAGCGCTAGTGTGTGCTAAGTAACATCATCTGTCTACAAAGCACCAGCACTAATTGGGCCTTTGACTAAAGGCCTGGGCAGGCCTGAGAACCTGCAAGCCGGTGATCTCCATGAAACCATAACTGTTCTCCTTCAAACATTGTCACCTTCTTCTTCAAAAAGACTCCTCGGTGCTTTCGATATTTGCTTTGGGTGTTTAAGACGTTTGCGGCGTGTCTGGTTCCATTTTCCTTATCGTCTTGAGCTGCTTTTTGGCCTTTCACGAGCCCTTTATCTCCTGCGACTGCGCTCCTCTCGTCTTCCGATCTCAGAGATCTGAGGCCGACGGCATCATGCAGTTCCAATAAGAAGGTAGAGTTACGGGGGCCAGTGACGGTTTGTGGACTCCCCTTGTAGAGAAAGCAGACCACACAGCCCCAAACTACAACTCTGCAATATTAAAGCTCATTTTACCCCAAAATGACCATTTATGGAAATGCCTGGCTGACTGCAAGGGTAGGAGGAATCTGATAAATGTCTGAAGCCCCCATCTCACGGAGGACCTCCAGGGGCCTCGGATGTCTTGCGACTGGAACTTCTCTTCTGAACCGAAGCTGAACCTTCAAAGTTTTAATCTGATTCACTGCCCCCTCCCCAAAAGCGAAACAATGGACTAGAGGGGGCATGGTGAGGGTCACCCAGTACTGGCTAAGGGGGGAGTTCCATATTCCCCAAAACAGGAAATGGAGAGCTTGAAAGATCCCAGGACATTTAAGTCCTTTGTGTCAGGGCCTGTAGGAGCCGACCCAGTGAATTTGCCGAACCAGCCCCCCCTTCTGTGAACGCGGGTCTGACCAATGGGGCCCAAAATACGTTTGTGTCACACGCGTGTACTCTGCCATGCTACTGCACTTCTGTGTCACTGCCCCTCCCCTCGATTCCCCATCCTCTGATTGGAATCTTTTATCTTTTATCCTGAAATCCTCATCAATATGTATCTTCTGAGGACTCCAAGCATTTAATTAGCCTATATATGAACTAGGTCAGTGTAAAACAGGGGGGGGCTTCAAACGTTGGTGTCTGACTGGCATCAGACTGTTTTTCTAATGCCGCGATGGTGGGGGGGGGGGGGGGTTGTTTGCAGTCCTCTCCAGAGGCGGATAAATAGAGTATCGCTATAAATTCATATCGATCCCTTGTACCCATACCTGGCATTTAAAAGGCTTTGACAGACCGTGATTAATCACCCCCCCCCCTCTCCCCCAGCCACGCGGAAATAATCGGATACGGCGTGATCTTCGTTTACAGTCCACGCTCTCTGTTTCCGCAGATGTGACTCAGCCGATTTCATCCATAATTCATTAATCGTCTCTTTCGCTGTTTCACACCATGCGGCATCGCTCCATCCATCCATCGCTCACTCGCGTCGATGTGTGACCTAACTTGCCACAGGACAACGGTCATACAGGCTTGGTAAATCGCATTTACTGTTCACATCTAAGCAACTAACGGAGGCAATACAGGGAGGATGTGTGAATGCCACGCTCACAGAGTGGTCAGGAGATGGGAATCGAACCCACAACCCTCTGGGTATCAGACTACCCAGTGAGCCATGGGGCCAACAGGGGCCATTCTGGTACTTTTTAAAAGTGAGGGGCATAAGAGAGGCCAACCCTATCATTATATATGTTATGAGTTGCTGAGTGACGGGAAAGGCCACTCCAGGAGCCAATCAGCTTTCAGCTTTCAAAAAAACAGAGAAGAAAGTCCAAGGGAGAGCGGCTGAAATGTGGCTCCATGAGACACTCATGCTGAATGGCTGAGTCTGGTCGTTACAGCCCAGCGATGAAATAAGACGGAAGGTGGCAGGGTCCCGCCAGCCGAGCCTTGAATGACCCCTGCCAGCTGCCCCCCCCCCCCCCCCCCCCCCCCGCAATCATAAACCACACACCCCGTGAAATTAAACGACAGGCCGCAATTCTGACCAGGCACCCCCATATAAATTACGTGCCGCTAAATTATGACGTTACATAAATGAGCACGCGTGTGTGTTTGCGTCGCCGTCTGCGCTGGGTCCCCACCTTGCCCTTCGCTTTCACACAATAAATCAACAGAAAAGCTAGAGGGTGTGGAAATTAACAGCGACCCGTGTGTGCTGGGCAATTTTAGCTGAAACATGCAGGTGAGACTGTAAAAAGAAAAGACAGGGGCATTTGTTGTGAGGTCATACCCACAGTGTCGGCCTTTTTGGGTTTTTATATCTCTGCAAGGACGTTTTCCTCAGAAACATGTCCCTCACAAGGACAGAAAAACACTAAGGGAGCATGAAAATTGACTTCTGCCATTGCTTTCGGGCTGATCTGAGCAGCAAGGTGTGTAAAATAAGTTGGGCTCTGTTGTCGTGAGCTGGCGGTAACATGAGAGTTTTCACCCCGGGCCAGACGGTTTTGTGAGCTTTCCCAGGAGTCTTCTGGACCCAGTGGTGCACACGGAGACCCACAAACATCTGCTAAATCTAAATATTTGCCCGGCTCTCCATTTAACGCTTCAACAAATACGGCTCTCCCTCGTCCCTGAATCAGAGCTGGAGAGAGAGAAGGAGAGAGAAGGACGATGACGAGAAAGATTGGGCCACGTCTGTAAATGCTTCTCATTCCGCCGGTCCCCGTTTTCTCGTGAGAGATTGGGCGGCGGCAACCGCGGCTGCTCCACGTTGCCATTTCGGGCTCGTCGGAAGCTCGTCTGCTTTCCCTCGACTTTAAAATTTACAGGCTTCGCAAAAGACCTTCCGTCTGGACGGTTAGAAGAAGCGAAATGACAAGCGATGAAACAGAACCCGATCCACGCTATACAGATCTGCGGCGCCTGTGCAGTCTGTCATGCAACACCCTCGCGGTGATTCCATCACCACATGTAAGAAATTAGTGGTTGAACGGTTGCATATGTGTCCCTGCTTATCCAAAGCAACATCGATAAGGAATGGTCTGGTATGTTTAAGAGTCGTTAAAAGTTACTTCTACATCAATACCTGTCCTGTCTTCATCTCAGTGTTTATTTTTTTAAGTTTATGACCATAGTTACAAGTTTATTTGCGCAAAACTGCAACCAGCAGCAACATTTGAAGGGTGAGACTTCGGTTCGTGTTTTGATTAAGCGGACGGCGATGTTGTGACATGTCAGTCTATTCAGCCCGGGGAACAAACATGTCACCGTTCCCACCACAGTTACTACAATTACTGGCTGGCACAAGAACAAGTTACTCTAGTTAATCGGGTCGGTTGTGCAGGTGCTTGGTGCGGGAAACAGTAGCATGTTTGGGATGCTGCTCACCAGCCCGTGTCGCCACATCAGTCCACATCTCGGTGCATTTCCCAGAGCTCCCCTCCCCTCCCCCCGCCCCCCCGTCCATGCCAGGGATTAAATGGGGGTAAAAGCGAGCAGCAGATTGTCCTGGGAACGCTGGCACAGATGCTCTTTCAAAAACAGCCCGCTGGACGCCGTCCCAGAAGACGGAGGGGAAAACTTGTAGACCCTCTGAAGACGCCAAGTCCTCTCCTCCGCTGCGCTTTTGAAAGCCTATAGGAGGACCTGCTATCGCGTAGCTCGCTCGCCGGATCGTCTTCCAGGAGAGGAAGTCACCTTGGTGCAAACCCCAGGGGAGCTGCGCAGTGGATCTCGGCCGGGCTCGACCCGGGTCCGGACAACCGGAGAGAGGCTGTAAAATCTCACTGCGGCTTTGCAGGAATCCACATCGCGATCGGTCGGGTTTAAAGCCCAGCGCCTTCAGTATTGCCAAACCCGAAGTGGACGACCGCAGTGGAGGAGTCTTTCTGGATAGCCCATGATGGACAGGGGTGATATGGGATGTCGCTACAGCTACCACCTTCCTGTGCCCACACCTGGGCATGACTCCCACCAGCTTTCCCTTGGAGATAACAACAACAAAAAAACGAAAAAGGGCAAAAGGACAGGGCGAGAAGAACTGCATCACCCAGGGCTGTGAAATCTACCTAGGAACCCGGAAACCGACACACTCAGGTTGCAATGGAGGCAACCCTGTTTGGCTTGGAGGACGTGTTCCTGGGCGGGCAGGGAGTCCTGTGGAACCTGACCACTGCTGCTCTGAGGAGGTGGAGGATCCTGCACCTGAGGGCTCTGCTCTCGCTTAGAGCCAGACGCGTACCGCGGGCGGTGTACCAGGTACGCACTACACTGCCGTCCATGCTGGCAGCTTCCAGAAGATGGAGGGAAGAGTTTAATCTGCTTTGAGCGTTGGGTTATGAGACTTACGTACCCGGCGCAGTAGTTGCGACTAAGTTTATGCGTATGTCCGTGTTTTTCAGCGCGGGTTTTGCTGTCTTTAAGGATTTCTGTCTGCTACTTGGCTCTCGGTTCCTCTTAGGACGTCCCCTGGTTTAAAAGAGAGAGCTGGGGGGAAAAAAACGTAAAACTTTAAATGCAGGGAATCGCTGCGTGTTTCCCCTTTACCTCATGTTGCTATGGTGGATTCAAAGGGCCATTTACGGGAAAACTAAAATGCCCTGAAAGGACTGCATCTGCAATAGGCTTCCTGGGCACGGTTTTTTGAAACAGTCCCCTGAGTTTTATAAAAAAAAGGTTCAGCAAGATGGCAGCTTTTAAATGGCAAAAGAATCCGGCCGTTGTCCGTCCCGACTTTTCTGCTTTATGCGTTAGATTAAACCATTTCAGACTTTTAGGGAGGTTCACAGTTCACTTATATTCAGAATGAGAGTAAAACATGCAGGCGATCTATGGGCCTTGTTAGCGCATTTCTGGAGTAAAATGCCTTTCGTATGCCTTTCGTTATTAAAATAAGACTAAACTTTATCAGTCCCAAGGGAAAATTCTTGAATTACGGAATCAGAGGGGTGTCTCCCATACTAGTGTGCGGGTTGGTTTCTTCAGCCTCATACAGTTGGCACGTCTTCTGTGTTCCACACGGTTTATTATTGTGACATATTTTTGCAGTGCGCATTCATATTTTTCAATTATAAGCATTAAATATAATTGCATGTCACTGTAATTATGAGGCGCTGTTAACGACTGCGTCGCTCCGTCCCATCTCCGTGGAACACGCTTCAGCTGTTAATCTCGTTCCCCAGGGAATGTAGAGCCATAAACCAACAACCCTCCCCCCCAGGCTTTGGTTGTGACAGGGTCTCCTTCCCCAGTAAGGCCACTGGAAGGGGAGGGGGAGGGTGCACATTAATTGCTGTCTGTGGGGGTGTGGCTTCTGACCCGTGACTTCCCAGGGTGGGATGGATACCAGATCACAAAGGGGGGCGGGGCTGTGGATTCTGGCCTGTGGGCTTTTCTGGTTGGTTAAAGTCCACAGATGCTGTTCTAGCCTCTGCCAATTATGTCTCTCTGTTTCCGATTACGACCAATCACCTTACACTGGTAAAAAGTAGGTTGCCATATTGGAGAGGCAAACAAAGTAAAACATCCTCTGAGGAAGCTCATGGGGGATGGGACGGCCGGTGATCCAAACTGCGTACCCCCACGCAGATGCCCCCTTCCCCCCCCGCCGCAGAATCCCAGCCTAATCAAGAAAGGAGCAGGGCTGCCTTTCACTCAGCTGGACGAGGAAACCCTCAGGTTGTGGGATGTGTTTCACAGCCCAGGCTCCTTTATTAGCCTGTCCAAAACCACTTCCACACTGGCACAGAACTCACGGCTCTCAGACATCCTGGCCGGCGTTCAGCCGGCGTAGGGAAAAAGCAGTGATCTAGCCAGCTACAGACCCATGTACGGCATGGCTCGGGGTCTCTGTGTGACCCATAAAGGCTCTGTGTGCTCTCCTTCTCCCTCTGTACTGTTAAATTTAATTTCGCTGGCTTTCTTCCCATGGAGGACAGAATCAGCCCTTTGGGAAAATTGAGGCGGTCGTTTGTGAAGGCCGGCCATGGCGGTTTCCGTGTCCGTGATTGAGAGCCAGGCTGTTTACATGAGCATTCTACACAGCACGGCTGGTACACCAACGCGAGAACCTTTCCTCGGCAGTGTGTCGCTGAGAGAGAGGCTGAGGAGGCAAGGGTCTCGGCGCAGAATGCTTTGATTGGTCTTCACTCAAGTTATTGACAGCTCAAGTGTTCAATCAAGGCTTATGAAATAGGTAGGGGAACCTCCTTAAAAATGCTACCTGGAAAGACCCCAGGTTTTCGGACAGTGGGACATGGGCAGTGTAGTCTCTGAGGACTCTCCCTTCTGAAGCCAGTGACTGTCCCTTCTCCGAAGCCCAGGGACTGCAGGGATGTGGCCAGGATGTGCGTGCGATGCATGTTTTTAACGGGAATGTCAGAATGAGCGTGTGACAGTTGTTTTTAACGGGAATGCCCTTAAGGTACAATGCTCTTACAACACATACACACTAATGGATGCCTTTTCCGGGACTTTGTGCACTGAGAGATGAAAGAATCTTTGCTGTGAAATATCTGTGAAATATTTTTGCTTATATAATCTCAAGTAATCTCCATGCTCATACGCTAATAGGCTGGAGGTGTCCTGAAAACTGCCCTCGAGATATTAAATTCCTTGACATTAATTAAAGGACGGTGTTTTCAAACATGTTTTTTGAGGACAAAGAGCTTACGACTGTGACATGAGGACTGCAGGGTATCAGCTGTGTGCCCCCCCCCCCCCACCACAGCTGCCCTGATGTTGTCTATTTAGGGTATTTTATGTTACTGGGAGGAGAACCAGTTTTCACTGAATCTCCTTGACTGTTTTCCTGCCATACGGCATCGATACAAAGTAAAGAGCCGGTAAACAGCGGACTACTCTGTTAGGGGAGATTAAATTCTGTTTTTCATGGCCTCAGGTTTTGAAAAATACCAGAATTACGTCTGATGGCGGGTCGCCTCCTGGTGAGGAAATCGAGCAAAGCCTTTCCAAGCCTCTGCAGGGTGATCAGAGCTCCCCGCTACTCTCGTAAAATTGCACAGACAGTTTTGTTCTCGCTCCCCTGCCTCCAAAAGCCAGAAAACACACCCCTCCAGCCCCCCTCCCCCCCCCCTTTGTTCCCCCGCGGTGGTTTAACCCACACGTAACTGGTCACATGGGGTCTCTCCCATTCCCACCAGCTAGCCCCGCTGTTTCTGAATGAAAATATGTTCCCAGAACAGGATGTGAGATTCTCTGTTGTTCCTGAAGCATGTGAGTAGGGGGACGTCGTGCCCTTCGGACTCGTTTGTTTGCTTTCAGGGTTTGTTTACCGCCCGCTCCTCCCGCAGAGAGGACTCTCTCACAGTGAATCGCGGCTCGGAAATTCGGCCATGAGAATTCCACCGCGGTATCCCGCTGAGAATTAATAACGGTCCGGCATTAATCGGCCAGGAGAGATGTGGGAATATCGGCGCAATCTGATCGCCCGGGGTTCCTGAATGATTGGTTGTGAAGATCAGGTAGTTTATTTTCACAGTGGAGCATCTGACCAAGGAAGCAACAGGAGATTTACAGACTAGCATCCCTACTGATGGGAAAATACGACCGTTTTTATTTAACAAATGCATTTATCCAATAAGACCTGCTATTTTTGAGCCAGTCCCTGGAACAAATGAGGTTTAAGTGGCCCTAACACTAGAAGCACTTTACCAACTACACAGGATTTGAACCAGTAACCTTCCGATCCCAGGCACAGTGTCCTAATACAATGCATTGCACATGGCATTGCCAGTGTTTAGAGCTTATCTGAATGATCAGAGAGATCACACCGACCAGTTTAGACATACAAACCACAAGAAGAAACATGCTGCAATGGAACAAGTGAGTTTTATTTTTGGAAAAGCACAAATATTGTGAAAGATCAAATTGTGTAAAGATGGAATTTTGTCAGGAAGCCTTTCATATTGCGCTTCCTGTCATGCCAGGGATGAATTCTGCGTTAGGAATGTGACTGTCTCCTCAGGAAGGGATTTTTGGAAATGGCCGGACTCTGTGCACTGTGTCACACGCAGTAAGACATCTGGAATGTGGAGATTACTGGAGGAGACCACTGCATTATGGGTAATTGTGGGGTCGAGGGGGGGGTGGGGTGGGGAGTAGCTTAAGGACAGGCCTGCAAACACACTTTGAAAGGCTTTTGTTTGGGACGCTCAGTCCAGGCTGGCCTGAGTCATTTGAAAGATATTTTCCGTAAGATGATTTGAGAGCAAACAGCTCCGTGATCTGGAGCTTGACCCTGATCGCTCCATCCCAGGACCTTTCGAGCTGTGGTTGAGGTGACCCACACGTGGTGCCCGGCCGATCGCGCCCTGGACACCCTCCAGCACACACATGATCTCCTGTTTCATTTTCCCACCGTAACCTACTTACCATTAATAGCAAATCATCTCCAAAATGCCGCCCTGTTTTCGGCGGTAATTTCAGGCCGTACGAAACGGCATTTGCACGCTGGAAGATGCTGGACAGGCCCCAAAAGGCCAATTCGAGAGTCCAGGAACTGTCTAAAATTTTCATGTTTATTAATAAATCAGCTGCCTTGGCTTCACAGGGGAAGCTCCAGAGTTTACGCTTGGAATATGTGCAAAAATGCTCCTTATCTTCAATCCCATGATGTGTCCCAGACCTTAAAATTGCCAAATCCTTCAGAATCCATTTAGATTACATTTAAATTCCATTACTGTACATTATAATCCATTATGTCTGAAGCAAAAACTGAAACAGGGAGAACACTGAACTTAGAAAGCGTGTCCTTTACATCCCATCTCCCATTTCTAATATCTAACAAAAATATTTACAGATTCTAATGTAAGTAAATTCTGTATCTATATCGCACAGTGTATGATATATTAATAAAATGAATCGAGATATATTTACTGATCTGACAATTGGATGCACAAATCATGCACAATATGACTGCGACAGAGAGAAAAATATTCCAGGGCGGACAGTGGAATAGCAGAGTTCTGCATGTGACTTTTGCTTGGAAGACGAGGAGAGATTTTCGCTTGGGGAGCTGTATTGACTTGGCCCAAAGCTTGACTGCAGGAAGAGAAGGAGAGTAAGCCTGTCGTTAAATGAAATGCTGCTCACCGTCTTTTATTCCCCTGTTCTGTTCGGACAGCCCCTTCACCCCTTGCACCATGGTAACACTGCGGGTTTTAGCGTCCCAGTCCGGCTCCGTCCTACATGTGATCGTGCTGCGTCCAGAGCCGGGCTGATTACGCACTAGGGAATCTCTCCGAGGCCTATGCAAGCACGGAAAATACCAGTGGGTTAGGAGGCTGTGCCTGTGATCGGAAGGTTGCTGGTTTGAATCCCACCGTCAACAGAGTGATGTCACCATTGGACCTCAGAGCAGGACCCTTAACCTCGAATTGCTGCAGAGTCTGTGTGTCCTTATTTTCTCAAGAATGTATTTCGCTTTTGATAAAAGCATCTGTTTAATAAATGTAAATATTCAGTGACCTTGTTCCCAGCCGAGGAGGCCCTAGGCAGGTGACAAAGGTGCACCATCTTCTGAAGGGACGCTGACTAGCTTGCCTAGGTGTCCCATGTCTCATATTTTGTGATTGGTTCACGTCCCACCCAGGATGTCCCCAGCCTTGTACCCTATGATTGGGTGGCATTCCAACCAGGGTGTCCCCTGCCTCATGTTTTGGGGTTGGCTAGCATCCCACCCAGGGTGTCCCCAGCCTCGTACCCAGTGATTGGCTGGCATCCCAATCTGGCTGTCCCCTGCCTCGTACCCAGTGATTGGCTGGCATCCCAATCAGGGTGTCCCCTGCCTCGTACCCAGTGATTGGCTGGCATCCCAATCAGGGTGTCCCCTGCCTCATACCCTGTGCATCCTGGGACATGCTGCCCACTAAATGCAACCTTGTACTGGATAATCAGTTATGAATGATGGACATGTTGCAATATTTAGGCAGACATACATCCTGTCTGTTACATATAAATGAACCTAAAGGTGAAAACAACCTGATTTAAAGGGTCTGTATGATAACACCCCTCGGTTAGAGAGGCAGAGAGCATCTCCGGATATCCTGGATTGAATCTTTAACAGATTGCAAGATGACGACGTTCTTGACCCCAGCAGGGTCATTGTGACGATGGGACATGAAACCAGGTCGCGTCTGTGCTCTATTCCCTTCTCCTACACGCGGCTCTGCGTTTGCCTCGGGGCTTGGCAAGCCACCGCGGAGACCGGCCCACTGTGCCCGCACACTGCGACACCCCATTTATTCAATTAATGTCCACTGTTAAAGGGACAGGCCGCATTTCCAGGCCATGAAGAGCTAAAGAGCACGTTTCCTGGCTGAAGAGAAGGAGAATACTTAGAGCACTCTGCCCATTCCACGTCGAGTAAAGGGGGCGCACAGGGGGCATGGAGACTCTGGCAGATTCGGGGGGGGGGGGCAGCATTTTACAAGGGCTCGCGAACACATAAAAGTATAAGTAAAATTGGACGGGAGGCCCAAGGTGACATTTTGCCTGGGGGACAGAATTTTTAGCTACACCCCTTCCCTTGGGCACACTTTCAGAAAGTCTGTCGGAGGAAAGATGTCGAGGTTAGGCCAGACCTGCAAATGGGGTTGGGGGGGGGGTTTCGAGCATGAACCCTTTTGCGTGTGGGACGACTTCCAGTGTCACAGGGATCACTGAAACAGAGGGAGTCGTACGTGCTTCATGTGGTCAGTTATTGTTTCAGGCCAAACTTTTTGTATCCATTGTGTGGGGATCTCCTTTGAAGAGCCTGACAAACAAATGGGACGCGTATAGTTTTCAGAGGACACCAGGGCTCTGATGTGGTAGAGGCAGCCCCCTCCCCTGCAACAGTGTCAGAGATAACATCAGTCAGCGTCGAGTCATAAATAAATAAATGGCAGTATATCCTTTCAGAAGCTGTTCCTTCCAAAATCCTGCGAGGCCTTTGCTAGTTTCTATTTCAATTCTGTTTTTTTTTTTTTTTTGCTGATATTCCACCAAACGCCACACCCTGACGTCACTCCATCACAGGCGCCTTTGTGCATTGGTCCTTTGGGACCTCCAGATAGTCCACACTTTTGCTCCTGCACCAGGTATTCAGAATTCCTGATTGGCTGGGAGCTGGGAAGGAGCGAAAATATAGACTGTCTGGGGCGAGGTTCTCAAGGACCAGGTTGAAACACACTGGAGGAAACAAACAGAGAGTTTTCCTAGGCAAGTGTGACCATTTTCCCTCTGAATCTTCCTTGTTTTAAATAATGCCAGTCGCTCAGTCGCTAACTGAATCAATGATAAATGTGGATCGAGGCCCCGGCATCAGCTGTGGCTGTGGGCCTCCAGCGCACTTCCTGGGACTGACTGGCAAGGGAAACATGCCGATTCCCGTAATCAGAACCAGGAACTCTAGTAAGTGGTTGGAATGCGATGCCATTTGCTAATGAGGCAACTCGAAACTCTCACTTGTCAGAGTGACGTGTGGACGATCTGTTTGTCTGCCGTTTCCAGGTGAATGGATCAGACTCAGCTCTGTGCAGTGAAAAATATGCAGGGAGCCATTGGGTTTATTGCTGTGCAGTCAGGTTGTGTGTGTGTGTGTGTGTGCGTGTGTGTGTGCCAGTCCCTGCCGGCGCTGTTTGCTTTCCTGCTCTGCCCTTCATTTCAAATCTCTGCAGAACCTCAGCATTTCCAGCAACCAATCAGAACGATCCATCCTATTGGCGACCCCCCCCCCCCACCGACCGTCCACCAGAGTCACCCCCATTCTGGTGTATAAGCCCCTCCTCCAAGTGTTACCAGCAATATTAAACATGATTTCCCAAGCCAGGAACAGGATACACACAAGTGGGCACACAGACAAGGCACTTTGTTACACTCATCTAAATATGAAGGGACCGAAATGAAACGTGATGCAGAATCGGTGTGCAGAAGGCAGATTAGTTACATTTATAACAGGTTTGTCTCGGCTTCTGGCGAACGATGGAGAGTTGGGGTGTTTTGAGCAGGAGAAGCTTTACGTATTGATGGAGGGATCTGATCAAATCTCTTCCAAAGGCTCAAACGGCCCCCACTCTACTGCTGCAAATCCCCCCCCCCCCCCAGCCCATTCATTCCAAACACAGTGTTTGGGCTGGGTCGGGTCGGGTCGGGTCCCATCGTCACTGGACCCAATTTGCTCGTTCCTTTTGGAGGTCATGTTTGCATTCTATTCATTCACCGGTTGCCATAGAAACTCTTCTTGGTTGTTACCGGTGGCTACTGCGATCATGTCTTCTGCAGGTATTCCACTAAGAAGGTGCGAGATGTTATTGCTGAGTTCCTGGCTTTCTGCCCTTCTCCAGTTGGCCGGGGACTTGTTGAGATGGTGGTGCAGTTCAGCCTTGGCTAAAATAGCCATCTACCCAGCCTCATTCTTGTGGGAAACGAGTGTGATATTTTAGGAAAATATGTTAATGGGCTGACACCCAAAGCCCCCCCCCCCTCCCCACTGCCCCACCATCCTCAGTGAAGCATCTGCAGGGCCTTGTGAAACGCCTGGTGGGGGCTCCCGATTGCGGGTTTGGGTCAGCTCGGCCAGTTTGGCAGACCTCATTCCGAACACCAGGAATGGCAGACATAATTTACAGGGATCCTAAGCATGCAATCCATAACCTAGAACTAACAAGGTACAGCTGACACGTACTGCCACTTCACACGGCAGGACAGAAACGCAGCCATGACTCGCTGCAGGGCAGTCGCTGGTGTCTGACTGACTCCTGGCATCGTCCTGTTTCCCAACCCGGTCCTCGGGGACCCACAGCCAGTTCATGTTTTTGCTCCCTCCCAGCTCCCTGCCAAACATTCCATGTTTTTGCTCCCTCCCAGCTCCCTGCCAAACATTCCACATTGTTGTCCCCTACTGGGAGCTAGGAGACAGAAAGAAACATGGACCGTCTGAGGGAGCCAGAGGAGCGGATTGGGAAACGCGGAGTCTGTCGTTGTGACTGCAAAGAAACAAAAGCTGTACTGATGACTCGACGTCAGAAACCCGCCACGTGGGTCGTCACGGCCTCGTAGAGAGAAGACGCCCCAGTCCTGCTCCCCCCAACGTGGCGACTTTGAGGCTCGGCTTACGCCAACGGCTCCACTGCAGAAAACAAGGAGCAGATGTGCGTCCCAGATCACTCTCCAGCTAACATCTGGCATGTAAGCTTCTACATGACAGCACACTGAGATTTAAATATTAAATCGGTCTGATAACCACGCGTAGCACATCTGCACATCTACCGAGCTCACCTACCTCATGATGAGACAGGTTATGTGATGAGATATTATGACGTTAGTTCTGCTAAGATATTTCCCATGACATCACGCCTATCGCTCAGGGTTGAACGAACGATGCCGTTTAGCAGTTGGGTGAGATTTTCACACTTGAGACTCCATAAAACCTCAGAGCGCCACACACACGTGTGAACTCGAACCCTTAGTGTTATCTAGCTCACGACAGTGCACCACTGCAAGCTGTTAATGTAGATTTTTTTAAAGGCAATTGAAAATGCATATTACTGGTTTCTCGTGATGAGTGAGAGCAGGAGAGTGTCACTCTTTTGGGCCCAAGGCAAGAAGACCTCAGAGTCCATAGAAAGTTCTGGACACAGGGAATGGGCAAACAGAGCAGAGGGTTAATCCTGTCTGGGCACTAGGAAATATGCTGCATGCGTGTATCATAGTCTCCTTACACAGGCCAACATAAACAAATTAAACGAATAAAGTAAGACTATCTGCTAATGTTATTGATATAAACAGGGAAAATAGACATTTGCCTTCCCAGTGTAACGTGGCTCTGTGTATAAAATGAAGACTGTTGGCTGCATGGCCGGAATATTTCAGTTATACTGTCTGGTTGGTCATTAGCGTGAGAGTTCAGCTGATCTCTCTCATCTCTCTGCCACAACAGACCCAGCAACCCTCACAGGAAAATGCCTGGATCAGCCCTTGTAGTGAAGTTTATTCCCTGTGCAGATCAGTCCGGAGCAACGGCTTGGTGCGGAGAGAAAGATATTTGTCCTCTGTTGCAGTATCAGTTTCACTTCCTGCAGATGAGTTTGGATCGCTGGTATTACAGTGAGATAAATAGCACCACAATCACCAAGTGGTATGATGAATAAATGAGGCCCCTTATTCAAAATAGGTCTGAAGCACCATTCCGATCTAAGAAATAAACTCTACATCGCGGGCAGATAGATTTCATTTTCCCGTGCAGAGATTTAATCTGTTCTTCAAAGGAAGGAATGGATCACATCAGTCACAGGGAGAGAGTGAGATCAGGGTAGCTCTCTATCTAGGCCCTGAATAACCCAGAATCTTCCTCATATTTAAACCGAGTTTCGTATTTTTTAAAAGGCTCTTCATAAAGTTTGACGAGTGAGAAAATCTGTGATTTCAAGGTGATGTCAATAAATCAGCTCCGTGCAGAACTTAAGATTTAGCGTCCAACTTCTGGCAGCTCCACAGACAGCATTCTGTCGTCTTTGGGGTCCTCGGGCTTTCCGATGGCATGCAGAAGCGGTCTGTGAGACCTAGATAAGTGTCACCCTGCCTTCGGCTAGGCACAGACTTCCCCCTGTCAGAATCTATGCTGTCCAAGCTGTCCAAACTCCAGGCCAGAGAAATGGCTCGAATCTGGAGCAAGAACTAGAGTTTCATTGCCAGAGCCAAGCAGTGCCATAGGCGTAATAGCGGCTGCCAAGGGCTCCATCTTCTGAGGGGGCACCAAGTTAGCGAGGCAATTTCACTTTGTGTCAGACAGGGGGCGCCACACGGTGAAGCTTGCCTAGGGCGCCACATGATCTTTGACTGGTATTGGAGCCCTGAGGTTAGTCAAGAACGGGCGGGAAATCAGTCAGAGATATGTGTGGCACCATCCAGTGCTTGAAGCCTGCTTGTTTGTAAAAGCCTAACTGGGAACATAGTGTCTATCCACAAGCTTCTCTCTCCCACACACACACACACACACACACACACACACACACACAACTGCAGTTTTCCCAGAGTCATAGTCGTTTGACAGCCGTTTTCAGACGATCCGCTCTGTTTGGACGTTCCCAGACTGGGGCCTGTTCTCCAACCGGCCAATCCAAACAGGAGGTGCCGTTCCCACAGTTGCCTGAGTGCATCTCATTAGCCTCCGGCCAACACTGCCCCCACCAGCACCCAGACGGGATTGCACTCCAAGCTGCTCCCTAAATGACGCTCCTCGGAGAGTGCCGGCAGCCGGCGGCGGTGGCCCTGGAGTGTGTTTAATGTGGGAACGGTGTTTGTTTGTCTGGGTATTTGGAAGCGAGCATAAATCACAGGGCTGTGGAGTCGTCTCGACTTCAGCCGACGTGATGAACACGACGCTTATGGAACCTGCTGGTGGCTGTTTGATCTCCAGCCTCCATGACAATTAGCACCTAATATTATATATACACTGTTAAATACATGCAGTGCATGATCATGGGGTCAAGATGCATGGACTAACTGTACGGTCTTACCATGTCATTTTCTTTAAATAACCATCCATTGAAATTCTAACATTAAGGAATCTACCCTAGGTCTTTGGCCCCTGTTGAGGGGGTGCGTTGACAGACGATATATCCAGGGATACACCAGCAATGACGTGTAATAAATTGCATGAGGAATGGCTTTCCTGGGATTTCCCTTTCCTGGACCTGCAAAGGATCCCCCCCCCCTAAAAAAAAAACAGTTGCTTGGCAAAAGATGAGAAGAAACTGCAGTTGACTGTAAGGACATAGAAGCTGAACTTCTACCAGACGGCTGTAGACAATCCCCGCATAATAAATGCCTGTGGATCGATCTGAGGAAGACGGCCTTGCCAGTCCCGAGCATACACACTGTTATTTAAAGATCTCCAGATCATCATCAAGTCTAAAGAGCTTCCATCAGACTCGCAAATTTATCCAGGGGCCCTTGTAGGTAATTACTGCACCTCTGTGAGCCTCACGTCTGTCTTCAGCTTGACGTTGCTGAAACGTTCATTACAGACTGCTGCTGTGAGGGGTCGAGGCGGGGCGCCTACCCAGATTGCATCAATTATGTGCCTGGCGGTGTTTATGCACCTTTTTTCGCGTGGGGTCCCCTTGCCTCTTGTGAAAACTGGTGCATGCAGCCAAACAGTACTTGGGTTGCAAGTTGCCACCCCCCCCCCCCCACCTTGATGATAAATCGCTAGTGAGACAACAAATCCCTGGTTGCATATTTTCTGCAAATTCATACGTCCCTTAGGAAGGAACCCCTGTGATTCTAAAACACTCTAATCACTGTACTTTTAAATTATTCCGGAGACAGGCGCTCTTTACCGCTAAAAAATGTCTGATTATTCCGTCCTGCTATCTGCGTTTGTAAGGGAAATCCGTCTGCCTTTTTCCCAATCTCCCCTGATTATCTGTACATTGAGCTTTTATTGTGAAGTTCTTTTCTGCTCCCCATCTGAGTGACATTTGAGTGGCTTTCAGGGATTATTTTCAAACGTTCAAACTGAGGCTCGTGAATCTACAAACCGTTTGCCTAGGGAGGCTGCCAAGTGAGAGGAACAAAAAAATATTACCTAAAAAAAGCACACAGACCCATCATGTGGAGATGTTTAACTTGGATGGGGCGAGGTTCCGCTTAGCGATGTTCTAAGCGGTACCAGACGAGGGCTTTCAGCTCTGTTCTGGAATAGTGAGGCACCACACTTTTTAACGTGATCTCGGTGACTGTGCTTTACCACAGTATTACCGCAATTTCAGGACATTCAAAGCCCTGCATTTTTAACAATTGTTTTTGCAGCCAGTAATGATGGTGGCCTTTGACCAGGACATCTTCCCCCTAACCTCCCTGAGTACCCGTGTGATTTGCCTGTGTGTACATATATGATCAGGCAATGTACACATGTCACGCAACATAAAAAAAGCCAGCCTACCCAATTTGAAAGCCTTTCCAAGTAGCCTTGCACTGAATTATACTGCGTGAAATAAAACAGCAGGTCACTGTCCTTTGTGGTATTCAGAACCGATTCCAATCAGCACAGATGTCCGCAAATACCGTCAAATTTATGTGAGACTTAGTTATAAAGTTCAGGACAGAAGACGCTGTGGGACGTTTTTTTTTTTTTTTTTTTATCGATGCCGCATCTTTCAGGCAATGTTTTCACTTCTTGATCTTGCTCTGATAGGACTTTTGTTTTGATAAACAGGCATGTTGTACATTAACTCACATATTTCCAGAACACCCACATAGGTATAATCTTTTTAATCACTTGGACGATTATATATATAAGAAAATAAATAAAAAACATGAGTCACAAAAGAATAGGCCTACACGAATTACATCTGAAGGTCCCTGTTTTAAACGCTGTCCTTTCGGGTACCCCGGAGCCGAGAGCCCCGTCCGTACAGCCGCATCTCAGTGGGCTGTTCCTCCGCCGGACAGTCTCTGCGCCGCCTTTTAAACTTGCAGTTCTGCAGGATCGCCGAGGATTTCCTTACCCGTCCCCCCCTTCCTGCTCCTTCCCCCCCGCATACGGCTCGGTCTCCCTTCGCGGTCTGGCTTTTTTTCCCCGTGTCAGCGCGAAACCTTTTAAACGGCGAATATAAAATAAAGCGACACGGCGCGGACCTGAGGCTGAGGTGTCCCCCGCTGTCCCCCGCTGTGCTCCGATGGTATGTCCTCTCATTTTGCTTGTGCGGGGCATTTCGCCGGTGTCACCCGTGCAAGGCGGCGGTGGCAGTAATGGTGGTGGATGATGGGGGGGGGGGGGGGGGGGTCGGTGCATGACGACTGATCGGCCGAGATGAATAGCGCAGTGCTTCGCGCTGGGAAGCGGGCCAGCGTCCCTCTGAAAAGCGCGTTTTAGCGGGGAGACAGGATGCCTTGGCACCGGGATTCGCTCAGCCTCCTCGCCTGCAGCAGGGCTGCATCTGACCGCCGGACACTATGGGATGGAAACTGCTGTCCTTCTAGGCCATAGGGGCGATCGCGTCTTTCTCTTCCGCGCGCGGTGCTCGGGGATTAAAAGGGGATCGGATTAATATTACAGTGCGACCGGCGGAGACGTTTATAAGGTAACATCCGACGCTTGTTTTGCTGGGTGGCTTTGTGCGCTGGACCGGGTCGCAGCCTGTTTTGTCCCGAAACAAATCGCCGCGGACGCGATCATTTGTAGGAACATCTCCAGTAAAAAAAAAAACATCCGAACTTGCCGAATGGTAGGAGTAAAAGCGTGCATCGAGAAACACCTTTTTCCCAGCGGACAGGCGGGTCCGATCGGAGATGTTATTCACCTGCGATCGGCGTGATTGGAGCTGGAAACGCCGCATAAATACGGCGCTGCTGTTATCGCTGTTACTTTTATATGGTTATGAATGCTGCTGTTACTGCAGCTCACACGTTGTTGTACTGTTTTCCAGCTGGTATATCCCCATAATGGAAATGCACTGGGAGAAATATTAACTTGCTACCAACATACTTCTGCGGAAAACGGGCTTTTACTAATCTACAGATTAATTAGCAACTTGTCTATGAACAAAACACAGAAGTTAAATAAAGGTTGCTATCTAAAAGCAAACGATTCGTTGAATTTGAGTGGGCAGATTTAATTAATTTACCACGAGTACAGTTTTTAACTCTGCTATGCCCCGGTAGATGTGCCGTATCAAACTTTTATGGCTAATATGGCTGTGTTTGTTTTATACATGGCGCAAATATGCTAATAAAAGGCACAAAAAAACATAGATTGATCTACTTTGTGCGTCACATTCGCACATATACGTGTTTAAACGAACCCAGGTGTATATTTTTGCTGCTGAATAGAAAAAAATGACTCGTGGTCAAGGAGATGTCTTCTCTGTAAACTTATGCAGGTTAGCAGGCTGGGACAGTGCCCTGCCATGCTTCTCTGGTTCATAATGAGACGTATATCTGGAACATGCTCTGGCTATAGCCTATGATTAGAATTTTTTTAATTGTTGTTATTTACTTTCCACGTCGTTGATTCTTTTTACATTCAGTTTTATTTTCACGTTTGATGAAAAGGCTTTTGCATGCACATTTTTGTCTGGATGTGGAAGGGCAGGCACGAAAGCCATAAACAGCCAAAGCAAACATTAGTGTGGGGCTGTCGATTTGTGTCCAAACAGCACCTGCGTGCCTCCCCCCCACCACACCCCACACCCCACACCCGACACAAACACACGCACATACACACCACGCCTCAACCTGCAGTGACAAGCCAGCTTGGAGGTTTACAGAGCCATGCAGCCTCTAACATCCCAGTTTTAATTGTGTGGAAATTTCTGATCAGCGTTTACCGACTGATGGGACATCGATTGGCTGACGGGTCGGGTTCAGTGCAGTTAATAGTCGCCGGGTTCATGGCAGGACGTGTTACTAGGTTTCTTGTTTGTTTTGGTCATGATGTGTTCTCATATTTACAAGCAAAGTCGCCTGTGTTATTCCCACCACCCCCCCACCCCCCATTCCTTCCTCCGGATGTCAAGGAAGCATAAAGCTGTTCAGCGTTCTCTGTCACCTCTATTGTGAGCCCCACCCCCTCCATTGGGACCACGCTTCCGGGCCGGATCACGGCTCACATGTGTCGGAGCTGTTGCATAAATAAAACCTCGGTGACCAGAGGTTTGAAAGACAAGCATTTATGCTGAAAGATCCACAGGGAGAATCCTGGATTTCAGGCCTGAGATGAGACACAAAAGATCTGCTTGTTGAGCTGATGCAGACGACGATGGAGGGGATGGTTGATGTCCTGCAGGGTGATCAGATCCCCTCCTGGATCCTTAAAGCAAACAAAGTGGCATCCATGGGGGTCAGGGAAGTAACATGGGCCTTGGTGTGGAGCTGATCCCCCCCCCCCCCCCCCCCCCAAATGCAGATTAACAGATTAGCATTGGGTCTGACACCTCACAAAGGTAAACATCTGCTAAACCTTGATGTTGGTGAAGAGTGAGCAGTCAGTGGGATGCTTGGGAGAAGCTCAGAGAGAAGCATCTTCTCAGTCCTTTGATTCTTCTTGAAGTTCTTGAGCTCTGTTGTTGGGCAATATGGCATTGGGGTGGGCAGCTGGGGAGGGGGGCAGTGCCAGCAGATCTCTGGCTTAGTGGCAGAGAAGTGCAAACTCAACAACGTATTGGGTGAGGACCCTCTCTGGGGATGTGGTGAGTCAGCAGATGAAGAGTGCAGCCCCCCTCTCTCTCTCTCTCTCTCTCTCTCTCTTCTCTCTCTCTCTCTCTCTCTCCTCCTTTCTCTCTCTCTCTCTCTCTCTCTCTTTTTCTCTCTCTCTCTCTCTCTCTCTCTCGCTCTCTTCCCTAATCCACAATCGATAACTCAGGAGGCAGAGAAACAAACAGGGGAAATGCTGAGAGTCACATTCCGAGTGCAGATGTTTCAGTGCTTCTCCGCCACCTGGCCGAATGTTTACAATCTCTAGTGGCGATTTGTTGGGTTTGGGGCTCGGGGGGGGGGGGGGGTTAGTCCTGTCAAGCCCGTTATCAGTCATGACCAATTGCTAGAGAATGGGCCAGTCATCACCCTACACTGCGGACAGGGAGAGCTATCTGTCAGCTCTGCTTCCCCACAGCTGTCCTACACTAACTGCGATTGCTGTGCTTTTGCTTTTGTGCCATGTGGATGTTATGAAGTTCAGTCAGTAGTTTTGCTCCCTTGCAGCTCTCTGTGGTTGCACTTTGGCCCAGAATCCTTCTCTCGCTGCTGATCGTGCTTCAGAAGTTCCTAATCGCTTGATGAACAGGTAGTAAAACAGTCCTTCCACCTACAAGAGCCCACAAGCTGACTGGTGTGCCGGCTGATGGCTCGATGTTTATGGAGATCCTCGTGGCCTCATGCGCTTCCTCTCGGAAGCATGCCAGCATTTTCAGACATCCAACAGCCCCTCACGTGCACAGGAAATTGCTTCCGCCAAGACCATTGTTTGTGGTGCGATGGAATCTCGCCTGGGACGATGGATGGCCCGGGGCATGTACAGGAAGTACATTCTACAGTCGGTTGGGTCTGAAGGTTAAGTGCGGAGGAGCTGCTGGCCCCGGAGAGTCAGGCGCAGGACACTGACCTGGAAGGTGTAGCGTGTCTGTGAGTAGCAAACGTGCAGCTGTGACCCAAACCGAAATTCACCACTGAATCCTTGTGTGAACCAGCTGCTCCTTCAGGACTCAAAAACCTTTGGTCTGGCGCAGAACCCATCATGAACATGCTTCCTGATCCAAGCTGATGGGACAGGAGACCTGGAATCGCCTAGGTTATGACAGGAGGCTGCATTGGGGGGGGGGAATTGAAGATGTGGAGCCCTTGTGTGTGATGTCACTTTCTGTGCAGTGTTCAGGACAGGAACAAATTCAGATGCCCCCCCCCTCCCCCCCACGCTCGGCTGGAGGCAGAGGAGAGGTTCTCACTCCCAGTGTCACTTCATGCTGAAGCTTAACCTGGTTTCTCCTTCCTTTCAGATGACGGAGGGGCGGCGATGTCAGGTTCACCTCCTAGATGACAGGAAGCTCGAACTTCTCGTGCAGGTAGGTGTGCCGTACCGGGGGGGGGGGCAGTCCAGGGTGTTCATAAGGAACCAGAGGTGAGAGATCTCACTACTGAGCCAGAGTCGGCCTGAGAGTCAGCAGCTCGGTGCGAAAGCGACCTGGCATTCTGCTGACCCTGGTACCCATGGATGCATGGATGGATGCATGGATGGATGCATGGATGGATCCATGGATCCATGAATCGAACTGTCTGTGGAAGTCATAAGACCCTTTAGAAAGAAAGAACTCTGCTCTTTTTACTAATGAGTTATTTCAGAGTTACTTGTTTCATAGATTAATCTCAAAAGCTACTCCCTTCTCCCTATCAACAGACCTGACGGTAATGGAAAGGGTTACAGTTTTTTTTTGTGCTCCCTGGAATTTGACCCCATGACTTTTTAAAATTGTTTGTGCTCTAATTGTTGTGCTACAGGAACCTAGATATTTGCTTATTTAGTCACATGATCCCACATCACTGATCATGTGACCCCCAACCTCATCACTTCAGGCAGTCGGAAACAAAATGCAGCCTTTGTTTACATGTGAATCCGATCTCAGTAAACCATGCAGGACCATGTGGTTCTTTGTTCTATCCCAGCTACGGCGGATCTTGCGAACTCCCCTTCAAGATCAATTCTCCTGCTCTGTGTCTCGCAGACAGTAATAAATGCTGGTGCGGACAGATTGGACACGGAAGCCGGTGCCGTGAGGGACAACTTTCCGCCTGCTTTTGGCCTTATTCCGCTCAAAATGACTAAGCGACTTTTTTAGGGAATGTTCCTCCTTATGCCGGAAATGTTGGAGCAGGGAATTTCTCGTGTTACCTGAGGGGGAGGGGGCAAACCGATTCTTGGAACTGGCCTCGTTCGTGTGTGAGTCACTTTGACGAGTCATGCACAAGCACCGTGTCTTTCGGAGTGCTTTGTGTAAATTGATCCAGGAATTTGTCTTTGAAATTCATCAAAGGAAGGAGTGTAATACCTCCAAGTGCTTAGACTGGGTGTTTCTGCTCAAAACGATCAATGCGTCTCTGATGTAACAATTGAATCACAAGCAGTGCATTAACTGCAATGCAGTCAGCGGTATGTTTTCTACAACTTCAGTCATTATCTGGGGTTAACTCTCACAACCAAACCCTTAGTGAGGGCTGATGGACCTGGCTGTCCAACCGCTGGTTTGGGATTCCACATTTGCACTTCATTTATTTAGCTTTTATCAAAGATGGATAAAAGTTGAGGAAGCAGCGCCTGAAGCAAGCAGGGATCAGAGCCTTGCTTGGGGGGGGGGCGGAGGGGTCACCAGTGTAATCATTCTGCCAGCTGTGGGATTTGAACCAACATCCTTCCATTCTAACCTGTAGAGCCATGCACAGACCCTGCCATAAGCAGATTTGAACCCACAACCTCCTATCACCCTATCCCCTACACCACTACACCACGCTGCTACCTCCTTTGCTTTCTCCGTGTACTTCAGAGGTGCTGGACCATCTGTGTTGAGGCTCCACAGTCATGTGACGAGGTGGTGACTTTCAGTAAGGGGGGTGGGGGGGGGGAATGCGTCAGAAGAAGGAAGCAAATCCCCTCCTAGGCCCCACACTCTCAGCCCGGGTCAGGGAGGGCCTGGTCTGCGCGTTAATGCAGCTCGTACCTTAATGAAGCCGTGTCGGGATGCTTGTTCACTTGTGTAGCTTTAAAAAGAAAAATCTGCAGAATGATTCAGAAATATCTGGGGGATTCACAGCGCCCGCCAAGCAGACCCACTCCGGAGATGCAGACTGCAGATACCGTGGAAGCTGGAGGCTTTATCTTCCTGCTTGGGAACGTGGCCGAATCGGTACGGGGAAGATGACACCGACTACAAGGAACCTTTTCAGGAAGAGCAGCAAACTGATCAGTCATTTCAGTGATTTGTGGAGATTCTGCATGCGTATGTGACACTTTTATTTACAACTACTGACAGTAGAAGGAGGGGTTACCATCTATTTGTGCTCCCTGGGATTTGAACCTATGACCTTATTTTGTTAGCACAATGAGCTATTTGTTGAGCTAAACAAGCAAGATGTAGAATTATTCACCCAAGCAGAAGAAACTACAAAATGAAAAGCACATCATGCTGCCTTTTCAACTTTTACCAATAATTGTCATGTACACAGAGCAGGAGTGACCAGTCTTAACCAGACAGGGCTGTTGTGTGTGCGGGTTTCTGTGTGTGGGTTTTCGCTGCGGTTCCCTACTTAGATTACTAATTAGAGGACTGATTTCCTGAAGAGTCCTCACACATGGGTTTGAACAGCTGACCTAGAGGTTACCCCAAAGACCTGCACACACACCGACCCTTTGCGGATAAAACTGCCCACCCCTGACATACAGGAAGAGTGGACGTCAACAGCCCTTATGGTCGTATGCGGAGGTCAGCACCCAGGCAGGCTCTGATGGACATTGTGATCAAAATTCAGTTTTTATGACAGACTTGGCATTTAAAAATGTACTTTACATACCTTTTCACCGCAGACATGAATGAGTCTTGCCACGGACACGTTTGGCCGTGTTCGGATAGATTGAGGGTCACTGGGGTCATCCGGGTTTGTGGCCTCGGTTTCTCCACGTTACGTTGGGCTCGGATCAGCGCTTACTGCATGTTAGCTTGAAAGGCCTCACTTGGCGTAGCTTCGATTCGGCACCTTCATCTTCAGAGAGGTGATGTGAAAGTCAGAGCTGTGCTGACAGGAGCCTGGTGCATCTGTGCCCGACTGCCGACGGAGGCAAGCCGCCGATGGGCAGGACATGGCGAGTGTGTCAATTACATCTGATTGCATTTTAATATTCATTGCTTTTAAGTAACACTTTATTAATTTTCCACTGAACCCACACAACCCTGCTCTGTTTCTTTGTCTGCCACCGGACTGGATTCACACTGTCGACAGAGTTAAAGTTGTCGTATTCAGAAACGAATCTTTTTAATAATAAAAAAGGTCACGTTACAGCGTATGCAAGGTACAAAAACGGTTAGAGAAGCGCTGTGTGAGATTTAGACCTTACCGGCGGTCTTGGATTTTGTGGTGTAACCAGAGATGGTGGGGTGGGGGACGTGGGTGGTGTGTGAGACAGATATTACCTTGGGGTGTCTAATCCTTCTTCTCTCGGAATCTTGAAGGACCTTCGTGATGAAGGTCTCACGGAAGTTATCGTCTGATTTATAATCCCTCCTTAAATGTAGCCAATGGCAGTAGGAGCCTAACAAAGGTAGAGCATTGAGAATGTCCGCTTTCGCACCCTCTATCCTGCTTTTGAATCCCCCCCCCCCTTCTCCCCCCAAAAAAAAAAACAAAGAGGGGTATTCTGCAGCCCACCGTGGCAGGTCTCAGACAGATCGCCAGGAGCCCTGGGGGCGTCTTTGTCACCTCCAGTCTTTCTGAACCCCTAAGAGGACTCGATTGAAAGAGGATATGTGTTAATCACCAGTGTGCAGGATGGGGGGGTGTCTATGAGGGTGACCCAGCCGTGTAAATGTGTTTGCTAGTCGCTTTCTGCAGGGGAGCAGAAGGCAGATTAACGGGGGCTTTGCCATCTCCTGCTACCCTGCTGCTCCTCGGGAGCCTGGCTTTTCTGTACTTTCCCCTGCCTGCTACCAGGAGATCCTTAAAAAATGGACCCTTTCATATTTTGTCACCAAGCACCCGTCACTCACCCCCCTCCCCCTCTGTGTAAGATGCGCCCCAGGGGATTGTGGGTTATTATGCTAATGACCCCTTTGATGACGACTAAAATCTAAAATTCTCGGCCCCGTCTGCTCCCCACCTTCGGCCCGCCCACCCCCCCGTCACAGTGGGTCTGTTGGGAATTGGGAGCAGCTCGCCGGGGGCTCGCAGACAGGCCCCGCCCCGGCTGCCGGCTTTGCATGTCGATTAGCTTCTGAGCCACAGAAGTTTTCGGCTGCGACTCTAATGAGACGCGGGACGCAGCTCCGTTTGCGTCTGGGCAGGACCCAACGTCGTCACGCATCACAGGCGACATTCACAGCAATCTGCCAGCCGCACGGCGTCCGCGCCAAACCCGATGGACGGAATAAATCCATATATAAACAGAAAGCTGCGTGTTTACGGAACACCACCGATACAATCGTTATTAAATCACCGTCACACCAACGTCGTGTGAAAGTCGCCTTAGTGCTTTTGTCAATAGCGCAGTTGGGCTGGTGTACAGATGCGGTGGAGCGGTAGAGCTGTGATTTACTGACTGATAGCGAAGAGCTGCTTTATTGGAAGCACGAGTGGTATTTACGGGGCTGTGGTCACTAATGGGGGGCACTCTGGGATGGGGGTGGTTGCTTCAAGCAAATTCAAGATCATCATTCTGTGAATGGGCCCCCACCCACCCGCAAAGATTTGCTTCATGCAGCTATGGTGCACTCAAACAATGCATTCGCTTGGGCTCCCCAAGGTTAGGGGGCCCCCTGTTGGCCACAAACGGTCACTACACTAGGGGAGGTGGTTGTGGGTGGGGGGGTAACTTTTTGAGTGTCGTCGTGGACTTGGCTGCCAATGCAGCTCCGGTTCAGATCCGATCTGACCTGGGGAGGATTTACCCTGCACCTTACCTGTCTATAACTTTTGATTTCCAGTACGTGGGTATAGGACAAGTGTGCCCCCACCCCCCCCTCCAAGGTCTTTGTTTAACCAGCTACAATCAGCCAGAAGAGTACATACGTGGCTCCTGGTGAAGTGTTCTGGGCTGGGGAATCAGCTGTGTGGAGAGCAGCCAATGGAAGCTGCAGGGCTGAGTGATGTCATCTGCTGAGGGGGCGGGGTTTGTGCTGTACAGTGCAACAACTGTCATTTATATCCAGGTCCAGTCTGAACATTAGGACCGTGAAAGAGAGACCTGCCCATGGGCCGTCTGCTAGCCCCCCTCTTCACCTGGAGTTTGGGATGACTTGCAGAAAGATAAAGTCACTGATGTTGTTTTTTTGCTTGCAGTCATCCTCAGAAGGACGAATGGAGGAGGGGGGGGGGAGAAAACAGCAAACCTAATCAATTTATGCAAATGAAGCTGGTTGAAATAGTCCCTGCTTGGAGATTAATGGCTTCCCTGCACCATGAGAAGAAAACTTACTTTCTTTTTTTTTTTGCTTTTGGTTGTAATTAACATAAATAAATGGGTTTGATTAACGAAGAGCATGTAATACGGTCTCGTTCC
Source organism: Brienomyrus brachyistius (assembly GCF_023856365.1). Classification (NCBI taxonomy): domain Eukaryota; kingdom Metazoa; phylum Chordata; class Actinopteri; order Osteoglossiformes; family Mormyridae; genus Brienomyrus; species Brienomyrus brachyistius. The sequence goes on from NC_064533.1 coordinate 7,029,983, forward strand.
CAAAGGCATATGAAAATTAGTTTTATTTCTTAATTTAATTTAAATTATGCAAAACATTTGAAGTGCCCCCCCCCCCACCATAGGGGGGACAGGGGCTTTTACTTCCTGCACTCTGTTGCGACGGGGGCAGCAGGACCCACGGTCTTTACCGTCGCCTCTCTGGCGCGACGTCTGACAGCGTAATTGTACGCTGCTCTTGTCCTTCCTTGTTTACTCACTCCAGTGACTATTCTTGGGAGAGCTGGGCGTGCACGGCCCGCTTTAATGGCTGTTATTGCCCTCTTCCTCGTACTTAATTGAAAACGGCCTTTGTTGGCCCGAGTCGAACGATAACAGCGATTACAGCTTTTGTGGCGCTGACTGCAGGGTGGGGTGTAGGACACTCGGTGCTCTGCCCCCCCCCCCTTCTTTGGTGACCCCTGGTGGCAAAGTTCTACACTTACAGCTTGGACTAACTGGCGTAGTCTTAGCCGAGGTCTGCTGAAGACTCAGCACTTAGGGTGTGGAGAGACCGGACCTAAGTGGGCCAGCCCCAGTTGGGGACAGTAGTTGCCTAATTAATAGTTGATGCCTCCCATACCATATGGTCCTGCCAACTGGGTCTTTTTTGCCCTTTATTTGGTGCTTGTCCTCCTGCTGTGGGCCCACTGGCTTCGGACACACTCTTTACTGTGGTCAGCTGGGGTGGGACTTTCGTTCGGCAGCGGAGGAACTAGGAAAATTCACAAATGTACCGCATAACTGTGACCAGCAGGGGGCGCTGCACTCAGAACTGCATGCTGCTAATGCTCTAGTCCAATGACGTTTACTCAGTACCTTTCTGTGACCAGGTGAAGCTAACGGTTTGTCCGCCTTTTTTTCCCCATGCAGCCAAAACTGATGGCAAAAGATCTCCTGGACCTGGTGGCATCGCACTTCAATTTGAAAGAGAAGGAATATTTCGGAATATCATACACAGATGAAACGTGAGTGTGTTTGATAGATATAATGTCAAAGGGGTAGTCGTTTTATTTCGCCTTACAATAGACCAGCAGGCTTTGTCTTTTCAAACAGCGGCTAAATTAATGCTGAGTGCTGGTACAGCTAAAAAAAATTGAGACCATTCTATATATATATATATATATATATATATATATATATATATATATATATATATATATATATATATATATATATATATAAAAAACGTTTAAAACAGCAGTACACAAGAAGAAGGTGAAGCAGGAGACACTGGGAATGACCAACAACCAGTCTGACAGAGGGTGGAAGCGACTGTCTAATGCCAGAGATGATGTCAACTTATCCAACAGTGCGTCATAAATCGGAGGATGACCTCAAGTGACCTTCAAAAGGAATGGGAAATATTAAGTGGTGTGAAGTGCACTGTTAGGACAGTTCATAACAGGCTCCTAGAAGCAGGACTGAAGATCCATAAAGAAAGGAAGAAGCCCTTCGTCAATGGGAAACAGGGAAGAGCCAGGCTGGCGTTTGCAAAAAAAAAATTAAAAAGTATATTTTATTATACATAAATTGAGAAATGAGTGAAATTGAATATTTTGCTGTGATTTCTTAATTCTTTCCAGAGCTGTATAACTTGTTAGGTTATTGAGTTGCTCCTGCTTGCATATCAAAGTGGCACGGCAGACAGTCGCCGTAACCTCCGCTCGCCCGAGTGCAATGGCTCAGCCTCCCAACGGGCGACAGCTTCCCAGACGCCTCTCGACAGCCGGCTGAGGTGTTTGCCGTGTTTAATTCCCCCGTCTTGGGGCCGTTTCGGGTCACTGGCTTCCTCTCTTCAACACGGGGCGCCCCGGTGTCAGAGCCACCTGCCTGCATTTATGTTATTTATTTATTTTATTTCACACTTTTGAGGGTGAGACACTTAAAGGAAGATTGTGAACGTCTACCTTCGCTGCTGGTGATTTGCAGGAGGGAGGAAAAGCCAGAATCTAAGCATTGGGGACGAGGCCTTTGAAATACTTCCTGAAACCTGGACTCGACAAAAGGCAGCATTTCTGTGTGACGCCAAGGATGGGTAACGACGTGGGATCCTGCAGAAGATTATCTGCTTTTGTCCTTCCTGCTGTTTGATTTTTAAAAAGTTGAAAGGAGAATGGGAATGATGTTCCCTTAAGATGAAACCTCAAAGTCCTAATTCTGATATCTCTCTTTCTAGGGATGTATGCGTGTGCTTGCGCATTAAACTGACTCACTGTCTCTCCAACATTTGCATCATTAATAAAATTTGGTTGCTTCCGGGTTTCGCAGGACTGCGGAGGACATTTTTGTGCCTCTGGGGTGTCAGTGATCTGTATGTAGCTCATGACTTAAAGTGACTTAAAGATTATGGACGACTGTGTAAGAATGTGCTGAATGTTTGTCCATCAGGGGGCATTTCAGCTGGCTGCAGCTGGATCGGCGGGTTCTGGAGCATGAGTTCCCCAAGAAGTCTGGACCGGTGGTTCTGTTCTTCTGTGTCAGGTGAGCACCCCCCCCCCCCCGCCCCCCCACGAACTAGGCTTCCAGTACTACCTGTGTCGTCGCTGCCCCTTCAATTCGTTGTGTTTGGTCTGTTTGCTGCACAATTCGTGGGCTGTTCTCCGACGTGTCTGGTCTGGAGTCCAGACCTGATGCCAAATGACAGCGACAGGGCAGCCAATCGCGGGCCCCCCTGCGTGGCGAAAGCACTCACGCTCCTCAAAAACAGCTGCCGTGTGCGTTTGTCTGATCGCGTTGCCAAGGCACCGGGTTTCCAGGCGATTAAACGTGAGCTGTGGAGATAACCCAGCTGGCCACGACGAAAAATAGAGACTGTTTTGTTTGTGCCTGCGTGAGACAGAGTTAAAAGTCCTTGTGAGTGTGTGTGTGTGTGTGTGCGTGTGAGAGAGATTCATGTGGTTTTTCCAGTTTGTGCTTTTCCGGGAAAACAGCGTCTCAAGCCTGAAAGCAGGAGTCGTCGTCGTGACACCCAGAGTTGAGCGATGCACTTCATCTCCCAGCGGCATCTTTAGGGCTCTAGGACACTTCTGGGCTTTTCTGCAGAGGTGGGGGGGGGGCTTTTCATCGTGGCAGTCTCTCAGACATCCTTGGAGTGGCTCCTGCTTTTCAGAATACCGAGGGTGGTCTGTAAACACCGACTGCAGCTGAGAAGTGTCTGTACAGTCAGGGACACCTTCAGAATAGGGTTGGGTAGCGTCAGAACTTTCACTGGTCAGAAATTTCGAGAACTGATGGGCAGCCACTTCAACCCCCACCACTGTGTGGCCCCCACCTGGATGAAGCCATTCTGCACCAGTATACTCACCACACAGTAGCTAAGGTGGTGAAGAGGCAGGAGAGAATTCACCAGTTAGATGTAGGGGGTGACTAGAAGGCCACATTTGAAAGGGCCTCAGTGGGAAATTTTAGGTGGGAGATCGGGGTAACATCCCCACCCTAAGCAGCCACCTGGGGCGGCATCTTCTGAAGGCAGTTTCACTTTGTCTCGGATGGTGCCCTGCATGGTCACACCTGTGCCGCCACAGATTAGCTACCTGATGGGGGTGGGAGGCGACCAGGTGAGGCTTGTCTTTTTCACTGGTCAGAAATTTCGAACCCCACTGCTCAGGTATTTTTTCACTGGTCAGACTTTTCGACAGCAACTGGTCAGTCATTTTTTAACTGGTCAGACGTTTGCATCAACACTGATCACACATTTTAAAATTCTTTTTAGCTCCTGTTGGGAAGTTAGGTTTATTCGCTGGGCTCAAATTGCAAAGGGTCAGCACTACAGGAGTTTCACAGCAGAGGTGAGAAATGTCACAAATTTAACTATATTACACTGAACTGCCTAGGATAAATTACACCAGGCTGGTGGTGATAATTAATAGCAGCAAATTAGTGGGTCGATTACAGCAGAAACGCATCAACCGTTGTAAAATTGGCTCTGACCCTGATGTTAAATTTCTTCCACGGGGTACTGTGCAAATATCCCCCCATTAATCCCAGCTGCGGACAAGTGTGTTAATCACAGCCAACATTCAAGGGCTTCCCACTGACCCCTGTTTTACTACAGCAGAAGGTAGTGAATTTGCCTCCAAAATGGATTTTCTTCAACCTTGTCTGAGACTTCATGTGCAGTGAAAGTACAGAGGTGCCGCGTGCTTCTGTCTATAACTAGAGTCAGGAACTTTTAGATCGATTCAAAGTCACCTACAATGATGTCTTTGTTCGGTCTCCTCAAAAACGTCAAACTGTCAGCTTATATGGGCAGGTCTTTCAGAAGATGTGCTCTCGGGTGACACGTTCAAAACTTCCCGCATGAGCAAATCCCATCTCTGTCCGACGGGCAGGTCCTGGACGTGACGGTTTGACGTTGTCCGGCTGCATTTCTATAGGTCTTTGTGCCGCGGACCTTCCAGGTATTTAGTGAGCGTTGCTGGTAGATGTAAACCCTTCATTACATAGGATGTTTTAGCATAAAGATGAAGTAAATGCTGCGTTCTCGGGTGATGTCAGGTTCCGCACTGGGCCGCCTGACCGACAGAGCTCCTATATGGATGCCACGCAGACACCCAGTACAGGAAGTTACTGTACTGTAAGATGGCTGCATGTTCATCCCGGAGTTATAATGGAAAAGTCATGACAGTCAACAGTGGTGTTTACCGGGGCCTGAGGTTTTGGGGCCCCCTGCTGGCCATAAACAGTCACTACATTAGTCAGCCTAGGGGCCCCAAAGTGACTTTTTGAGTGGGGCCCCTTGGTGACGGTGTACGCAAATAACATGTTTTATTGCAAGCTGCTGTGACCCCCCTGCCTCTCTCTCACATGCACTCGCACTCGCACGCGCACACACACACACACACACACACACACACACACACGCTCTTGTGTACATTGTCAGAAGGTCAGTCCCTTAAGATGCCTTCAGGGGGTCCTGCCTTTCTGCAGGTTATACAGATGTTCTTGTCTCTCATTGGTCAGTCGGGTCTGTTCTGCCCGCCTCCGGTCACACAGCATGCGGGTGCAGACGTCTCCCATGGGCGGTCATGCGATCTTGCGTGGAGCCTCGGAAATTTCCGGAAGGCACAGCTGTCACAGACAGCAGGGTGTGCGGCGGCCGGCGCCGTCTCGGTCTGGGAGCAGATGCGCTGTCTCCTTGCTGGGTCGCTTCTGGGAGCGTGACGGTAGTGACGGTCCTCTAATGAGAAGCTGCGGGACCGGGTGACACTTACAAGGGCAGGCAGTCTACAGTACACAATTTAATTTGTGTATTTTTATAAACGGGCATCTAATAAAGGGCGTTTGTTTAGCATTCACCTTAAGGACTGCCTCAAAGCTTGACCTTAGATGGGGAGCTGAGCAGATTGTCCAAGCTTCTCAGGCTTGAGTCAGCCACTGGTGTTACGTGATCTATGGTGCCATACTGAGATTTGGCCTCTAGAGGGCGTTCTTTCTGCATGAGCCAGTCCCTTTGGAAGCTGGGTAAATGAAGAGCAGCCCACCTGTGTGGGCCAGCAGCCTGTCCCTGCGGGCTGAAATGAATCACTTTGCCTAGCAGGGATCTGCAAGACTACAGAACAGTTAAGTGGACATGAGCTGATTCTTAGGATGGGGCGGATTTGCGGCTATTGGGGCCACCCTGGTCCTTGCCGGAGGGGCTCCGCCTCGCAGAGAAGCGAGAACATCTGGGGCCAGGACAGAGGCTGGAGGTGCAGCGTCTGACAGAGATGTTAGCGTCGATGTTTGGCTCGACGGTAAACTACAGGAGGATATATTTGGTGGATAGTTCCAGAGATGATGTCACGTTCCGCTCCCCTGACCATCTTTTGAGGGCTTCAGTACCACCCAGTGAGTTGCTGAGCTTCTTATGCTGTATATGGTCAGGAGAAGCAGCCAGGCTGTGCTTTGTAAGGACCTCCTGGGCTTCACGAGTCTCCATTGTGTTTAAATTGCAGTAAGTGCTCTCAAGTGGCCACATTAGACAGAAGTGGTTCGGTTTGTTTTGGTTGCCACAAGAAGTAATTTCGAGACCAAAGGTACCGCGGTAAACGGGGATCTGAGGAGGATGTTACTTATATGGGTCACAGGTCTGTGGCAGTGAAAACAAGCCAGCAGAGCCAGGGATGGTCTGTAAGGATGGGAGGGTCCATTTCTTTGGGGGGGGGGGGGGGGGGGGCAGCAGGAGGTGCGAGGTGGAGAAAGGACAGCAAACGGAGGGAAGCTGAATTACCGCGGCCGTGATGAGCTGAACGGTAATAAATCCGCAGGAGGCTGCGCCGGCATTTCAAGTGTCTGCAGGTTTGTCTGTTACTCCAGGTTTTAAAAGAAACAAATAGCAATTCTTTGTGAGTCTTCAGGGAATCCTTCCCAGTGCATAACACTGTATATGAAAGGAGATTAAGTGATAACAGCACAATGACTGCGGACGGGAGCAATGGCTGTAATCGCTAAGTGCGCCGGGTCTCTTCGTGCCTCTGTTACAGCTCCTTTTGTTTCCCAGTTCCTAGAACAGGATACTGTCTGTCACCAGCAGAGGGCCCCCAAACCTCTGGGGCCTAAAGCTAATGCGTGGATTGGGTGGCGGTAAATACCACTGCTGGATGGCACATTTTGAACACTGTAACCCAGTCTACAAATCACATCCAGCCCGAAGCAGATCGTTGTGATTAATATCTCGCTCATTTCCTTCGATTAACAAGCATTTCTGAGCGTCACCCCAATTAATTCTCCCGGAGGTCGATCTAGACGGCCGCTGGTACCGTGATTTAGTGTTTGCTGCCTTGCGGTGTCGGGCTGCGACGAGCTGAGCTTTTCACGCATGCTGGAACCAACAAGGTAAAATACAGTCGCTGAACACTAATGCAAAGCGTCTTGTCGCACGACGGTGGACCTTATTCCTTGCATCAGCGTTTCTGTGATGTTATTTTTCTTTCACGATGGACCACGAAGACCAACTGGGACACGGTAGCTCAGATTTTACCCTCCGGATGGTACGGGTGCCGAAAAAGCTGCTTTGTATGGACTTTCTACAGATATCAGGGGTCGCTGTACCGCATATAGGACAGCAGAGGTCCTCTTAAGGAGCACCAAACTGATTCTACCAGGCCAAACCCACTCAAGCAGTATTTCCTAAAACTGAAAGCATGCTGTTTTTTTTTGCCATCCAGTGTGGCAAGGGTCCCTGCCAAGGACTCTACGACCACCGAGGGAGAGGGAGAGGGAGAGGGAAGCTGGGATTATCCCTCCACTCCTTGTCTTGCTCCTCGGCTTCAGCCATTGGCCCATGCTTCGATGGCGCTAATGCTGATTGGAGGATGGGGGCCGTCATGTTGACAGGGCCCCGGCCCTGTGTCTCAGCCTGGCATTGAAGGATGCTTTTATCATGGGCACACCGGCCCTAGTAGCACAAACAGCAACTCGCAACGTGATTGGCTAGTGCAGTGAGTCAATGGGGAATCATTATGGACATGATTCGCAAACACACCCACCTCCCCCCCCCATCTTCCTTCATGGGAAGACAGAGATGTAGTAATTTGAATCTAGTTGGGTTTTCTGTCGCTAAGCAAACCACCTGAACGCTCACAAGAAACACCCGATGATAATTTTGGCCAAATTGCATACAAGGTCATGTTCTTGTGCATACTGACCCCTAGTGGTATATTGTAGTAATCTGCACATATAATATATGCTGAAAGCATTGATGATAGGGCCGGCTGAATATTTATGAAGAAGCTCAAGTTCAGTCGGATGTCCTGTAGATGGCATGATGCTTAAATAAAATTTTATTCCACATTTCTCTGAACTTTACGCTCAGCAACCTGTAAATTGTATCTGAGTGCGGTGCCCTATACTGCATAGGGTCCAGGCCCTCTGTAACTCTGACCAAGCATTGAGAAGATGGATGGATGGATGGATGGATGGATGGATGGAATTGCTTTTACAGAAACTGCTTTCTATACCTGTAAAACTTTAGTGAAAAGGGTGTGGGTTTTCTCTTAGATTCTCTGGGATTAAAATTAAGATTTTTTTTTTCTCAAAAGACAAAGCAGTAATGTTTGAACTCCTTGAAAAATCGGCCAGGCACATTGTCACGTTGTGATTGCCCCACGGTGATTCATTTCATGTTTGAAATGGCTGTTTTCCAGGTTCTACATCGAGAGCATATCCTACCTGAAGGACAATGCCACCATTCAGCTCTTTTTCCTCAATGCTAAATCTTGTATCTACAAGGTAAGATGCCTCTTTTTTTACTGTGCTTGTTGCTCTCATCGCTATTTGGATTTATGAGACTATATTTGTGACACAAGATCAAGGCAGTTGCAATGTCAGCTGTCTGCCAACAGGGGGCGGATCGAGTCAGAAATCAGTGATAACGTGGCAGTACAGTTCACGCTATTATTGACAGCTGAGGCTCTGTCACAGTCTGTAATGCTGCCCGTCTCATGAATTAGGATCCTATACGTTTCTTCAGTGTTTTTTTTTGTGAATGTGAAACTGTCGTCGTTGCATCGCAAAGATAACCAAGCATCTAAATCTGCATATGAATCTGTTCACTGTGGGCATCTATTGGTGGATCCAGAAGACAACTGCCTTCTGCTTCACTCTGTTATTCAGAAGCTCCATTGCTGATTGGATGAGCACTATAGACTCACTGATTTATCGAGGTCGTCCTCTGCAAGTCTAGCGTTGAATGACAGAGAAAGGTTCGCAGATCGGCAGTTTCGGAAGTGACTGCTTAAGTGTGGAGCTTCGCGTGACTTGATTTTAAACAGCATCTGAGAGCGTCGGCTCCTCGCCGCACAGGACTCTGCTTGGGTAGTCGTTGATAAAACACCCTTTGTAAGGGTAAAGATGCATAAGCTGTTAGTGTAGAATCCAGGTCAGGTCGTCCAGGACCCCCCCCTCCTCCTCGATTCCCCTCTTTCCCCAGCTGCTTTGTCTTGTCACTCCCATCTATTATGGACCGGTGCAAGACCACCAAGATCCTGACCAGAAGATACATAAACAAAACCCCTTCTTCTCCATGCCCCCCCCGCTATGAGGCTTTGCCCCATATCCTTTAAAGCGGTATTTCCCAATCCAGTCCTCGGAGACCCGCAGACGGCCCCTGTTTTTGCTCCATCCCTGCTCCCGATAACTGTCAGGTAGGGAGCTGGGGGAGAGGGTCCCCAATGACTGGGCCGAGAATCACCGCTTTAAAGTTTCCTCGCCAAGCAGACGACGAGACACACAGACAGTCTGCCCCCGTCCTTCCAGACCGAACTGATGGTGCGTTCAGCCCCTTCTGTCAAAAAGAGCTTCGACCTCTGTTAACTGTCAAGATCAAGGCAGCTTCCCTCATTAGAAGAAGAGATCTTTCTCAGAGATTCTAATTAAATCTGAGCGGTTGGCATACAAAGACAGAGTCCTCTTTGTCTGCCATCACTCAGGCCGTGAAACTTAAAAGGGGAGCTACAGTGCAGAGAGGGAGGTGTCGCCATGCAGTGGTCTGGTCTTCCAGGCTCCGCCCCTTGCTCTGATTGGCCAGAATCAACACCTTTTTTTCTTTTAGAGAAATATTGGTTATTGTTATAACCAATTACTGTTATTGTTGCCTGTTCCGTCTGCATCCCTCTGTTAAGTGTTGACGCTTGTTTATATGAAAGTTTAATTCAATATTTTTCATATCTCTGTCGCACTGATAGAAATTCCTTTTAATGGGATGTTTTGTGATGAAATGATTCTGGTGTCCTAAGAGCGTGCTGATTAGTGATACTCCAGCAAGGTCAGCAGAGGCCCCGTGGTCTTCTGGGCCTCGTTATCCTGGTACAGAAAGCCCTACGTGACAAAGCCGGCCTCTCTCTGCCTTTCAGGAGCTCATCGAAGTGGACAGTGAGGTGGTGTTCGAACTGGCCTCCTACATCCTGCAGGTGAGATTCCCAGGCTGCTGTCTGAAGGACTCGCTCTTGCCAAAGCCACATTGGGTCTGCTTGCTATACCGGGCTATACTTCTTTTTACTTGAGTAATTTGCCCAGGACTTAAGGGGTTGGCCACTGTGTAGCAGTCTGATCCGCATTACTCATGTATATAAATTGGATTCGCACATAAACTCTCACGCAGACATTCATAGACTGAAGTATGCAACTGAGAAAGATATTGGCCCATCCTTGACTGTACTCTGTATGTCAATTCAGTATGCTTAGCAGGCCACCTCTTTAATGATGTCATTTCTGACCAGTCAGTTCTGACCACTCCTAGCTACAGACACCTTCCTGATCAATGGATAAGTGAAATTCTGTTTCCCGTGCTGTGTGTAGGAGTGTCTTATTTATTTTACTGCTTTCCTTTGAACACATAGTCTTTACTGCCTCCTTGTTCAAGTCACCGAAACTATTAAGTTTTGGCAAAAGCTCTCAGGAATCACTGCGTCGCAGAAGCTGTTCTGTTTCCCTTAAACTCTCGCACGCACATGGATTTTGATTAAAGCAGTCCGGCCGGCCGCATATTTGATCTAACCTGTGACTCATTGTAATTTACAGCAATATTATGGCTAAGTTTGGCCCTTTTTTCAACATTAGCAAGCGATAGCTGGTCATGAGAGGAAGTCTGTAGATTCAGGAAATGAGGTTTTCTTTTTTGTCAGTGTTTGGCCGTGCTTTCGGTGAGAGTTTACCGCGAAAATGGTCGGGAGTTTCATGGTTAAACTATTTCTGCTGCTGAAGGTTTGTCTATTTTGTGCTCAATATTATGTCAGCGGTGACCTCAGGACGCCCCCGCATTTATTCAAAACAAAAACGTTGCTCCTCAACAAACTCTTAGTGGATTTCATAACCCCCCCCCCCCATCCCAGCCCCAAAGATCCAGGACTAAAGCGGCGGCAGTAAATTATTCATAACCTCCTTCCAAACTCCAGACTAGCACATGAATAAGAAATCAAGGCAGGATACCGGCTCCTCGTACATGGAACGATTTAATCTTCTTGTCGGAAGTGCTCTGTCTTGGGGTTCCTTCAGATGAGCCCTGGAGCTGAAAGGTGTTACGTTCCTGCACCAAGGAGTGCATGGTTGGGGGGGGGGGGGGGACTGAATTAAAGCCCAACAGGTTATTAAAAAACAGCATTGTTGGCCCAGCGAGAGAGCCTGCGGGTGAAAAAATATCAGGTGTCCCTGGTAAAATGACCTTCAGGGGATTTTCTCTGACGGTGAAGCGATCACATTTCCCAGCATCCTCAGCACAGGCCTGAATGAGCACAAGGACCCCCCCCCCAACTCAATTAATTCACCCAACCCCTCTCACACAGGAAGCAGGAGCCGTACGTAGATTTACAGTGAAAAGGATACGTTTTAAGGGTGATAAGTGTATATGTGCTCAGAACAAAAAACAGTGCTTTAACATTCCAACATATGGAAATTGACCCATGTTTAACACAATTAAATAATAAAAAGGAATTTCTTCCATTCCCCAAAAAAGTTACTGATATCTTGTCCGAGGGCTAGATGAGCGCCGATTCGGTTCCCAAACCTCTCCTCAGGGTCACCTCAGCCATTCCCTGTATTTGTTAAATTTCACCGCTGGCTCAATCAAGCAATTAATTTAATTAGTTAAAAAGTCAATGAGACATTGATTAGCTACAGGAGGGGCGCGAGTGGTCGAGTCAAAAAGTACATGGGGGTGTTAGATAGCTGAGGCAAATACTGGGGTGACTTTGGGACAGGTTTAGACATGGCTGTGCTGACGCACTTTGACAGGCGTCATGCTGTTACACCCACATGAAAATAATTTACGGCCCATTTTCTTCGACTGCCTCTGACATTTGCACAGTCCTGCACATGAATGTGTTTTCTGACACTTTACTCATCCTCTGTCTCTCTCTCCTCAAACAGGAAGCAAAAGGCGACTTCTCAAGGTAAGGACACACTTGAGCAGAACTTTTCATGTACTGGGCTTTGGTAAATGGTCTAGAGTGACCAGCTGTGGTTGGAGCGAGGGCCCTCCTAGTCCGCTTTTTGTTAAATGAGCATCTTCAGCTTTCATGACACATGCAGTGGCACTAGGAGTTCTCACCGAAGCGGTGGTCGCTCGGCAACAGCGCGGCAACAACTTTGCAAGAAGTACTTCGGTTTTGCTTGTGTTTGCAAAACAATTTATTCTCACTGTTTGACATTACCGACGTGACGCAAAGTTATTAATGAAGACATTTAATGGCATTAAGAGAAAGCAAATGACAAAAGATATTTGTTAAAGGGGAAAAGCAAAAAAGTACTGCAATAGATTTGTACTTTACGGGGATCGGAAGTGAATCGGCCGTAGCTGCCCTCCTCCTCGCCAGCCTGCACTGCGACTGTATGTGCTTCCTGGCATGAGCAAACCTACCTCCTTTCATCCTTTCAAGGAACGAGTCACAAGTGCAAAGATGGGTCATGCCCCCCCCCCGCAGCCCCCACAGCCTCAGCAGCTATTGCTCTCCACCTGTCACCCACCCACACATACACGCCACCCCCTCTCCACCCATGGAGCCAGGGCTCAGTCCTACGGTGCTTTTCAGCCGGTGTGAAATCCGTTCGGGTTGAAGGGTGGGCCGGGCGCCCGAGGAACAGACTGCGCATTGTACCCAGGAACAATGGCGTAAGGGAAGGAAGGGGGCACAACAGGCATCAGGCAGGAGTGTCATTCTGCTCCCGCCATACAAAGTGACTTTTGAGAGGCTGTTTCCCACCCTCTTCGTCTCCTTATCCCACTGGTTTCTGACATATTTTCCATTTCCAGGAGACATTGTTTTTGCATTTCTCCGCACATCCTTCCAAAGGCTGCAGGGGGCGCTGGTTTGTCTGTCTGAGCGAGCCGGGGGGGGGGGGAATAAAAGGGCAGACGAAAGGCTGGGGATGCGCACAGTATAATTGTTTGTCTGATCCTTAGATTAGAAAACCGATTAATGAAGCAACTCTGCTTGTTTACCTTCCTCAGATTGTCCCTCTGGAAAACAAGCATATTAGCCTGCAACTTATGATAACGTTTCTGAGCCGCGTTCCTACAGAGTACAAGATGTTTAGGAAACCAGAAGCAAAAATTGCATTTCTTCCCACCCTGTGGCATGTTGACAAAATGGAACATCGGATGACTTGGGCCTCTATCTCTCTATCCATCCATCCATCCATCTATCTATATATCTAATCGGTTGCCGGTGGAAGCGCAAACCTAGGCAGAGAATGAGATATTCAGGCAGAATTTCAGAGGCACTGCATTCAGGTTCTCTGTGCTGAGAGACAATAATAGTCTTTGCAGACCTACTGTGCCGGCCAGCCTCTAAGTAACAGGGCTTGCGGTAGTAATATAATTATCCTACTTCCACCACAGTCTCGTTTCTGTGTTTTTAACCTGTAATATGGTTGCGACTTTCCAAAATAAGAAGAATAAGCACCAAGTGGATCTAGTCACCCACACAAACGGCCTGGAAAACAAGGCAGGTTAGGGGTCCAGTTATAGATCACCTTGTCAAGACTGACACAACCCCGAAGTCCAAAGGGTAGCCATCTCCACAAGACACGTGGGAGCAGGCAGCCAGGCCATATGCTGGGGTTAGGCGTGGGGGAGGGATTCTGTTATCTGAAATTTGATTCAAGCTTTTCAAACTCTCCCCCCTCCCCAATGGGAATGGTCTGTCTTCATTTGGTACCTTCATTGTGATATATTTGTCCTTCATACAAGCAAAGCGGAACTCCCAGCAATGAAAAACATGATGCAACCTCTAAACCATTTGACCAACATTGGCCCAGACCTACATTTCAGATCAGATTAAATGTACCCAGCGCTACGCTAATCAAACAGCTGCATTCTGCCATGCACTCCCTCCTCCCCCACACATCTTCCCAACACTGAAATTCCATCCTTCGCATTTCATCGCGACGAACCATATTTAGTAACTCTAGATGTTGTCGGGTCGTGTTAGTCATTACCCTGTCCCTGTTGGGGGCCGCATTTCTGTTCTTACCGTGTTCTGCCTCCTCTCGCTTTACATCATCAGCGATGACGTCACCCGGGCTGATTTGAAGAAGCTGCCGGCTTTGCCTACCCAAGCCCTGAAGGAGCACCCATCGCTGGCCTACTGGTGAGTGGCAGCCCTTGGAGAAGGTGACAGGCCTCATACCGTCAGGAGGCCCTCAAAGAAGCTATAAGCACAGTCTATATTTATGTTGAAAATCCAAAACAATGGTGATAAAATCAATCTGTTTCAGGGTAAGCTTTAAGTAGACAGTCCTGACTTCATTTTCAGTGGATACCTTAAATTTATATGACTGAGATTAAAATCAGTCTTGAGGACTCAGATATAGGCATCGTGCAGTTGAGATAAATTGTAAATGAATGTGGATCTTTTTGTAATCTGACAGTGGAATTCAGGAATCCTGTAAGGTTCTATTTCAGTTCCAGGAGCTGCGTTTGATCTTGAATATGTCCAACATGTTGTCATACGAATTGCACAAGTCTCACTGTTACGGGTTGTTTTCTTTGACAATGCCCAAGAAAAGTAGCCCAGCAGAGGGGAGAGGATTTGCAAAATGGGAATAGTGACCAAAAGTATCGAGTTACTCGTGGTGAAACATCAGTTATGCTAATCCAAGGTGGATCCTCTCAAATATGATGAATTCTACGTTAGGGAGTGCTGTTATATAACCTTTCACTTCCTCCATATTACTTTCTGCTGCCTGTCCCAGCCAGTTCTGAGATAGCAGTGTTCATATGCGTACCCAGAGTGGGCAGGGTTCCGGCAGGGCAGGCGTGGAGTGGGCGTGGCCCGGGCATGAGTGGAGTGGGCGTGGCACTGGCAGGTGTGCAGTGGGCGTGGCCCAGGCATGAGTGGAGTGGGTGTGGCTCGTGAAGGCGTGGGCAGGCATTCAGTGGGCTTGGCTCAGGCAGACATGGCCAGTCCACAGCAGGTGTTGGCCAGTGTGCTGGGATACAGCACAGCTGTCAGACAGGGCGACTCTGCAGCATGGCAGCTGCAGACGTCCTCTCCCACCCCCCACCCTGCCAAAACCCCACTCAGTAAGTGAAATGGCCCACCGTGGAGTCTCTTCTCAAATTTTGCTTTTATGCTGAGTATGGTCTTCTTTGGGGGTGCAAGTTCATAAATCACAGCCCTGCTCTTTGCACACTAAAAATCCCGTTTCAAAGCAGCAAGTCTTCAGGAATTCGAGAGCCAACGCTGTATAATTGAACTTTCTTCACTTGTGATAAGGGGTTACTGTGTCACCATTTGAAAATGAATGGACCAGTCTGTTTACCAGCTCTGCTGAATTAAATGCTCTTAATCGATTTGAGGGAAACACCCGTATTTACGTACACAGAAATTTGATGTCTTACTTCAAATGAGTACAGATCCCCCCCGGGCTACAATGGGGTTACGTTCCAATAAACCTATCGGAAATAACCTATCGTAAGGCGAAAATGCATTTTAATACAGTACACCTAACATATCAAATGTCATAGCCTAGCCTTAAACATGCTTAGAACACTTACATTAGCCTACAGTTGGGCAAAATCATAAACACAAAGCCTGTTTTATAATATCTCTTGTAATTTATTGAATAATGTACTGAAAGTGAAAAACAGAATGGAATTGGAATACCCATCGTAAAGTTGAGATATTGTAGCATAGACCATCGTAATCTGGGAAATGTCTGTATTGGGACCTTCTTACAGAGATCTTGGTATATCATGCTGGTCCACAAATAAAGGGTCTTTGGACTGTAATATGAGTGACCTATGTCAGAGGATGGGAAACATCCAGGTTACTGTGATATCCAGAAGGTGATCTGTGTGTGTTTGTGTGTCTGTCAGTGAGGACCGGGTAATCGAGCACTACAAGAAGCTCAGCGGTCAGTCCAGAGGACAAGCAATCGTCAAGTGAGTACAGCCTATAGAGAAAACTCACCTTCACGCATCACTTTCTTCCGAATCAAGGTGCTTTTGGGACAGGAGGTCAGGATTGGCAGTTTGCATCCATCTTCTGTGTCGTTCCATGATGACCTCTGAGCTGTCACAGGGTATCAGTTGCACATGTGTGTGTGTGTGTCTGCACGAGTTCAAACCAGGTTGTGTGTGAATAGGAGGCTGAGCTACTTTCATAGCTGCTGTCTTCATTTCTTAATCGCACCATGTAACCGGACTTTAGACTTTGTTGTTCCGATCCAAATGGACTGTCATGGAAGTCACATGTCCCCCTCCCCTTCTTCTCATTTACAGTTACATGAGCATAGTGGAATCTCTCCCCACCTATGGAGTCCATTACTATGCCGTGAAGGTAGGGCTGTGTGAGGTTTCTGTCTTATGGGCCGGGGAGGTTATTACGTTAAGCTGCAATATTAACCGCACCGTTAAGATTTCAGTGGCATTAGTTAGTTAAAGATTATAGAATAGGCCATAAGCCAGCTACATAAAATGCATCGAAATCATTCTAGTAAGACTGTAAAAGTCCCTCTTGTATGTTGAAATGAAATCCAGCTGTGAAAGACGTGGGAAGTAAGGGAGAGCCGCATCCTCTGCCATCGCTTAGTAGAAGGACCTCGGAAAAGAGCAGTTAACATGGACGGGGATGCATGGTCTGTAAGAGGTTCTGAGTGACCCTGCTCTCCAGGGAGACAACATTCATGGCAGGGAGTAAACTGGCAGTATGACCTGGTTTTAAAGCTCTTTGAGGCCCATTTGCACTAACACCTGTGGGGGCAGGATAGTGTGACCCAAGTGGGCTCCTCCTTCTCTAATGCCTGAATCTGCTCACTGGTGTGACAGGACAAGCAGGGAATCCCATGGTGGCTGGGGCTGAGCTACAAAGGGATCTTCCAGTACGACTACCAGGACAAGGTGAAACCGAGAAAGGTGAGCATACCCCGTCTGTCTGGCCGAGTTGCTCGTTCACACCGTCCACGACAACGGTATTCAGTTCACAGGTTTTCAGTGTTCAGTACACGACGCATTAGTGGATCATAATAACAAACGACGCATTTTGTATCATTCGCTTTTTGGGGTCCCGCTGTCTGATGGATATCACGCACGCCTTTGATTTCCAGATTGCTAATGGCTAACGGCTAACAGGAAATTCAGTCAGCGATCCAGCCATGCAGCTTCGCATTCCTGTAGCAATGTAGCCTGCATCCTGCATCTTGTTCATCAGCTGTGCTTTTCCGTGCCAGTTGTCGGTTTCAGTTGGATGGTTTTCAAGCCTTTCTGCCATGCGATTCTGGGAGTCAGACCTCCATTTCCCCCTGGTAAGGACCCCCCCCTCCATCTGGTTCGGGGACCCCGCCCTCCTGTGGCGATGCCTTGTCACCAAAGCTGCCTTGTTCTCTCTTCGGTGATGGCAGACCGCCGTGTTTATTCAGAGCAACGGTTTCACCCTCAAGCCCAGCATTTTGTTTACAGAAAGTCTTAAGGGTGAGAGGTCACTTTGTGCCATTGCCACGAACCCCGTGGTTGCAAACCACGGTTCTGAGGAAAAACAAGAAGCAGGGGGACACCGAAACAGACTCGCTTCCTAGAAACCCGCCGATGAGGTCGAAGGATGGTTTCTGCCTGGTCCCATGTCCTTTCAGCGCACTTGTTTTCATTTTAGGCAGACTCCAGCAGATGTTTCTGAAACTCGGTAGCCATAAGTATTTTTGCGGTGTGGTTTGTAGCAGATCGTGGCTTCCTTGTAGGACACGAAACCTTATGGGACTTAAGATCTGCATTTTTTTTGTCAGTAGAGCTGTACCAGCTCTTTGGGCTTCTGTTACATGGACCCAAGGGATGCAGGTCACCGTGATGACCTTTGGATGTCCCTCCCCTACTCCAACAGATGGCTAAAGTAGTCAGGGCATTGATAGAAAGATGATGGAAACGTTTCGTTTCGTTTAACATGTTGCTTGCTAACCTGCCCCGAGACACACAGAAGCAAGGTTCAGCTGCTCTTCAGCTGTTGACGGACAGGTCATGCATTCTTTAGGTTTTTGGGGCCTTTTTTGGTTCTTTATGCGTCCTGGACGTTCAGGAGAGCACAGCGTCATGTCTGTCTGTGCCATCAGTGGTTTGGCCAGTCATAAATAAGGGGCCAGGGGGTAATGGAACCGACTCCCACCTCCACACACTCTTGACCAACCCAACTTGCCCTGGTTTCGTTGTCGTCCAGATTATGCGGGAAGGTGGTCAGTGAGGAACAGTTTCTACTGGAAGGGCTTCAGAGATCTGCTCTACCATTGCTCTCAAACCCACTCATTGGCCTCACCCCCAGACTGTATTTATCAAGAGAATGTGAGGCAGAAAATATGCTTGAGAGGTCTGAAGGCTGTTCAGTAAATAGAGTTCAAAGCAAAATCAAATCAAAGCAAGAAAAGAGAACAGTTGGAGTAATTCAGATGTGGTCTCAGTTGCAAAATTATACAATCCCACGTAATAGAACTGCTCTGGGGATTATGCTCATGGGGAGGTAAGATGCCGATGTCGTGGAACGGATGTAGGGCTCAGAGAAGCAGAGCGGACTCTGAACCACAGCCAGTCAGACTCTGGGGCCCAGTGACCAGCAGCTGCGAAAATCAAATGGAAAAACAGGGACCATTTTCATAGTGCTGCTGACTCCAGAGGACGTCGTAAATTAGCACGAAGGAGACTACAAGTTATCAGGTCCTGAAAGTATGACATTCCAGGGTAGGGAGTGATAGAGGTAACGAGGGCCGCCTTCAAGCCCTGGGCTTCCCTGACCCTCTCGGGAACCTCACTAACACTGCTGCTGAGTCTCAGCTTGAGGATGAATCTTTGCATTTGGATTCTTGTTCTGGGAGACAATAAAACCTGCCTGCTTTGTTCCCGCAGAGTCCATGGGAACATGCTATTCATCCTATTTCATTTGAAAGGAGAATCAGT
The DNA here is from genome assembly GCF_023856365.1 of Brienomyrus brachyistius. Lineage (NCBI taxonomy): Eukaryota > Metazoa > Chordata > Actinopteri > Osteoglossiformes > Mormyridae > Brienomyrus > Brienomyrus brachyistius. The sequence goes on from NC_064533.1 coordinate 7,048,836, forward strand.
CTTTCTTCTTTCACAGCATCTTTCACAGCACCTTCACCTTAGTGCCATGACCAACAGTCCACAGTTCATCTCTGAGCTGTTTAAGACTAGTTAAAGGTAGTCCTACCACCTAAAAAGGAGACAAAATAGTAGCTTGGTTATGTCTTGGGCAGTGCCAAAACTACCAAGTGTGTTTGGGCATAGATTCTCAGATGCTGTTGTAAAATCTGAGCAAGGGGCTGCATTTGCGGACCTTTTGCGTCACTCTCCTTTGATCCAGTCATTCAGCTCGACTTGGTGGTAAGTGAAGCAGGGAAACTGCATCTTGGGAATTCTCAGATATTTATTACCGTGGTAACTGCTGTTCCCCAGCAGCTGCTAAAGGAAGAGCCTCTGCCAAATTTTCAAGACGTCATAAGGAGAGCATCCCCGAGATAGCATCCACGGGAGAGTGCACAGGACTGGAACTCTTCATTTTGGGTTCCTCGCCCCGAAGATGTAGGCAATACCAATACAGACAGATGACTTGTCAGGGTAGACATCCGCATGTTGCATTGGCGGGAGGAACCGTGCAACTCCTGGGATGCAAACTTCAATACGCCTGATGGAACTGCAGCAGTCACGTTACATGTTATCTCAGCCACCTGTCATCAGTCTCTGCGTCAGCCTGCTCAATTTCGGGGCCTTCGCGTTTGGGCTAAGATGACGCCAAAATCGGCCTTTTTGTACCCTTCGAAATTCCCTCAAGAAGAAATCTATCCTTCACTCACTCTTAGCAGCAGCTGCATAGGTGGGGGCTGGGGTCCTCTCAGGAGATTTTGGGGACATGCTCTACATAATTTGACAGCACTGTCACCGATGTGATCATTAACCCAAATGATTGACTCCTTAGGTTAACGTTGAGTTCAAAGTATCCCACAAGTTGTAGGAACAGCCTTGTGCTGCCATAGAAGTATGCGGTATGATTAAAGACGGCGTGAATTTTAAGAAACGTGAGGTTTGTTTGTTTTTATGGGTGCCTCTCAGAGGTGGAGGCGGTCGTGGGAAACTGGAGGGAGGTGGGCCTAATGAATTCAGGTCTCAGCCTCCTGGCCCCCACCTCCCCTTCGAGCGGTCAGGAAACCTGGGGGAACCATGAGCGAGATTATGGGGCTTGGACCGAGGCATGGTGACATGCTGGAAATATTAGTGGGTCGCCCCCCTCCCTGTGAGGGGAGTGCATCCGGCTAAAATCGCCCTGGGATATACCATTGTGAGGGAAGCAGGGGGCCACATATTCCAAAGGGCAGCCAGGCGCTTGGCAGGAATCACTTTTAGGAGGAGCTAATGGGGAGGCCATGACCCCCAAGGGTGGTGGGGGGAGGTTGACTAAAGAACTGCATGAAGACAAGGAGAATGGTACACGACCAGATAGTCTATTAATACCTGGCAGTTCATTTGTTCTTGACCGCATCTCCTCCTTCCAGATTTGGGAGGTTTTCAGCACCTTTTTTTGTACCCAGAGGGCTAGAAGGATTGCAGTACCGCCAGTGCCCATCCTGCGAGGCGATTTGGTCTTAAAGATACAATACGAGCTGCAACCCTCATTATTAAAACATCAGAAAATGACCAAGATGCATTCCAGCCGGATGCAGACGTAGGAGGAAATTGCCTTGCTCCAAGAGAAGGATCTTTATTGGATGCTGTTCAGGTGACTGCGCTCCTCTCAGGTGCAGTCAGGATTAATCGGCAGTTACGGGATTAATCGGAATTATGAAGCTGGCTGAAAGCGTTTTACAGAAAAGTCGCCGGTCCAATTGGGCGTGAAGGCAGGTAGAGCTGATTGTGGCGTGTTGGGTGGCTCAAGTGCGCAGAGAACATTCTAGCAATGTTCAGAGCCATTTGCATTCCAGGGGAGGGAAAGGATAGCATCTACCCAGTTTGTATGTGGACCCCCCCCCCTCCCCCTAGTGGCTGTCAGCCAAATTTCAACTTTAACCTCTGCTTATAATGGCTCCCTAGCACCGTATTTTTTTGGTTGTGCCGTTGCCATGGTAACAAGGGACAGAAGACACCTCGAGTGTCAAACCGAAGATAAATGTGAGGTGGGGGTCTGCTGCAGCTTGGAGTTGCCCCAGGAAGCTGAGATGAAAAATGAATTTTTGGTGGGGAAGGGGGGGCACCTGGGAGGGGGGGGGGGGGTTAGTGTCTTCATGGATTGGCCTCACGCTGGAGCCAGGATTGTGTCTGGGGTCCCTGAGCCAAGTGCACCCCCACTACTGCCCCAACTCCAACCTCCTGTCAAACACTGTTGTTCTTGGTCCTAACAAACAGGCCCCTGGCCCTGAAATAACTCCCTTCATTCACAGCAAACGCCGAGCCCTGAAAGGCCGCCTCTTTGTGCTGAAGTTCTGGTTTTGGGTCCCGTCCAGCCGGGTGTTTTACACAAATCGATTTCATTCAATAGGATAATAGGAGTTAACTAGTTCTCCTGAAAAACGGCATGGTTTTAGTTTACAAAGCTGTTCATTAGTTTTGTGTTTTATAACCCCCACATTTTTTTAGTTAGGCTGTAACTTGAGGGATAAATTTGTAATTTAGATTCAGTCTGCAGTGGCTCAATGTTGACAGAAAGGCTGACCCTTCAAGAACCGGGCATTTCCTTCCGCCTGCATGTCTGTCACCCGTTAGGCTTGTCGACGTCGTAAATTGTTTAGTCGTGGAAACCAGTGAGTAGGACTTCCGAGTTTAGTCACCGCAAGTGCATTTTGTCTCCAGGGGCTTTTCTTCCTACAGGAGCTCCCCAGTGGAAAGTGCTTCCCAGTGGAAGTTTGCTCTTTTCTTTCACTGAAGAGGGTCTTTGAAAAAAGCTAAACAAAACACAGAGAGCTTCTTCTCCGTGGGGCTGAACTTCTCCATGGGGCCGAGCTTTCTGGGGCACTCTGTCTCCACCCCCACTATGCTGTGACCCCGCCCCCCCTGAGCCAGAGTGAAATGCCAGAGCCTGCTGTTGCAGGAAGCATGGTCCCACTGGGAGGTGGGAGGGGTCAGGCAGTCCCCCCCCCCCCCCCCCCAAATGGAGGAAGTGTCTCTGTTCTGTGATTTCACATTCCCAGGGCTGAGACTGTTGCCTGCTCTCCAGTCCACGCAATCCCTGACAGATTTTACTCCCACAAGGAGGGGGGCAAATGGGTGGGTTGGCTGTGTCGTTTTAGCCAAACAGGGCTGGGGGGGTGAAAAACCGCTCACCAGAAAAGAAACTCCACCCCCTAGGAGCGGAGAAGTTCTGGACGGAGCAGAGAGTCGCGGAGCCTAGATATGATCAGCTCCAGGGGTTTGGTGTTGCGCGCCGCTCGAGATGTAACGCGGGACAGACGTGGCGAGGGGGCAGAGTGACGCGGGCCTTTCTCTCTCCCACACCCCAGGTCTTCCAATGGAGGCAGCTGGAGAACCTCTACTTCAGAGAGAAGAAGTTTTCCGTGGAAGTCCATGACCCTCGCAGGTAACTCCATATAACATCTCCCGGCCGTGGTTAAACTTCCGATGTTAACTTTATCCGTCTCACGCAGCTGGGAAGGAACAACCGGCTGCCTAGTAGTATTTTTCTCTTTTTGTACTTCTATGTTCTGGCAGGTTCTTGTAAACAATTGTGCTGAAAATACTCCGTGTGTAAAGTTCTGAGTTATTATTGTGATAGTGCTGCTTCTGAAGCTCTGTAGATGTGATGGGTCTGACTCGAGGTTCCAGCATCGCCGCGCTGTTTTAACACGTCTCATGTGATGTGATCCTCTCCCTGTGCCGAGAGCATCGGCACTCGTACATCTCATACATTTGACTGAATGCCCCCAACCCCCCCCCCCCCTCGTAACCCCCCAGGCAGCAATGCAGAGCAGATCCCTGTCATCCAGAGAAAGCACGTTTTGGAGTTACTTTGTATGGGGGTCACCCCCCCCCAGTCCGATCTCACTCGAATGGGCTTCACAGAGACTAGTTCTGCCCCCCCCCCCCCCCCCCCCCGCAAAAAAAAACGAGTTCCATCCAAAAAAAAACGATCAAAAGTGACAGTTTCTCAGCAGATTGTTGCTGCTGGAAATGGCCCCCACCCGAACCCGATGGCTATCGGCGTCGCGTGCGGAAACAAACATCATTTCCAGCCAAGTGCAGTGAGCCAGGAGATCGCTCTTGCAATACACCCCAGCTGTTAAACGAAATGAGAATGATGCTTGTCTGCTAGATAGCAGCCTGGGGGATTTGTGGTCAGTCACATTTGACTGCCGGGCCGCTGCACGGCAGGCAATGGGCAACTTTGTGGGATGAAATTAGCAAAGATAGTGTGCTGATTTAGTTTATCAGCTGGAAGTTGGGAATTACCACTATTACTAATTTTAGAGCATCTGAATTGGTGTTTGTTCTACAGGAGCTGCACATTGATGTGAAGTAACTATTTAAAATTTGTAATGGATTTCAAAAGTGTGGAATCACACAATGGAGTCCGAAGGGAATCCATTCCACACCTCCAGCTGTTCTGCCTCAGTTCGTGACGGGGGGTCCTTTGGGTACCTCGATTCCTCCCACAGTCCAGAAACATGTGGTTACTCTAAACCACTCACAGAGCGCCATGATTGCATGCGTGAGTGTGTTTCCTGTGGTAGACTGGCATCCTGGTGCCACCCGCCTCATATTCTAAGTTTTCCGGGACTGATTCCTTGGCTTGCGGTGTCCATGTACGAGATAAGCCACTTTAGAAAACGGACGGATGGATTTAATCTATGACATCATTATTAAGTGAAATGGCTGTTATCAGTACCGCTGTTTCAGTGAATATAAAGTGGAATCGTGCTCGGCCCAACTGCAGGGCGTCGGTGACCCGAAGGACGTTTGGCCACAGTGGGATCGCGGTGCACACCTGGTACGCCAGCCCCACCCTGATCAAAACCATCTGGGCCATGGCTATTAGCCAGCACCAGTTCTACCTGGACAGAAAACAGAGCAAGGTCAGTGCTTGCGTGTGTGGAGAACATTGTAATAAAATTTTTTTTACAGCAAACAATGTCTGGTCTAGCAGAAACGTACCACTGTGGGGGTTTGATACAGCTGAGGGTTGTCTGTTTGCGTTGGGTTGTGGGTTTGCTAATGGGCATTGCGGCATTTTGGCACGTGGTTCTCCTCGGGGTCTGGGCTGTAATATGTTGGGCTCAATCTTCTCTTAAGACATTTGAAGCCATCAAAGGTCCACTTCTTTCAACTGGAAACATTTGCCTTTATTTTTCAGTCTAAAATCCACGCAGCGAGGAGCCTGAGTGAAATAGCAATTGACTTGACGGAAACGGGAACACTGAAGACCTCCAAGTTGGCCAACATGGGCAGCAAGGGCAAGATCATCAGCGGTAGCAGCGGGAGCCTTCTGTCCTCAGGTGAGCATCGGCCAGCCAGCTCTCACCCCAGTTCTGGGCTTGGACCAATCAGAATTCACTGTAGTACCATGTTTGGACCAATCAGGCCTCACATTAAATATACGGCCCTTGAATGTGGCCAGACGATGGTCCACCTACTACAGGAAATCGACTTGGTACAAGAGATGGCTACAGTGATTCAAACTGATGTATAGTATGCTTACAGAACATTCTAGATCTCCAGCTTGTTTGCAAAAGCTGAGACTGTTATTCAAGTTAGAGTATCATTTTCACATTGTTTTTAGCCTGTTTTCATATCGTGTCCGTTGCCAACGCAGCTGCCTTGAAGCTTTTCAGTAACTGTCTTTTCGTATGATAATATCCATTAAGTAATGTTCCCATTGGGATCCCAAACACCGTCACTGTGATTATGACCACAGTGATGGAAGAAGGCGACCATGTGCAGAATGACCTGGAGCCCCAGTGTTGATTTTGCAAGCTCTGGGTTTCACTTCTTTGTGTGAAGAGTCTACATTGAAAATGCTTCCTAATTAGGGTCATTGTTTCTGCTGAGATCATCCTGTCTGCCACAGAGGGAGTCTGTCTTGGTTTTCCTACTGTGGAGTTGACCAGAAGCACAAAAACAGCTGCCGGGGTTGTTTGGAGTGGCTTAGATGTGTAAATTTGCAAACGTGCTTAGAAGCTTTTTAGCCCCGGGTGTAAACAGTTGTGTCGGCCATGTTTGGTGTGTGGATGTGCGTAACAGCTCGCTGGACAAGGTTAATAGATGAGGTTAAGCTGTGTGAAGCAAGCTGCTTACAAGGGACTGTGAGCTTTTGCGAGCTTTAAATATTTATAAAACTAACCGTGCGAGGTTCTTGGCTGAGGATGAGCTACAAACTTCCCTTACATGTTTTCTTAGCCTTTGATGGATACGTAGGTTTGCCATAACGGGAATAATTAGAGTCAGCATTGTGCAAACATGAGCTTTGATGGCAGTTTCGCTAAACCATTATCCCTGAATTTGTAATTCCCACGATTTCGTTCAAAATTGAACTATCTTCAGTTCTTTCAGTGATCCCAGTAAGAGCTGCGTTAAGACTGTGCTAACAGGAATTCTGCTGTCGTTGATTTCCTGGCATGGCGTGGCAATCCGTGTAACTCGGCACAGGCTCTCGCTGTCCAGCAGATCCAATCTTCTTACATAGGTTTTCCCTGCGCCAACATTCCAGCAGACCACAGCGTGGCACACTGCTTCGGTGGAGAGTGAGTTCGCGTTTTTGTCCTGGGAATCGGGAACTGGGGGCAGGAACATGGGCCCTGCCTCTTGCCCTCGTAATTTGAAGCAGTAAAAATGTTACCCAAGAAGCGCGTGAAAAGACCCTGCATCAGTCCTGCAGGCAGACTTTCTAGGGAACTTTGGGAAGGCCCGACACCCCGGACTGACTGTGCCGGAGGAGGTGCCCTGCCCCCATCCTCTAAATCTCTGAGGAACAGGATGTTGGGCTACCCAGCCTGGGGGCAGGGAAGCGAACAAACATCCTGAGAGCCAGGGGGGGCCCTATTGGTCTATAGGCCAACTTTATTAACCAATGGGAGGCCTAGCTTATCTGCTTCCTCTTTCCGCTGAGAGAATCTGTTCCCTGAAAGCACAGGCAGGGAGCGTATCATTAGTAATCGTCTACGACACCTCCAGAACTTCATTTGATAATGGTATCTTGTCTTCACCTGCAGCCTCGTTTTGAGTCAGTAAGACTTCCGCCTATATTCCGTCACTTTCTATACGGTCCTGGAATACTACATATGTCTCAGAATACTTCCTGTTCGTACACTTGATTTGCATGAATGAGTGCAAGGCCTTAGAAAACAATTTCCCTAATATGCTCCCAGGCTCTCCCTATCCTCGTTTATTCATCGTATCAGGTGTAAAGACGGGTTACTTTTATTTTGAAAGGTTAGCTGGTAAGATGATGCTCAGCCAGTCTGCGGGTCGGCAGTTATTCATGAATCACCCTGCGGCTTCCAGCCTGGTCATGGTTCCCAGCAGCCAATCAAGGCTGAGGCCCTTCTGCACACGCTCAGAGCGTTACGTTCCGTGGAGCTGCTGCGCCACGGAGAAACTTTGAGGTAAATGTTGCGGTACCTCGATCCCGCGATTAGCACAATGAATTGGCCCTACAGTTTCACCTCATTAAAGCCAAGGGTAATTCGTAATTCAAACGGCACAATGGCAGGGTGAGTCCGAAAGGTATACAATAGCAGTCCTAAAGAGCTGTGTAGAAACTCCACCTAGTTTTCCGGAGCCCACAAAGGAAATCGGGGACAAGGCAATGTAGGCCATGCTGCCAGGTTCATTGCAGACAAATACGAACAAGGGAAAAAAAACACTCCAAGCTGCATTGTTATAACTTTCCTGTTGTTTTCCCATCAGACGTTTATGGTAGTAATTGGGCCCCTTTGCTTACTCCACCTTTGTTATGAGAAATCCACGTTTGCAAGCGGCTGACCCCAGGCCAGATAGACTCCCCACGCCACCCAGTTTGCTCAGTGTCCACATATGATGGGGGCGTCTGCACTGCTGCCTTCCACTCATTTGCAGCCTGCTGTGTAGGAGCAGCTACAGTAGGGTCTACTCCCACATCAATGAAGTTTCATTATGTGAGCTTGCTAGTTTAGGGTGTGTTAGAACTAAATGAGGAAGAACAGACTTAGCTGGGGTCTGTTTAGTTAATTCACACGGGGAAGGTGTCTGTGCCCCTACCCCCTCCCTGTGACTGACCCCCCTTCCTGTCCCTAATCCACGTTATTGAAAGAAAGTACTTCTGAAACCCCCGTAAACATCCTGTCAGGGGGTGCAGGTGTAGCACCCGCTATCGAGGAGGCCGGATGCTAACCGCAGTATCCCGTCAGGACGCGGCTCGCACTCTCTGACTGCTTGGAGAGAGAGGCACAGACGGCCTCCCCCCCCCCCCACCCCACCCTTCCCCAGAGTGAGCAATACTTTGTCCTTTTAACTTACAATCGAACATGACGGGGACACAGTTTCCGCCTCCGCTTTCAGCATCAACATCAAACATGACGTAGCATCGGCAGAAAGGTCACTCGTCATCAAAGCTTTTCCTATGGATTTCGTTCTTGTCCTTTCTGTGGCAAACGTCCTGGTACCGGCTCATGACCGGTGCCATCCGCAGTGATCTCCATCTTTAGAGGTCGTGGGGTTGGCTGCCCAGCGGATGGCAAATAATTGTGGCGTCCCTGAACAGGCTCCCAGGAGTCTGACAGCTCCCAGACGGCCAAGAAGGACATGCTGGCTGCGCTCAAGGCCAGACAGGAAGCCCTGGAGGAGACCCTGCGTCAGAGGCTGGAAGAGCTCAAGAGCATCTGCATCCGTGAGGCGGTAAGAGCGCCACCTGCAGGTTTCGGTAACACATGTCATCTTTCATAGTCACAGACTTCTCCAGCTCATTTCTTTAATATAGAAACACACAAAAAAAAGCCATTAGCGGACTGTGATATTTTTGTCCTAAGAATGCCACTAGAAGGGAGGTTTCTCTCTCTCTCATGCTTTTTCCGGAACCAGGAGCTGACAGGGAAGCTTCCCAAAGAGTACCCCCTGGACCCAGGAGAGCAGCCCCCCACGGTGCGCCGCAAGATCGGCACGGCCTTCAAGCTGGACGAGCAGAAGATAGTCCCCAAGGGCGAGGTGAGAGTGGCCATAGGACACAGTGGGGGTGGCGGGGGATCTTCTCTGTGGAAGTCTACTGTAAGGTCTGCTGGTATCACCAACCCAACCCTGACCTCAATCTACCCATTGATCATCCAGACAAACTTCGTTTTTTCTCTTCATTGTTTTGTTTTCTACAAATATCCTTGTTTTGTTTGTAGGAAGCTGTGATAGAGAAGCTGCGCATTTTGAAACTAGGCCAAAGGAAAGGGGTTTATACTGGAACATCGGCACGATTTGCAAATTTACAAAACCCAGTGACTCTGGACTCTGCCCGACTCCAGAGTTTTAGCTTGATGAATGCAGTTTGCTTGAAGTCCGACGTGGAATCGCTAACGTAACACATCAGCACACGTGTTTCCTGGGAGGTGCAGTGATTCTGTGTCTGCTCCTGTCTAAGAATAGCTGCTCTGGCCGGTTTTGCTACCTACTGTGTTTCTGGGCCCCTGCCCTAGACTTGAGGTCACAGGCAGTGTAGTCATCCAGGCCACAATCACGAGGGAAGCCAGCGATCGGCATGGAAACCACTATTGCTGTTCTCTTAAACTTCCACCCCCACCCCCTTTCATAAATGGCATATCCTGGACTCCTTATAGCGGCAGCAAGACTTCACTGCAGATTTTCACAAGCAGGGGGTAGCAAGGGTTACCTTCAAGATTCAGAGGACATTTTTATAGCTAAGTTTGGCTCTTGTAAGTGAACCTGTTGAATGCAAAGGATCCTGTCATGTAGCCTGAAGGGCCTGACAGCTGGGATTTGCCAAATCAATCCAGTATATGGCAGATGACAGCAAGCAATTCTGTGTCAGGGTTGTGGCCCAACGTGGCTTAGGCAGTGCCAGGCAATGAGGCAGCGTGGTCCATTTGTGACAAGGGGCAAGAACTGACCAGCTGTAATTTCTTGGTCCTGGCAGGAAGAGGAACTGGAGCGACTGGAGCGGGAGTTTGCCATCCAGTCGCAGATCACGGAGGCGGCACGGCGACTGGCCAGCGACCCCCACGTCACCAGCAAGAAGCAGAAGAAGCAGAGGAAGACGTCCTACCTCAATGCCCTGAAGAAGCTGCAGGACATTGAGAACAGCATCAACGAGTACCGCGTACGGTCTGGCAAGAAGCCCACTCAGCGGGCCTCGCTCATCATCGAGGGTGAGTCAAGCGCTTACCACAAGGGTCAGAATCATCAAATATGGACAAGATGAGGTTTAAACACTTGAGTTGATCTCCTCAGTGAAAATTCTAACCTCTCACCTGCCTGCTAATAGCCACAAAGCCTGGTAAAACATTGAAGTCTTGATGAATGCCTTGAGTCTTATTAGCCTAAACCAAATTTCCCTTCAAAGACCAGCTATTTTGATTTTTTTTTATTATAATTATACCACTGCCACACTACAGTCCGGCTCAATTAATCAGCTGATTTTCAATCCCATAATTGGTGGAATGAGGGAGCTGGTGGTGATGGAACACAGCAGATATGTAGAATCGCCAAGGGTCCTTCAAGGAGAGTTTTGAGAACCATTGGACCAAAAATACCAAGGCTGAGTCAGGCTCACTTCCATTGTCAAATTTAACACCTCAGGAATAACCTGTACATACCGTTGATTATGTCCCTGACAAAGATACAGATAAACTCTGTCACGGGATCCATTACTCAAGCTTCTCTGTTAACAGACATTTACACAGACGTGGTTCCTTAAATAGCAGGTTTCATGTGCTGGAAAATGAAACCTCTCCGTGCTTAAAAAAATAACAGAGAGGGCAGCGCAATAATACAATTTCCTGTCATTGCAAGATCAAAGACCACCGAAACAATTATCAAGAGGTTTTCGTGAGTAGATGTATTTAGGGGAAAAAAAGGTTTAAAAGGTTATCGTACCATTCTATTAATAACTGCTGTAATCTCATTTTAGATTTGGGATAATGTGTCATTTCTCGCCTGCAAAAAAAAAACTGTGCAAACATAAAGAAATGTAAGGGCATTCGGGACTCAAGTGAATTGTTAGGAAAATAAACGCAATGTCCGGCGTGCCTGTGTAATAGCAGAGGTCCTGGGCAGATGAGAGGCCGGGTTTAATTGTGGGAGCCAGACTTTGACACGACACAGAACAAATGGTGGACCACACAGTGGAGTTAGTGCCGCGAACACACTTTTAAATATTTATCATAAGGTAATAGGTGTTTGCATGCCTAAAAGCTTCCTTGAAAAGAGGACCAATGGGTATTTAGTCTAGCTAGTTGGCTTCTCCTGGGGAATATTTTCCTGTTTTACGAGTCGGCTTCACGAACCTGACTTACGGCTGGCTTCTTACGCCTTCCTTGTACCCCATCTGCAGAAGCAAATATTGGCTCTGAAGACAGCTCCCTCTCCGACGCCCTGGTCCTCGACGATGGTACGTGGCTCCGCGTTTGGCGAAAAATCAGCGTTTTCTGCCGTTAGGCCGGTTCATTTCCGCTCACGGTCTGACTTTCGGGGGGGTGCCCCCCCCAACAGCCTACCGATGCCGAATCCAGTCGTGTTCTCAGTGTCTGCCTACAGTTGTTGGGGACCACCCTGCTTGAAAAGCAATTCAGCAGAATAAAAGTCTCGAAACACACGCAGGCAGCTGTTATTACTATTTCAAGAATCCTGGCCATACTTTTCAGGATCGGTTAATGAATGGGCACCATGATATTAAAGGAGGGGGTCCGATCACTGCTCCCTTCTCTGTCTCTGCTCAGACGACCCCCAGGTGACGCCAACCTTCTCCCCGGCGGCCTCCCCCCACCGCGGCCTGCCCCCCCGGCCCCCATCACACGGCAGACCCCCACCCCCACAGTCCCTGGAGGGCCTTCGGCACCTACACTACCAGCGCAGCGACTACGACAAGTCGCCCATCAAGCCCAAGATGTGGAGCGAGTCCTCGCTGGATGAGCCTTACGAGCGCGTCAAGAAGCGCACCTCCCACAGCCACTCCAGGTGGGTGCCGGCCAATGGGCGGGCTGCTGGCCGTCAGCTGACGCTACCACTGATGCGTCATTGGCCTTGGATTTAGTCGAGCAGCGTGGGCTTGGGATTCTGTTGTCCTTTTGCTCCTCCCACTACATCTAACGCGACGTGTTTGGTCTGAGAATGGTGCTCACGTCATTCCCTCCATAAACACACCCAGACATGGCGCTTTCGCTAACCACACTGATGTGAAGCCTGTGGTGTGTGTGTGTGGGGCGTACAGCAGGGTGATGGGATGCTGTTGCTCTTCCCCACAGCCACCGGCGTTTCCCCAGCACGGGCAGCTGTGCGGAGCCCGGGGGGAGCGGCTCCTTGCAAAACAGCCCCGTCCGCGGCCTCCCCCAGTGGAGCTCCCAGTCCAGCATGCCCTCCACGCCTGACCTGAGGACGCGCACCCCCCACTACATCCATTCCACCAGGTTAGCTGCCGGCACCAGCCGTAACCCCCCCAGGTTATCCACTCAAGGGTGGCAGAGAGCCTGGAGCCCATCCCAGACGGCGTGGGGGCGGAACGGGCCACTAAACTCACATTAAAGTTCAGTCGCAGTTGAGCAGGTCGCTAAAGTTCACAAGATAACAATGCCTCCATTTTTAGTAAGCAGACTTACAAGGCCCCGCCCCAGGAGGCTCAGAGTGTAGCCCAGAGGAGTACAGCCTCGATGGAGGGTGCAGATAACTAATAGGCTATGTTTCGTATTTCGTTTGAAAGGCTGTGTTTGCTGTGCCCAGAGCCTTTCCATGCTATAGGTGACACGAGCGGGCAGCACCCCCCACCTTTACTCCAAGGCACCTCACGGGCTATGCTTCACAACAATTTTCCTGTACCCCCCCTTACCCAGGTCCGTGGACCTCAGCCCCACACGGCTGCACAGCCTGGCCCAGCACTTCCGGAACCGCAGCTCCAGTTTGGAGTCGCAGGGCAAACTTCTGGGCCCGGAGTCGGACACGGGCAGCCCAGACTTCTGCGGGCCGGTGGCACGTGGCACCAATGGCTCGGACGCACCAGACGACTGCTCGTCCTGCACCAGCCACTCCAGCTCAGAGCACTGCTACCCGGCACCCAGCAGCGCCAACTACTCCACCCTGGCTGAGGACTCGCCCTCCAAGGCCCGGCAGCGGCACAAGTCCAGCGGGCACCTGGGCTCCTCCAACTCGGGCAGCATGCCCAACCTGGCAGCCCGCAACGGCGGTGGCGGCATGGGGCACCACGGCGTCTACCTGCACAGTCAGAGCCAGCCGTCATCGCAGTACCGCATCAAGGAGTACCCGCTGTACGTGGAAGGCAGTGCCACGCCTGTGGTGGTGCGCAGCCTGGAGAGCGACCAGGAGGGCCACTACAGCGTCAAGGCCCAGTTCAAGACATCCAGCTCGTACACGGCGGGCGGCCTCTACAAGGAAGCGTGGCGTGACGAAGCTCCCGAGGGCTGCCGTCTGCCACCGTCACGCTCGCAGGTTGTACGGACTCCCTCAGTGGGCCGTGAGGGCGGGGCCGGGGGCGGGGCCAGGACCGCCGTGTCCGAGGAGCTCCGGTGCTGGTACCAGCGCTCGTCCAGCTCGCTTAAGGAGCGTGGCAGCATCTCGCACAGCGGGTCCAACACGCCGGAGTACGGCACCCTGCAGGGCCACGCCTCCCACACCGGCACGCTGTCCCGGACCTCTACAGGTGAGCCTCCATTTCTGGTACATATCTCACATGCCCTGCGGCTGGGTTTGTCTGCCCGTGGGGGGGCCGGAATTTGAGCCGGCCCCCCTCTCCCCCCGAGGCATTTCTGTAGGGCATCTGTACATTGTTCGCAGGCAGGGTGGTCCATCAAACAGGCTATAATGTCCACCCCCCCACCCAGATCTCCCTCCCCTTCTCGCCCCTCCTCACAGTCTGCCGATTACGTCTCTGTGTGTTTAGACCAAGGCCATGGACTTAGGTTATTCCTGGCATCCCGTAATTCCTGAGTATGTCCGTGACCTGTCCCTGCACCTCCGTTTCCGGTCAAAGTCACCGGAGGAAAATTCCTCACAGCCGGCGTCATCTAGGCATCTAGGCCTCCCGCAGAAATCGGCTTATCTGTCCCGCGCCGTTGTTAGCCGGGTGAATTCGGCACACTGTCTATCTCGCACGATAAGAGGGAGCCAGATTCAGAGTCACGGGCTGGGTGCCGTCCAGCTCCCTGCTGGGGCTGCCTCCGGTCGTCTTCTGCACATCTTCTGCCAACATTAGATCATCCATCCATCTTCCAGCCACTTATCGTGGTCAGGGCGGGCCTGCTGGCTGCATCGTTTGCAAGGACTTTCTGCCGTCCAAAAAAACACCACTCCCATACATTAAATCTGTCGTCATATCTCCTGGCGTTCCCACGCACCCCCCCACTCCCCTCTCCCCCCCCACTCCCCCCTCCAGCTGTAATCGAATGCAGCTGTGGCCTCCATCGTTTGAGATGAAATGCATGTCCTGGGTCATATCCGGCATTTCTCCTCTCTGACTTTTTTTTTTTAATGCAGTGCCGCATTAAATGCAGCCCACTTCGATGGTCCCTCACAGCTGGGTTCTCGTTGTGGCTCTCGTCAGCAAAACTTGGGGGATGGGTGTCAAATCCCCATCACTGACACTCAGCAGGATTTAGGAGAAAATGGCTGTGTCCAAATTCAGGGGCTGCATCCTTCCAAGGTCGCATTCAAGGACTGGATGTGTCACAGCGATGCGACAAGGCTGTCCCACTTCGACGGCTTCTTCACATTCGGCCTAGAAATGTGTGATTCTTTTGTCAAGATTCGTCACGTGAACCTTCGAAGGACGCAGCCTACAACGGTTACATTGACCACACGCAGCCAATGCGTATCAGTCGGCACCTGAAAATCCAGGGGCGGAGCCTGAATGTCCAAATGAAATCCTCGTGCTTGGGGGCCTCACTTGCCGTTAGAATTTTGGCCAGCTGGCAAACAGATAACAGGAGATGACATCACCCTGACCGCCACCTGACCCGTGCATGCGTGTGTGTGTTCTTCCCAGCCTCACCTCTCAGCCACCGGAGCGCCACCCCCTGCAGTGAGCCCGCCGCTACGCCGCCCCCCAGCAGCCCACAGCACATCCTCAGCTGGCAAAGCGGGTACGAGCCCCACCCCCTCTCCCCCTACTTCCATCCTCCCCCCTCTTTCACACCCCCCCCATTTGTTGAAGAGGCATGGGACAAAAGACTGCCTCGAATTGCCCGATCACCCCCATGGCGCACATCAGACATTCTAGAAAAAATGTTCCTGCGGCTCTCTGTTCACGTGCTGATGTCCAGCTCCGCCCCACTGCTGTATAAATGCGTGTGGAACTGGGGGGTCTTGGGATAACTTAAAAACTTTTTTTTTTCAAGGTACAGATAACATTAATTTAGGGGGGCTTAAAAGGCCCCCCCATCCCCTCCCCGGACCGCAGGTCAAGCACTACAGAGCGGTGTCCTTATCCGGCACTATCATAAACACGCTCGCCTGCTGTATCAGATGGTAGTTCGCTCGCTGACTCGCATGCGTATGTTTATATGTGCCGAGTTAAGCGATATCCAGGACGATTAAGGGGCCGAGGAAGTCGGGGCTTGGCGAGAGGGTCTGTTTATTCTGGATCTGCGGACTGGACGTTAAAATAGAGCAGAAACTCCAGCCTTAGAATAGGCTGCTTTTTTTCAGAGCTCTGTGCTAAAACCAGCAACTCCCTCCATGTCTGTAGATTTGGTGATAATCCTGTGCCTGTAGAATTGGTGATAATCCTGTGCCTGTAGAATTGGTGATAATCTTGTGCCTATAGGTTTGGTGATAATACCGTGCCTGTAGAATTGGTCATAATCCTGTGCCTGTAGATTTGGTGATAATCCTGAACCTGTAGATTTGGTGATAATACCGTGCCTGTAGAATTGGTGATAATCCTGTGCCTGTAGATTTGGTGATAATCCTGTGCTTGTAGGTTTGGTGATAATACCATGCCTGTAGATTTGGTGATAATCCTGTGCCTGTAGAATTGGTGATAATCCTGTGCCTGTAGAATTGGTGATAATCCTGAAACTGTAGATTTGGTGATAATCCTGTGCCTGTAGAATTGGTGATAATCCTGAACCTGTAGATTTGGTGATAATACCGTGCCTGTAGAATTGGTGATAATCCTGTGCCTTTAGATTTGGTGATAATCCTGTGCTTGTAGGTTTGGTGATAATACCATGCCTGTAGATTTGGTGATAATCCTGTGCCTGTAGAATTGGTGATAATCCTGTGCCTGTAGATTTGGTGATAATCCTGAACCTGTAGATTTGGTGATAATGCTGTGCCTGTAGATAATCTTGTGCCTGTAGAATTGGTGATAATCCTGAAACTGTAGATTTGGTGATAATCCTGTGCCTGTAGAATTGGTGATAATCCTGTGCCTGTAGATTTGGTGATAATCCTGTGCCTGTAGATTTGGTGACAATCCTGTGCCTGTAGATAATCCTGTGCCTGTCCTGTGGTTCAGTGGAGGAGTTCTGTATGTCCTGGCATGCCGACGCACCTTCGTATACCAAGGATTGCACCCCCCCCCCAACCTGAAGCCGTCAGACTCCCAAACTCTAACTGCTAACTGTGTGGCCCTCCTGCTGTTTCCACCCCCCCTTACTAACCCTCCCAGGTTTGACTTTCCTCTCCACTTCTTTTGGTTTAGAGACACGGCAGAAGGCTGTCCCTCTGAGGAACACCCTCAGTCTCCAGCTCACCAAAGTACTGACGCTTAGAGGTACAGTACAGGCTCTGCCCCCCACCTGTGTCTCCCAGCATGCACTTCTCTGTCCAACTGTAACCCCTGCTGGCTCTGGCACCTAACATCTTCCTTTTACGCCATCTTCTGTTTTTGTCTCTAAGCTGATTAACACGTCCTGCTTAATTAATCAGCAGCCTTAACGCCAAAGAACCGTTATATTAATAACTTAAACAACAGTGACGGTAATAAAGAGCTAACGAAATGGAACACACGGCTGTGCCGAAATGCGGGACATGCGTGCGACGTGTTTCACCTGGCAGTTTTGGGAACATATTAGTTACAGGGACCAGGTACCGTGACGTTCTGATCCGTTTTTCCAGCTACTTCGGCTGCCCTTGACGGAGGCGATACAGGGCCCCCTACATATTTTGGGCCCTTTTACACTCACTTAATGTGCTCTTATAACTCAGTGCTGCCGTTAGACATGAGTCATTAGCTAACGGCTAGCAATTTCGACAGCTTAAATGGCGTCGAAATGAGTTCCGCGGCCCTAATGCTCTGTCTGTCTCCGCAGTCCTTTCAGCGATGGCTGCTACCTGGACAACCCCCTGTTAGCAGACATCCAGTGGTACGGTCGGGAGAAGGCCAAGCCAGGGACCCTGGTCTGAACGCTTGCCGTCGACCTCCTCAGCATCCTCAAGACTGACTGGCAAGCTTGCAGGCCACGTTTCCCGACCTGGAACCTTCTGCTTGGAGACACATTCCTTAAACCGCAGCCCTTCTTCGGGTGGATCGGACGAATGCTCCCCCTGAACCCCTAGTGGTTGCGCTGAATCTACATCTCTCGACTCGCCAGATTCTACAAAGCCCCCGGTGGCTCAACGCCTCCACCCAGCCCTCATACCAACAGCAGTTGCTGTATGAACGACCGGGTGCCTCCTGCCCCCTGCCGGAGTCACAGACGCTAATCTGTAGAGGAGCCAGTGCTTGGATTAGCAGTCTGGCATCCGTATCCAGGTCATCCACCACCCACCACGCAGCGTCGTTCGCGCCGATGCTGTGGGAAATTTCGCCTACCTGCTCCAAGACCAGTGTACGTTATTTTTGTTTACCGTTCTGTCCGGATTTATTTTTGTTTCATTCTGAAGGTGAGTTATTCCCTACACATTGTATGCTTCTCCTCTGGCATTCTTGGAGCTTGATTAGATGATGATGATTCTCACCATGCCCCATGCGCCACGCCGGAGATTATCCTGGGTCGACTCATTAACATTTCCCTGCTAACCAAGACCCAGTCAATCCCTTTGACAGGGGTAGCACCAATTTTTCCAGATTTCCACATAGTGCCCCCTGGTGTCTCCCTGTTTTCGACCCCTCTGCCTTCAACGGCCTTTTGTGACCACACACGGTCCCTGTTAAAATCACTTGCGCCGTAAGTTTGCTCGGTTGTCTTGGTATCTTCAGGATCCTTTTCAGAGCCCACCCTATCCTGTCACATGATCCCCCGTCATTGGACTGAATCAGATTGTCTTCACATGTGATCATTTCTCTATGGTGGACCTATCTGTCAGTCAAACCTCAGTACCAATCCTGGTTTCCCGAACGGGGGTGGGTGTCCTTTCTAGAGCCACAGCAGAGTGACGGTGGTGCTATCCCACCTTGGTGCTCCAACGCCCCGTACTGTAATGGCACCAGCAGAAGCCAGCAGCGACTTGACCAGTGGCAGATCTCTCCCCCGACCCCGACCCCGACAAACGCTTTGCCTTACCCAACACAGCAGGAAGCTTTTATCAGCATCTGGCAGTGGTGGAAGAATCCGATCAGCGAACGAGCAGCAGTTGATTCCTCACGTACGCCGCTCCCTGGATCACTGTGCCCAGATGATTCCGTCAAGTCAAACGTTTCTGCGCAGATGGAGTGTGGTTAGAAAAACACATGGCAGGCAACACAAACACCCATAACACAAATGTTTACAGGATCCAGCCACATTCACGTTATTCTGGCATGCAGTTACATTCAACCTAAAACTGACCATTCCACCATAAATAATGATCATCCTGCCTTATGGCTTAATGAAAAAGACTTTAGGGGAAATTCTGTTTGGCACAACGGGGGGGGAGGGGGCAGATAAAGGCTTAGGATTTTCAGTTTGACCACAGAAAGCTGGAAATCGACTATCAGGAAGCCGGTTCCCAAACGTGGCCTCGTCACTTCATCACCGTAGCCAAGGTAGCGGCGGAACCCACTGGCGGGCCATGATGGTGCGGATGTCGGACACGAATTTGGGATGCGGTGGAAGAACTGGGATCTTTCTCCTTCCATGCCTCTCTGTCTGTTAAATCAGAGGACGCACAGAAGCCATATTCCTGAATGAGGACAAAAAAAAAGGCTGTTTTCTTGTCGTTGTGGTTTCTTAGCCATGTCCCGCTCCCCACACACCTCCGCTCACATGCTGTGACCTCATTTCCTGTACCTTTAATCACCGGGTAAATACCCCGAATCGAGAAGCACACCTTTATTTTTAGTATGGGTAGAAACAAAAAATAAAGTTTTGTGCCACCAGTGGTCGGTAGGCACACTGCACACACAGGGTCTTTAGATGTTTGTTTGGTTTTTTTTTTACCCAACATATCTCAAGTGGGTTTTTTTTGGAGTCCTGACTTGCTGTGGAAGGCCTGGACAGGTGGCTGCTTTCTTCACACGCCATGGAACTGAAGCTTGGACGATAGAGGAGGATGTAAATCCTCCGTAGGTCTCCTGGGATTTCTGCAGATTCCTGTGACCGTCCTCTGCCCGATTGGAGAAGCGGCAAACGTCGTCGGACGCTCAGACGGACAGGCACGTTGCCTTCAGAACGACACGAGCAAAACTGTGGGTGAAGAACCCGTTAAATTTATGGGGAAATATCTATTTGAGGAATGGTGCAAGGACAGTGTTGGTGGAAAATGTGTCCCCGGGTTGTCCCTGTGGTGTACACAATGTCTCTTGTCAGTTCTCCCTTAAAACCTTGTATCACTATAATGATTTATAGTTAATTGATCCATGGCTAGCATCACTGAAAGCAAACTCATAGCAACTTGAAGGGATTTTATCCTGTAAGATGAATAATTGCTGTTCGTTACCGAGCATGGCTCGAAAGGTGCATCGTGGATCCTGAAACGCAAAGTAAGAAACCGCCTACTGTCGGGCTTCCTGAATATAACGCAGTTAACACCCTCCCTGCCCCTGACCTTAGAACTTGTGGTAATCTCTGATCTCAAAACCAATGTGAGTACAAGCTGTGCCCTCGGATGTTTCACGCTCACCCTGTTGCTGTATACGTTGAAAAATGTTAGCGGTTTTTATATTAAAAGAAAAGTAACTAACATAACATTACTCAGCATTTACTGATGTGGAGGGCAGAGTGTTTTTAAACATTTACCATTATTTTAATGATGATTCTGGGTTTTTTATTTTTAATAAATCAGTATTAGGTTTTAGTTTCAACATTTTAAAAACCCTTTCAGGTGCTACAAGATTACCACCCTCTGTCCTATTAACTAGATGTAGAATTTCACTTCTACTTGTCAATACTTCTACTACCAGTTGTCCAAAATGAAGGATGTTAGTGTGAAACTGTACAGCTCATCTCCATCTGACCGTAGGGCATGTTCAAATAACCAGACGAAGATGTATGTTGTAGGAAAAAAAAACAATGTGGAATTGTAAGAAATAATTAATTCCATTGTTAATTTATTCTTTTTTCTATTAAGAATTTGTATAGTAACTTTACATTTTTCAAAACTTTGTTGTTGGCAACTGATAATGAATTTTCCAGATGAGAAAACATGGTGGTTCTTGAGATAATGAAAATAAATTATTGCTGAATGTTCTGTATATTGAATTTTTTTAATTTCATTTGTTTTCCTAATTAACCAAAGTATGATTTTGGTGGGTCATATGGGATGAAATACGAGCAGAGTGTTACTTAAATTTCATTGCCTCAGTAATTAACTTCAGACTTCATTAACTCATTAAGTATCGATTACCCAAGCAAGGTGTGCTGGTGGAGTTCAGCAAAATGGGTGTATTGGATGGTTGCCAGAAATACTGTGGTGAGCTTTTGAATTAACTAAGCTGACACACATCAACAGACAGAAGATCATAGATTCTCACCAGCATAATCCAAGCAGAATCATCTTTGGCAGCCTAAGATTTTTGCCTATTTGCAAAGGCAAAAAAGAAGTGAGTTTACTGACAAACACCCATCTGTCTTACCAAACAATGACTTCACTCTACACCCAGACCACACACACTTTTTTTTATAATAGCACATTGAGATGTACAGGTCTTTTAAGACCAGGGATGTTCATTATCTCAGCACAGGTGCTGTAAGAACCTTCTAGACCGGTCTTTGGTGACCCACAGATGGTCCATGTTTTTGCTCCCTCCTGGCTCCCTGCCTGATGGTGCACGTTTTTGCTCCCTCCCGGCTCCCTGCCAGAAGGTCCACAATTTTGCTCCCTCACGGCTTCCTGCCAGATGGTCCACGATTTTGCTCCCTCACGGCTCCCTGCCAGATGGTCCACGTTTTTGCTCCCTCCCGGCTCCCTGCTAGAAGGTCCACAATTTTGCTCCCTCACAACTCCCTGCCAGATAGTCCATGTTTTTGCTCCCTCCCAGCTCCCTGCCAGATGGTCCACGTTTTTGCTCCCTCCCAGCTCCCTGCCAGACGGTCCACATTTTTGCTTCCTACTGGCTACCTGCCAGATAGTCCATGTTTTTGCTCCCTGCCAGACGGTCCACATTTTTGCTTCCTACTGGCTACCTGCCAGATAGTCCATGTTTTTGCTCCCTGCCAGACGGTCCACATTTTTGCTCCCTCCCAGCTCCCGAGGACCAGCTTAATCTAGGCTCCTGTGTGAATCAGCCTCTCCACCTTAATATTATGTAACCTTTACTGAGCACCAGTCAGTCTCACCCCAACCCCCCAACCCTTTGTCTTCAGCAGAAACAAAACCACACAGACGTGGGGTGGGGGGTTATTATGAGAGGGTGGGGTGCTGGGTGTAGCCATGCTATAGCTAATACAGACAGTCTTCCACAGCTCCACCATCGGCCAGGGGCTACCCTTGTTTGATATGAACCTGCCCTCCGAAGAAGAGAAAAAAGATTCTTCACTTCTGCTGCTGGAATCCCTGGTCATTTTGGGAATGGGGGGGTGGGGTGGGGGTGTAATAAGAGACAGGAACCCAGCCAAAGAGGTGCCTACACAGCTCATGAATCCATAGGCAGGGAATTCTGGGAAATTGCTCACATTGCTTACTGTCAGGGAATATTTACTATGACTCAAATGGTGAGGCTTTAAGAGGAAGTTTGAGGGTCTCTGTTTTCTTTGAGAGGCGTCATGTCGAGGTGACGCCTGCTCCCATGCTGGATTAGCAGTGTTTGCTCAATATTATAACATGGAAACCAAACATATCGGCTACAAATCGCAGATAAGTTGCATTTGTATTTTTATTTCTTCTTTCTGGTTTATGTTTAACTGTTTGCAAACGATTGCCAATCCTCACTTAACATTAAAGACACCCAGACAGGAGATATTTGGCCACTTGACCTTTTTGGTCCTTACCAGGTACCGTAAAAGAGATATTCAATGAGGCGCAGAGTGACACGCGTGGAAGTTTCCAGACGTTGCTATTGCTTCACAAATCTCTCCAACAGACTCCACCCCCCCCCCCCCCCCATCAACGAGAGCCGGGGGGACACGCCCACCCTCTTTTCTCTGTGAACCCCTAACCCCCACCGGATTAAATAACCTCGCGAAGCCGCAGACCTTGGCAAGGCCCGCCACCTCGCTAATGAAATCCAGTTGCCATAACAGTGTTCCCATGGCAACACTCTGGGGCCTAGCACTCGCGTTTTGGGACAGCTGGAAGCTGTTACATCGACGTGCTCTGAGAAAGTTGCCGTCATTTATTTATTTATTTATTTACGTGCATCGTGCGACTCTACGTTGCCATATGGACCCGGGCCAGAACTCCGCTGCTTTCATCCATGTCAATGGGAAGAACGGTTTCCACAGTTTCCTTTCTTCCCGGAGCTTGGATCTCGTTTAGCTAAGGAATTGCCAGATGAGGCGGAGAATTAATCGAGAATTGTTTTCTTTCGCGGAAGCGTCTTTTCAAAGCTTGTGTAACGCCAGGGGGCGACGGCGAAACACCGGCCGTCTGAGAGATCAAACCGTGTCGTTCACCGATGAACTTTCCCCGCACTCTGAAGATAAAAGAAGTCTGCCTTTCAGGGAAAAGAATGTAAGAAAACCACTATTCACGGAGTGTCCTTAGTGCAACTGAAATTAAACCACCTCAAAGAGACCACAGGAAGTGAGTAGTTCCCACATACCAGCATGTGACCTTAGGAGCCTGGCGCATCTTGGAATTATGTGTAATTTTTCCCAACAACCTAATAAATAAGACATTCGAAGACGTGAATATTATGAAAGGCATGTGACACTAACTGACCTGTAGGAAATTACCTCCGCTCACACACCACCATAGGTGCTGCATGCCTACCAACCTCTGCCCTGAACCACATAATTAGTCACAGTAGGGGTGGGGGGGGGGGCAATGACCTGCAAGTGTAGGTGAGTCAGGTCAGGGGCCTGGCTAGACTTATGTCTTCCAAGAGTAGCTTGATGCGGAGACCTGTTCCTCCAAAATGCAGAACAAAGAAAGACGTCCAGACGTTCCAGAACTCGTTCTGAAGCCCCCTCCCCTCTCTAGGTGACCCCTGAAGACATTTAATGGGCCCTGACTGAAGCCTCCTTTGCCTTTATACTCTACAGCCCAAACTGATGGCATTCCCTGTTTTTTTCCCGCTGTGCCGTCAAACCACCTCTGCATCAGAATGACACACACAGGTCCCATATCCACCCACATAGGCCACATGCATGAGAACCCTCACCTATCTCTCGGTGATTAGGGACTAACACCATGAGCACTTACAGCCGCTCTCACAGTGACCCAGATGTGGGACCTGGCGCCTCTAGAGGACAAAAAAAAACAAAGAAAGTGAAGCTTGGTGCTGTGATCAGAGTCATGTGACTGGGGGAGCAGGGTGGGGGGGCTTTCTCCAGGGTCTGGCAACCTGGTGCCTGCAAATGTTTCTGGTTTCTATCCCACTGAGAGCCTTTGTAGGAATAATTATTGCCATAGATGTATGTAGGTTGACCTTCATAAGGTTCTCAATGTCCTTACCGTCCAGACAACCTCAACAAACACCAGCAAGGCTCTGCCACTCAAATCACTGGAAATCCATGACTGGTTGTTCCGATGCCGCCGTGCGGCGTATAAAAATAAGACATCGGCGCTTAATAAAGAATGTAAGGCTGCTTCTCACATTTGAATACTATGTGAAATATTTGAAAATCTCTGTCTTATCTGTCCAGGCACTTTATAAATGTATTTGAAACCTCTGGGAGCAGAGAAATGGTGGCGCCATCTAATGTCCATAAAAGGGTTTGCGTTACAGTGGTTTGAGTTCTTCAAAGAGATGAACCGCTTTAGCATATCTGAGCCTGCACAGCTGGGACTTAGGATTTAGAAAATATATTATCACTCCCTCGAACCGAATCTCACAATACAGTAAAACAAGAAGCTTTTGCCTCAATTAATAAGTAGACTAATATATCTCTCTTCCTGCAGAGGTTTAATATGAACTGATGAGGCCCAGGTAATGGCCTGCAAAGAATGAAAAGAAAAATAATTGATGTGATGATCTGTAATAGTCTGATTCCTCCTTTATAATGTCAGGTGTCACTGGAAGTTTGTAGCATCATTGTGTCAATGGGGAGCAGGCAGAAATCTGAGCCTCTCACTGGGTCAGGACTGGGACAGGAGCTCAGGCTGGGTGAAGGACCTCAGGGCATTCTGGGAAACCTGGGGAGAGCAACAGGTTTCCTCCATCTTCCCCATCTTTAAGGAACATGGGAAAGCTGTTTATCGCAGTATTGATTTTATTTAATGATGATGCATGTCTTACATACACCCAAAATTCATTGTACATCCAAACATCCATCCATTTTCCAAACCGCTTATCCTACTGGGTTGCGGGGGGTCCGGAGCCTATCCCGGAAGCAATGGGCACGAGGCAGGGAACAACCCAGGATGGGGGGCCAGCCCATCGCAGGGCACACTCACACACCATACATGCACGCCTATGGGAAATTTAGTAACTCCAATTAGCCTCAGCATGTTTTTGGACTGTGGGGGGAAACCGGAGTACCCGGAGGAAACCCTACGACGACATGAGGAGAACATCCAAACTCCACACACATGTAACCCAAGCGGAGACTTGAACCGGGGTCCCAGAGGTGTGAGGCAACAGTGCCAACCACTGCACCACCATGCCGCCCCAACATCCAAGCAGTTATTTTTAATACAATACAGTTAGATCAGCCGTTAGGGAGCAAAAATGTGGACCGTCTGGTGGTCCCTGAGGACTGGGCTGAGACACACTGAGTCAGATGTAATATTTATAGTGTTGGCAGTGTACGTTGGTAGAAAGGGGTCATGTACACGATCCGAGCAAAGGCTTCCAGTCTTACAGACACCGGCTGAGCTCGGGCTAAGATGCTCGGTATATGATGAGTCAGCTCACAGTCGGGCACTGAGAGTGTAACTCGTCACCCCTTCTGGTCAGTGTCTGCTGACGACTCACTCCACAGCAAGGACTCCCCTTTGTGTTACGGGCAAGGTGTCGAGGTGACAGGAACCTGAAGCCAACCCCCCCCCCCCATAATTAATTAACAACGAGCCCCCCCCAGGTTTTGTTCCGATGCCCCCTTGCGCGTACCGTTTGTTTACAGGTACGCCTTGGATTGAGAACGAAACGATAGTAACTGGGGGATCGGATAAGTGCAGCAGTCATGGAAATGGATGTCGGCAGTTTTAGCTGAACAACTGCAGGCTAGACTGTCCCATTTAATAAATGGCCACAAAAAAAATCTGTCACAATAATTGCATTTGGAATAATTGTGTTTAGTGAGAAAAGAAGCTAAATTAGTGCGATGCCCATTAATGGCTATTATATTACGCCTATTGATGCAGTGCCTAATGGCCGGCAGACACAAGCAAATCCCATCCGGCAGCTAATGATTTAAGGCGTGCAACTGCTGACTCATTCAAGCGATATTTGCCTGCAGGCCCATGTCAAACCATTATCAAAACCCTGCTTGATGGAAACGATGAAAAAGGGCCAACGAGCACAATTAGTTACAATTATTGTGTTATGGCACCAACGGGCCCCGGGTTCAAGCCTTTCTGGGGTTGGTGTACGGCCCAGCAGGTTTGGGTGCAGCCTCTGCGATCAGAACACCTCCAGCATCAACAGAGTGATGTCACTGTTGGATCCTTGAGCGACGTCCTTAACCGCCAAGGAATGTCTGCACTCTGCATTCATTCAGAAATGCATCAGGCTGGATAAAATCATCTACTAAATAAATCATATGTGTTTAGTGTGCGGGGCGGCGTGGTGGTGCAGTGGTTAGCACTGTATGGGGCGGCATGGTGGTGCAGTGGTTAGCACTGTATGGGACGGCGTGGTGGTGCAGTGGTTAGCACTGTATGGGGCGGCGTGGTGGTGCAGTGGTTAGCACTGTATGGGGCGGCGTGGTGGTGCAGTGGTTAGCACTGTTGCCTCACACCTCTGGGACCCGGGTTCGAGTCTCTGCCTGGGTTACATATGTGTGGAGTTTGCATGTTCTCCCCATGTCGTCGTGGGGTTTCCTCCGGGTACTCCGGTTTCCCCCCACAGTCCAAAAACATGCTGAGGCTAATTGGACTTGCTAAATTGCCCGTAATTGTGCATGTGTGAGTGAATGGTGTGTGAGTGTGCCCTGCGATGGGCTGGCCCCCCATCCTGGGTTGTTCCCTGCCTCATGCCCATTGCTTCCGAGATAGGCTACGGACCCCCCGCGACCCAGTAGGATAAGCGGTGTCAGGAGGGACACTGAGCTAGAACAGGATTTGTAAACTACCATTTCAATTAAAAGGACCCAGATTTCACTTTAGCATTGAGTTCTTGCTGTGTGCTGATTGGTCAGTCTCCTGTAATCATGCGTGTCTCACTAATGTGACACAGCTGGATGCGTCGTTCAATCAAGGAAACAAACCAGAAAAAGATGAGCAAACAATTTAGCAAAGCACGGGAGCCTTTTAGTTTGAATTATTTAGTAAAACCTGAAGTAGCTCATAGTGTCGCTCCTGACACGGATTAGGTGGTCACCCTTGGCTGATGTAGCAAAGGAAACCCAATAAAATGACTTTTACTTTGAAGTAACTAAATGATAATTACAAACGCAGCTACAAAGGTGAGTCATATTAGGCTGAATGCCAAGTAGCAGTAAGGGTCAGCTATAAAAAAGGCCTGGGTGCAAGGACTTTGATTTGGGAGGTTTCAAAGTGGTTTTACTTCTGAGGGGGCGGAAGCGCTGTACCTGAATTGCAGGGGTAGGGGGGTCACGAAGACAAAGGTGTTTAGGGGAGTGGTCTTAAAATTCATGCCAGGACTTATCAAACAGAGCCGCCGCATGGGAGAGGAAGAACAGCAGTTCAAGCTAAAGCTCAACAGCAGAGATGAATGGACTCTTAAAAGGACTGAACACGACAAAAGCCGCCAAAATCAGCCCAGAACCAATCAGCATCTAAGTGACCCTGAATAGTCATGGAAAAAAGTGATGTCATCTGATAGGTCACCTTTTACACTTGTTCTTTTGCTTCTAGATTGATTTGTTTGAAGGGAGCCAACGGATGCCTTCAATTCATAGTCTCCAGTCAGTCATTCATAAACATTAGTTAGTATGGCCAATGTCCATTAATCAAGCAGAGAGATTCATTACGGTACAGGCAGCTGGACTGGGGGGGGGGGGGCATTAAGTGTGGTGATTGTTTTGTAAACTCATTTAAGAACCTAGACATTCTGAAGCCATTTCACAGGAGTAGAACCACCTACAGTGCAATTACTGTTCCCCAATGATGT
Organism: Brienomyrus brachyistius; assembly: GCF_023856365.1. Classification (NCBI taxonomy): domain Eukaryota; kingdom Metazoa; phylum Chordata; class Actinopteri; order Osteoglossiformes; family Mormyridae; genus Brienomyrus; species Brienomyrus brachyistius. The sequence goes on from NC_064533.1 coordinate 7,076,614, forward strand.
TCCCATATTCTAAGATAAAATGATATATCCTGTACCTGCGATATATCTGGACTTAGGGAAGAAGTATGAGACAGTTTATGGAAGCGAAATAGTGACACACCTGCGAAGAGATTTATGCTCATTAATTTGATGTGTTCTTTGGTACATATTACAACAGTTTTTCTTTTATTATCCCTGTATGGTACCTTGAGCGGTGCGGGGGGACAAATCCGAGTTGCGTAAAAGTTGACGCAAGGCTTTGTGGAATAGATTACGTCGGTCAGTTCGGAACTGCGTATATGTGTGTGTTTTTTGCCAAGCTGATTCACAGCAGCATTTTCTGATCATTTCCAGCTATACATTTGCGTTCTTATGCGTACGTTTGGCCTACGATTAAACAAACAAACAAACAAACAGTAGCGTGTGGAAGATGGAGATGGAGAGTGCCAGGCCAGGCCTGAGAATGAAGGGTGGCCAGAGCAGATGGCTGCTGAGCAGGAACTGGAGGATCGCAGCTGACCAACTGCGCCCTGTGTGACGTTTCTTTCTGGCACAGAGAGGCGGCCGTGGCCGGCTGAGAGGCGGGAGGAGGACTGGCCCAGCGCTGGAGGGGTACAGCGCGCTTGTGCTCGAGCCGGACGAGTGGTCGGCTCTGAAACTGTGTTATCGGAGGGAGTAACAAGCCCTTGGATACCGTAATGATAATATGGCCCCTTGGTTTTCAAAGAAAAGCCCTTTAGAGTCCCTCCTGTTACTAGAGAATAGATATGAGGACCTGTGACTTTCCTGTGTCCGAGAACAGCTACGCTATCCATCAACAGCAGCAGGATAGCTGGCCCGTCACGCGTACGAAATGCACGCCACCACTGTATGAGGCAGGAGGTAAAACTACAGTCTGCATCTCCTCCTCCTCAGAAAACTCAAATATTGATGCAAGTTTTGAATGAAAAAAATAAGTATGTGCCAAACCGTATAGAGTTTTTTCAATTCTGTTTATACGCTGCTTCATTCCATTTCCCCGTAGACTTCAGTTTATGTTTTAAGAGATGATGGGGAAATTCAGTTTCTCTAGATTTAAACTTTCAAGATACAAACGATATATTGATATATCGTTATGCACCGTAAATACCACTTTAATAGTGCAAAATGTGATTTTTGTGGCGCCCTAATTAATTTAGATTTGTAGGGAACTTGTAATTGTGAAGCAAATGCTTACACCGCGTGCAGTTAATTGTGTTAATTTCCAACAACACACGTGTGTAAATCGCTCCATGGTTAAGCGAAAAAATGTATCCGTACACCCCGTCAAAGAAATGCGTAGCATGACATTCGGGTCCCGCATACACCGTCTAACATGAACCATCAGGTGGCGCAAAGGAATTTGCATGACGGTGATCTAAACGTGGAATATGAATATGGATATACGAGAGCCCTAAGGATGGAGCGATCGCGCCTTTAGGCTGCTTTATGGGAGATGTGGCACCGTGTCCCTGTCGCTTTGGGGGCCGTGATGTGACGCTAAGCCGCGGGAAGCGTAACGCGGTGATGAGCCGCAGTTTTACGCTGGTTAAAGAGACGGACCCCGGGTCCTGCTGTTTATTCCCATGCTATACGCTCTCTCTCTCTCTCCGGCTTCATCCCTCCGTCACACACATTTAGAAAATGGAGTTTGCCGAAAGGAAAAGGAGCAGGAAATCGCAAAGCTTTAAACTGGTTAATGAGGAAGGTAAGGAAGGGGCTTTTGAAGGTGTGACCTGCCTATTCCCGTCGCTTCTTCTAAAAATAACATAAGCAAAATGGGGAACATTTTTTGTCTAAATGCATGGCTTGTCTGCCTAATTCTCAAGACGCTTTGATCAACGAGGGAATAAGACCTAATTTTAAATGATTAAAACGTCGCCATGGAAGTCATAACAGTTGATTTGAAAAATAATGTGAAGTGTCTTATGTCGTGATGAAGTGTTACATTTACGGCGTAACAGGAATCTATTTTTACAGACAATCCATGCATTACTAAACCAGACCTGAAAATCAGACGATCCGAGTTTCTCCTAAAAACTTGTCCGGCTTTTGACGTCTTAATGTTAAATACAAAAAAGAAATCCACGGCGAAACTTGACGCACTTCAGGATGAGTTTTCAGCACATTTAGACACTGTGGCGTTTAAATGTGATGTTTGGAGACGGATGGAGCCCGTTGAGCTCCGACGGCATGTTTGTAATACCTACAGGTGGAAGAGCCTGTAGAGCATCGCTGGCTGCCAGCCTCGACCACTCTGTCCCCACAGCCGCACATACTGCTCCAGACGGCAGTTCGATACGCTGCAATACCTGCTGTACCGTACATATGCTTTCGTGATCGCTATTACATGAATGGCGCGAGGAATATTTTGATTTTTTTTTTGTTTGATCTGCTGTCTCAAGAATATGCCTGTGGGATTTCTGTATGATTCGCATTCATTCCCTTACTATTTTTTTCTTTTTTGTTCCAGATAATGAAACTAGGTACTTTGACGGTGCCGGCAGCATAGACGTCAATGGCAGAATTAAAGATGTTACCATAACTGAAGGTACAGCGAAACAGACACATTTTGTATCTTTCTTTAAGTACTGGTCTAAGGATCTGCTCTTCATATTTACGCAAAAGGCATTTCAGTGACATCCAGAGATGTCCGAGGTTTGCTGTTGTCTGAGCACAGTGCGTCCGTCGCATTTGACTGGCCCAGAATATTCTGGTATGCGGGGTACCTGTGCTTCAGCCATACCTGCTTGTCTCTCAGGTTGGCTTGGAGACGACGGCATGGAGATCAAGAGGCAGATCACGGGGATGATGCGGCTGCTGAGCGACAAGGCCAGCCGTGGGCACCAGCGGCCCGGTGGCACTGGGGACAGCCTCAAGGCGGAGCCCCAGGACGCAGAGCTGAGCTGGGGGCAGCCCTTGGCGTTGTGTCTCGACGAGCCCCAGCACAGCACCTGGAACCTCGAACCCGCACCGAGGCCTCAGGTGCTAGGGCAGTACAGTACCCGTTCCAAGACCTCGAGGATGCTGAGGGATGCCGGAGGCGCGGTAAATCCCAATGGTGCGTCTATGAGTCACAGCAAATCGATTGACCCCCCCCCCCCCCCCCACGGTCCTTTTCCCTTGTGGTTTTGCTGAAGAGCAAGGCAAGGCAGCACGCAGGGCCAGAGAGCTCCCCTGATGTCATCTTCTTTTTAAATGGCATCCTAAAAAAAAAATAAGGGAATATTTATAGCCTTTCTTCTGTGGTTTAATGAAATTTTCAGAGTCCACCGTTGCTTGAGCGGATCCCCTCATCGATCACATCTGAGACAGCATTTCAATGCTCTCAGCTGTTGCGGATTTATTGCTTCTTTCCTATGAACCATTATTTCATCCCCCTTTCTTTTTGCTTCTAAACCGCTGACAGGAACATCTTCACGTGGAGCAAAATGCTCACTATCCTCACCAACCCTCTTATTCTTTATTTCTTTATTGGCCAACCTGAGTATTTTTTTTTTTCGTAGTTTTTCACTTCTGTTTTATGTTTGGAACAGAATGGGACAAACCACGCCCATTCCCAAATCCTCGTCCCTTAACTACCTAGCACTGTGCCTAATCCACCAGCCATTTAATCCACACAAATAGTCGGGGAAATAAATAGTGAGAAGATATTTCCTTCCTGGAGATTAGCAACACTGACATTCTTGACTGGATTAGTGTTCCCCAGTCCCGTCCTTGGGGGCCCTCAGTCAGTCCATGTTTTTGCTCTCTCCCAGCTCCCCACCAGACAGGCTACAGGGAGCAAAAATGTGGGCAGTCTGTGCATCCCCAAGGACTTGATTAGGAAACGCTGAATTAGAAGGTTAATCCATTGGGATTGAATTTGACCAGTCAGCCAAGGCCTGTCGAAGAACATGTCTGCTCATCAGAGAAGGTGCCTGACTGGTTCTGAGGATGTCGGGGAGGGGGGGGGGGCTTCTTTCAGTGCAGAGAGCAAGGAAGATGGGATGCCACCTTGAGAAAACAGAAACAAGACTAGGACACGTTCAGGAATACACCATCATAAATGGCCATTCACATGCTGCTTGGAGTTGGGGTCCTCATAATGGAGCCTTTACCTGGTCTGCCTGTCTTGTGCTGTCCAGTGACAAGCCTGCCCGGAATCATGGAAGCAAACTGCTGCATGTGTAATTGCAAGAGCACATTGCAGGCCATCCTGCAGGAGCTGCGCGCCGTCAGGAAACTGATGCAGCGGCAGAAAGGTGAGTGTTGACACGCTCTGCAACAAGCCATGAGAAAAGGTTCTTTTTCCTCTGGCATATAGGAACTGAGCCATACCTTAGCCATACTGCGATGAGAGGCTAGATACAGCGCGGTTCTGGATCTCCTCGGTTTTCCATTGCAGAAGGATCGGCTCGGTAAAGGCGTTGTCACGTTCGGAGAGCAACTTTGACATAAAACTGAAGAGATGCTTATTTACTGTTCACACGGTGCGCGTCATGATTTACTATGTTATCATCAAATTCTAGCATAATTAGCATTTGCGTGTGTAAATTTGCATTATGAATCCATTTCGTTAATCAGTTTTATAGTACGGTTTATGTAGGAGGCTGGAAATTTTCAAGTCCTGAGCTATCAGGAATTCATGGGTACATCACAATGTGCGATACTACTTATAACGAATAATATGCACAATATGCTCCTGTTTTCCTTCAGGCAATCCATGTATATCGACACGGAACACCGGTATCTGCGTTTTAACTGATCAGATGGTGATGACGCAACCAGCTCGGTCTGGTCATGCTAGTGATCAGTATGGTTATGGCTCGGCTAATTTACAATGGAAAACCGCCAGTTCGTGGCACGGCTCGGTTCTTGGTGCCAGTGGAAAAGCACCAAAAGTTTGTGCCCTGTTCTGATTCTTCAGCATCAGTTCAATTCACTTAATTTTGGCCAGATCTGCCCAACATGAACCTGAATGGTGTTGGCCCTTGCCCTCAAATTCAGGTTTTTAATGTGAAGGTTGATCCTCAAGAATTCGGGAACCATGTTCTACTCGCATCAAACGGAGCACTCTGGCTAATGTTACGCAGCAGGGTGCTGCTCTTGTAATGGTTTGTCTAGATCAGGACCCAGAACATGCCAGGACATCCATCCGAATCATGCAGCAAGACAAAAATACAAAACTTAATAACAAGCCTGTGTCAGAATGTTTGAATAATGGAAGATGAATATAGCCAATACAGTTTTATTTATTTCCAACGAAAATACTACTTGCAAGGATCCATCCATCCATTTTCCAAACCGCTTATCCTACTGGGTTGCGGGGGGTCCGGAGCCTATCCCGGAAGCAATGGGCACGAGGCAGGGAACAACCCAGGATGGGGGACCAGCCCATCGCAGGGCACACTCACACACCAGTCACTCCTATAGGCAATTTAGCAAGTCCAATTAACCTTGGCATGTTTTTGGACTGTGGTGGGAAACTGGAGTACCCGGAGGAAACCCATGCAAACTCCACACACATGTGACCCAGGCGGAGACTCGAACCCGGGTCCCAGAGGTTTAATTTCAGTGCTTTCTGAAATGCATTGGAAAGCCATATGTACGTGGAATCGCAGGCACTCAGCAGGTATTATTGGCTCTAAATTATTGACAAAAGACTCTAAAAACAGAAGCCCGATGACCAGTGTAAGTGCACTTAATGACATGAAAGATCTTAAGGTATAAGCCTTCAATAAAATTAAACCAACTTTCCAGAATTTTCCCCTGGCATGAATAAAGTTAATCTTAATCTTTAAATACTGCAAATTACAGTATTTTTATCCTATGTATGCCTCTGTCTGGCAATATTTACATGAGATGCTAACTGAATGTTTGGATTTTAGCAATGAACTCTGGGATTCTAAGGTCATAACCTAAACTCTCAAGTTGTTCACAACCAGGAAGGAATAAGCTATTATTGGTCCCTATTAAAAGCCTTTACTTGTGCTCTTCTCCTGTTTAGGTGTCAGTGGCATGCAATGTTTCGACCGGTGTGTCATAACATTATTTAAAATTAGTACTATGCATTAATGAGAACATTAGCGAACATGAGAACAGCCCTAATTATACATGCATATACACACACACAATTACCCTAATCCCAACAATTCCAACCCTAACCATAAGTAAAACTTTTGGCATTTTTAGTTTTTTGATTTTTATGAAATTTAGTTTCTCCTTGTGGGGACTGAAAAATGGTTCCTGCATTACCAAAACAACAGATTTCTACCACATTGTATTTGATCTCCAAAATGTAATACATATATAATATGTTTACATAATATAATGTTTATATAATATATATATATAAACTCTCTCTCTCACACACACACACACATACACACACATGCATACATAATAAACACATACTGTCAGTTAATATTGTTGAATTATTCTTTTCTTAATTTTACTGCTTTAGAATATTCTTTGAGTATCCGTTCAGCTCTCCACTTCATAATACATATGGCTTAGTATTAGGTATTATGCACAGTGTGCATTTGAATTCATAATGGTAATTTCTCCTCCATTCTAATAAGAATGGTGATATTTCATTTCAAATACGGAACATATCCATAACATGGCTCTTTGGTGTACTTGGCATGCTATTCCTGTGAGAGCCTCATCTCCTGCATAGCTGTTTTTATTTATGGATCTTAGTGGCTCAGGAGAAGCAGCAGAGAACCTCAACCACTATCAGCCCCATCCAATCTCCTGTCCCAAGAAAGAGGCCATGCAAGAGGAGACCTGCCCACAAGGTGGTGCCAGTGAGTTTGCCTGGAAAAAGGGCTTCTCTCCTAGCCGGCGCCATGCCAGACTCCTGTGGAGGGAGGGACAGAGGGCCAAGGGAAATATCTGTCCTTGACCAGTTGGACCAGTCTGGCCAGCCTCCCAAACCTGCCTCACCACCACCTGCAGATGATGCCTTCAGTCGCTACAACCTTCAGAGGGACATGTCATCCTCCGAGGTAACAAAGCTGCCATATGGAGCTCAGGACAGGATACCTGAGCTATTTTCGGTTTCGGCATCCTGTACCGCGCATGTTGTAAGTGTGCAGAAGGTTCCACGGGTTATTGTCGTTCTTAATGTCCTTCCCTCTGACGTTCACTGGGTTCCAGGCCGTTTTTACAATAGGCTCTTGAGGAATTAAGTGTCTCACAGGCATACAATTGGCTTCACAAAAGAGCTGAGTCAGTATCCCTGAGTAGAGCCTTGAGAGAGAATGCTTCAACCAAAACTAGTGATCATTCTGTATACAGATTTGTCTGTAGTTCTGTCATGCCTTGTCATGATTAAGACTGTCCTTCCGATGTGAAAGCGTCACTCTGAATCTCATCAGCACCGAAAGAGATCGGTGAACTTGACTGGCACTGTTGCTCACCGTGGGCCAACGATCCGATTAAATGATGTTGGGTTCTCGTGTGTGTTTGCACCTGTACTTGCGGTCCCCATAGAGATATGTTTACCCGACGTGTGTGTGTGTGTGTGTGTGTGTGTGTGTGTGTGTGTGTGTGTGTGTTTGCACGGCCAGGTCGGTGTTCAGCCCGAGGTCCAGCTGGCAGAAGACTACGACGTGTTTATCTCGAAGTCCCAGCTGGACTCCATCTTGGTCAATTACACCCGCTCTGGGAGCCTGCTCTTCCGGAAGCTGGTGTGCGCCTTCTTCGACGACGAGACGCTGGCTAACTCGCTGCCTAATGGCAAACGGAAGAGGGGCCTGAATGACAACAGAAAGGGTCTGGACCAGAACATCGTGGGGGCCATAAAGGGTAGGACATCTTTACTGCCACTGGGGGGGGGGGGGGGGCATTGCGGAATAATAGACATAATGAGAATGAGAGTACACAAAAATGTTCTGAGTGCAGAATGAAAAATAATTAGTTCAGCAAGATAGCCAATCAGATTGCAGAGGAGATGGGTCCAAGCAACTAGAGGGGGCGGGACCAAGACAGGTGTCGCCTCCTCTAATTGCTTGGACCCACCTCCTCTACAATCTGATAGGTCTTTGCTTCTGCCCTCCGAACATTTTTGTATCAGTAAAACTCCCATGAGCGCGGGGGTACGTGCAAGCTCTTAAAAATACATTTAGTTTAAAGTATAAATCCATACCTAGGTAAACCACATGATAACTCTTGCATTCTAAACTCAACAAAAACTCTAGCATCACCAAATTAACCTGTAGCTAAATGTCACCTGTAGTATAACATCACCTGTAGCGTAGCATCACCCTTAGTTAAATGTCACCTGTAGCTAAACTTCACCTATAGCGTAGCATCACCTGTAGTTTATTGTTATTTGTAGCTAAACATTACTTGTCGCTAAACATCACCTGTAGCGTAACATCACCTGCAGTTAATTGTCACCTGTAGCTAAATGTCACGTGTACCGTAACGTCACCTGTACTTTTCACAATGCTGGGTTACTTTTTCTCCACAGTGTTTACAGAGAAGTACTGCACCACTAACAAAATTGAGAAGCTCCCCGGTCCCAGAGATTGGGTGCAAATTCTGCAAGACCAGATTAAGCTGGCCAGGAGACGATTAAAAAGACAGAACATGGGTGAGTTTTATTTAATCCCGGATAAATAAAAAAAAGCTGAAAACATTTAGTTAAGTCTTTTTGTAGGAAAGACAAAATTTACTCCCAGGCTGATTGTTCATTTATGTTCCTCTTATCAGAGGCTGCAGATGCTGTTTTGAACAAAACTGCCATATATACCACAGGTAGGTTACACCCCCTACGTCCCACAATCAGTGGTTCAGTACCATCCTCCATCTTGTCTCCCACCCCTCCCTTTTCTGTCATACTATCACCCAGATGTCTTTCCATCTCTCCACCGTCCGGTCGAGTCATTACCACCCAGACTTCAAGCTCCATCCCATAAATCCTTGTCCCTGGATCCTCTGACGACTCGCAAAATGTCAGTTAATTATCTCTGTCTTTGCCTCTGTCTCCCTCCCTTTGTGGGGGGTGGGTCACCCACAAACACTACCCCCACTGTTTCATACTTTATCTCACAGGACATAGAAATACATCTACCTCACTCACAAAAGACAAGAAGTACGTCTGCCTTAAAGCAGAGCGTGATTGTGTTATATGACAATGATCTACTGATATAAACCAATGCCCTTTAACAGCAGTGAAGAGCTAACTGTGTATATAAGCCATATAGCTAACCCCATCTTAAGGGTAGTCCATGATTTTTTTTCCTCTCAAACTCTGAAATTTTCATTTAGATATCTATTTTAATTCACACCTCCAATTTACTCACTGCAAGGCAACACATGAAAACAAAAATTTTTATCGTGAGGTGTATTATAAGAAAACAGATTTACCATGGTATATTAGATAAATCCTATAATATGGAATGACCCTATAGGATGAAGGGAAGAGATTTCACTGGCAGAATTCAAACCTGACTTACAAGTATAAGGATAATTTGGTCATGTAATATGATTTGATCTAGCTACCCTCAGTAATATCCGTGTACCTCGTTGCTTGTTACAGGTTTGCACTTCTGCATTTATAAAAATGGCTAAATTGATGTTGGGGGGGTTATTTCCGCAGAAGAGTGTCACTGCTCAGAAGGCAGGAAGGAAAAAACAGAACTGCTTAGAGGTAACAAACCTGAACAGTTATTGTCTTCACTGCTTTTTGTAATTTATTAGAAAGCGACAGGAAGTAAATTATTAGACAGATAATTAATAGTACAGGTACCGTTTGTTTACTTGTAATTGTGTGTTCTTCAGGTAATGACTTAAAGAAGACTGCAGTTGTCATTGAAGAGGACATCTCTGCTTAATGCTTAATGCATTTTCCAGCCAGATAGAAACAGCTTAGTGATGGAATGATGTTTGTCAAGCCCCCCGGCTCCTCTGACCCTGAGCCACTTTGAAAACTGAAAAGTGATGTGTGTGTCGACTTATAAAATGCTTCTTTTCCTACATCCCATCTTGAGACATACATATAAGGTGAGAGGGCAGCTTGGGGTGCGAGTGCAGGGGAGGCCGTTTTTCTGAGGATATTAGAGCATTTTCTGGGGGGGTTAAAGGCCCTTAAAGGCCTTAATGTCCATCCAAAATATCTGGGTAATTAATGAAATCATTCCCAAGTGTAGTGGACCACTGCATTATTACAGACACAAGGAACTTTTCCATGAAACTGGACAGTTTTGTGTTGCTGACTTCGGTGGTCTCATTTTATGAAAGATTTTTTTTTAGCTCTGTCATTTTACACACTTATTTATAATTGGGCATAATTAATAAGTGGCTTTTAATTGCCAATTTCAGGTGACTGTCTGTCACGTTTACATTGCGCCCCTTAAATGTCACCATGTTTATTATTTGTTTTTTATCTTGAAATCACTGTATTCTGTCCATATAGACCTATTCTCATAGCATCAGTCTACTATTTGTCCTTCTTTGAACATTAATTACCAGCAGTTCACAGTTGTGCTAACTGGACCTAATGGAGGACTGCAAATGAAGTCCGTCCGTCGAGGAAAGCAAATTGTAGTTCAGCTCAATCTAAAATTGCCAGATTGGGTGGCTAGATAACATATTTTCAATCCGCTGTGTGATTTGATTTACTTTAGCTAACTGTTCTCTCGATTAAGCATTGTAATGCTAATCGTGTTTATCGGATTCATACCAAACACATATCTTGATGCAGGACATTTCAAGGAAACGGTAATGCCGTGCTCATTGAATAATAAAAATGCAAATTTAAATGGAAATTAACATGACAATAACAACAGATGTTCCCCTAGACTTGCAATTATGGCAGTTTTATGCATTTCAATGACTACATGTAGTCATATCCTACCCATGACATTCGAAATACATATAATTATCATTTAGTTTACTATTCTTTAATTATTTTTGGCCAAATGAATTAGAAATGTATGTCATATATTTAAATATTTTATATTAAAGCCAGGCATGGTGGTGCAGTGGTTAGCACTGTTGCCTCACACCTCTGGGGCCCAGGTTCGAGTATCTGCCTGGGTCACATGTGTGTGGAGTTTGCATGTTCTCCCCATGTCGTCGTGGGGTTTCCTCCAGGTACTCCGATTCCCCCCCCCCCCCCCCCCCCCCCCCCCACAGTCCAAAAACATGCTGAGGCTAATTGGAGTTGCTAAATTGCCCAAAGGAGTGCATGCGTGAGTGTATGGTGTGTGAGTGTGCCCTGCGATGGGCTGGTCCCCCATCCTGGGTTGTTCCCTGCCTCGTGCCCATTACTTCCGGGATAGGCTGCGGACCCAGTAGGATAAGCGGTTTGGAAAATGGATGGATGGATATTAAAGCCAAGCCAATAAATTTTAAATGTTAGAAATAACATTGAAATAACTGACTTTACCTTTATGCACTTTATGTCAAGCCTTTCGTTTGTAATAAACTTATAAAATTATAGTGCACATAAACGTTTTTCCCCTTTTGATTTAATTTAATGCAATTATAAAAACAACGCATTGTTATGATCTTGTCAATAAGATTGTTTACAGAATAAAAATACGATCAAGATGTAAGTATGCCATTCTTTGATATGCATAATTAATATTTTAAAATAAGTACTATTGCGAAATGAAGAGACGTGGACAATGTGTGAGATTTAATTATGTGTCTCTGTGTATTTGTGAAGTGTGATGGGAACACATCTATTTTAACTTGCTGTGTAATCAGAACCTTTGTCAAACTGTGCTGATGTTGTCATTTGCTGTAAGACTTGCCAAGAGCAGTGTTGTATCCCTATTGAATAAAGCAAATTTCTCACAGCTGTCTATATGTAAAATTTTTAATTGCCGGTTGTAGACGTTTGACAGCACAGCCAGAGTTAAACATTCGCAAACGGTGGGGATAAAACGCAACTGAAAAACTGAATGTGAATTTTAATTCACTCTGCCAGTCCGTATATTACTATTATAAATATTAAGTATCTTTGTATTCTTAGATGATATATAGAGGACAGAATATTTAAGATGACAGTTCCGAAATTAAAGGCAATTTTGATTATTTATATTATTCTAGCCGTACATTTAAACATAGCTTAAAGGGGAGGTAAAGGCGCCAGTTATCCCTTAAAGGACCCTTGTTATTTCTGCTATTTTATTCAAAATATTCAGTATATCTGCATTTTACATTTAAGATGCAGCTTTATTTTGGTGTGGAATTACGTATGAATCCTTTTAGATGTAAAAGAACGCTTCATTCTGCAGTCTCCGTAGAAGAAAAAATTGTTTGTATCGAATAGCATTTATCTTCAGGCACAGTTTGGGGCGCCCCTTTAGGCCCCGGTGCATTCTGGGACAGCACCCTCTCTTGTATCGAGAGGCGCCGCTAAACCGAAACCGGTAAGGGAAAAAAGCGGAGTGCGGAATTAAAGGGGAAATGAAATGTGAATATAAGCGTCGTCTTTCTTTAAACGTGCGAGGGCTACTGCTTTAAATATTTCCTGTTCGGTGGAAAACGCCGACTCTGTGCGGAGTGCGGGAGACGCAGGGGTTTCTTTAGCCGTGTGTGGTTTAGCTCTCCGGGCAGCGGGTTACAAAAGGGTTAATTTTTTCAACTGCCGACATTTTTACACGCAGCTCGCTCGTTGTCCGGGACGAAAAAACACGACTAACGTTGTGCATAACCGGGCTCTATGAAAGTGAAGAAGGCATATGCACCGTTCTCTGCGAAATAACATTACCCACGGGCCCGGCTTTTATTTAGGTATAGGTGTTTTTGTCTCCGCCCCCAGCTTAGCTAGCTAGCTAAACCTGCCCATGCGTGGAGCGGGGGTGCAGAGGGGAGACACAACAAGGGGTTAATGTTGTGCTTCACTAAAAGTTTGCAGAATCTTTGCAGAATAACTTAAAAGTTTTACTTTGATGCCTGATATATTTGTGCAATATACGATAACATATCAGCGGATTATAAGGCGTCCCTTTGGCGATGCCACTTTGACAGGCACATGTCATACACCCTGTCGCATTAACTGGAACCCAGAGCTCACAGACAAGAGCGCATATAAACCGCCTTCTGCCGCTTGACTTCAGCATGGCTCATATTTATAATCCAATTCTTAAAAATACAATTCTGATGTTATCCAGCCGCCGTCAGAAACTCGTATAAAAGGTGCTACTTACTTTTATTTATTATTTGTAATAGAATGTTAATATGTGTGCATTGTCATAGGTTTCCTTACATCCCTTGGGCGATTTTTGTGCAATTTTAGACAGTTTGATAGAAGGATTTGTGTAAGCAGATGGTATGCATTCCTTGCATTCTTCCACCTTGTAGGCTATGTTAGTGTTACGTATGGGTTACTTTATTCATTTATAAATAAAATTAATATTTCTAGTCATCATCGGTTTAGCACCAACCAAAATAACCAAGTTCTTCATAGCTTATAACTTTCTCCTTTTTTTTTTTGCTCCCCAAGATCGTCGTCCGTTGAGAGGCAGCGGTCCAGTTACTGGTAAAGGTACAGTCATTGTCCCCAGGTCATGTCTGTGCGGGAGTCTTTTAACCCCGAGAGTTATGAACTAGACAAGGGGTTCCGATTAACCCGCTTCACAGAACTCAAGGGGACCGGCTGCAAGGTCCCACAGGATGTACTTCAGAAGCTTCTGGAATGCCTGCATGACAATCACTTCCAGGAAGACGAGCAATTTTTGGGGGCAGTTATGCCCAGGCTAGGTAGGTGTCCTCAATTGTGCCCCCCCCCCACCCCCCCCCGGTAAATGCTAGTAAATGGGGCGAATGGGATCCATTAATTGTGTAGTCACCGTGACGACACTTCACTGAAATGTCCCCCGTGTGTGCAGGTATCGGCATGGATACTTGTGTTATCCCCTTGAGACACGGTGGTCTTTCACTTGTTCAGACGACAGATTACATTTACCCCATTGTGGATGACCCCTATATGATGGTAGGACTTCTGGAGCCTTGTACCATTTGTGATTGATTTTTTTTTTTCATGTCGAGTGATTAGTGTCTGAGTTGTTTCCTTTTCTTCCAGGGGCGCATCGCCTGTGCCAACGTGCTGAGTGACCTCTATGCTGTAGGTGTCACAGAATGTGACAATATTCTCATGCTTCTGGGGATCAGCAATAAATTGTCGGATAAGGTGAGAAGCATATGTACTTAAAATACAAATTTAAACCACAAAGGATCTACCATCGTTTGGACATAGTATTAGACATTTCACCATAGATATCTGCAATGTACAAGTTTTAGTTTCAGAGTTTACAGCTGTTGTCTTTTCGGACAGAATTTGCAAACCACCTGTAGATGATGCCTTTTTTGATGGTATTTTATAGCTTTTACATTTTTAGATTGTTGAGGTTTTGTAGAACTTAGAGATTTTCTCCGAAAATGTAAAATGCGTTATAGATAAAATGTATCATTATTATTATTACTGATGAAAGCGTCTGTCCTTGAATATAATGGCCGGTAAATGTCATTGTCAGGAGAGGGACAAAGTGATGCCCCTGATTATTCAGGGGTTCAAAGACGCATCGGAGGAGGCAGGAACGTCGATAACGGGGGGGCAGACGGTGGTGAATCCCTGGATCGTTCTCGGCGGAGTGGCGACGACAGTATGCCAACCCAACGAGTTCATCATGTGAGCGAACCTCTCGTCCCACGCTGTCGATTTTCTCCACTTCTTCACATTCACCTCAGACCTCCTCCTACGTGTGACCTGGTGTCTCTTACCTTACTGTCAAATCCATTTGCAGAAGACGTGCTGTAACAGGGGTGAACATCACTGAGAACAGTGTAGTTTCAGGGTGTTTACAGAAACATCTTCTGTATTGAGAAGGCTGTATCTTTCAGCTTATAATAGTATTGATAACTATATACATATTTGCATAACTTACCATCCTTCGGCACAACCTCCCTTTGCATATACGCTTATGGTTAAAATAAGCGTTAAAAATAGAGTTAAACAATCCTGCTTGGCTAGTGGGACACAGCAGATGTAATGAGTTGTAGTGCACCGCGCGTGGCCGGCGTAAACACAGCGACTGCACCACCAGCCGTATGAAGGTGCAGTGTATAGCCTAACTTATAAAACTCATAATACTTAAGAATAATATGTATTTTATGAATTTTTAAAATTTACTTTATTGTAATTTTTATCATTATTTGAATGCATCTTCTGTCTCATATGAAGTATGTTGGCCTATTAGAGTGTACAGGTACAGTGTAGATGCAGTGTACCGTATAGTGTATATGATGTTCGCATAGCATTCAAGTCGCCAAACGCCCTAATAGACAGAGCGTAACCCACTCCTGTGTTCCGCCAGATCTCTCAGTCAGGGGTCAGTTCAGATTTAGGTTTTGGCATACGGTGTGTGAGAGAGACAACAGGTATTATTTGTAATTATTTTATTCGTTTGTTTATATTCTGTATGCTCAGCGTCCGCCAGTCAGTGTGGGTGGTGGTGGGATTCACAGTGGTCACACAAGCATTCATTTATTTGTTTGGAGTTCAGTTTAGCGGTTTGACTGTGGATTAGGAACTGAATGCTAGTTTTAAATTTATTTTCTTTTCAATGATGTTTATGGTTATACATTGTCATTAATAATAATAATAATGATGATGATGATGATGATGATGAACACTTAAATGTAATATTGGTTTAGGGTTTTCATTAACCCAGCAATTACTTATTGAACATTTACACTAACACTTCAATATCCTAAAATTCAAAGTGTAACAAAAACTGGATTTTTACACCTATTTCCAGTTGTTTTCGAATGCAAATACAAATAATTTTGCTGCCTCAACAGATACAACCACTGTGCTCTCTGCACATCCCTATATATATATATATATCTGCAGGATGTATCTTCCTCGGTTTTAGTTAGTTATAAAATCATGCATCGTAGGGGGTCTCCAGTGCTGGTCTTTTTTGGTAGCTTAATGCTGAGCTAATTTTACTGCTCATTTGGTGACATTAAGCAGCCTTACACTTCACTGAGGTCCGATTCACTGATGCTCATTTCTACGGGCCGCTCCCCTGCAGGCCAGACAACGCTGTACCTGGAGACGTGTTGGTGCTGACAAAACCCCTGGGGACACAAGTGGCCGTGGCTGTGCACCAGTGGCTAGATATCGTAAGTGAGAAGATACTCATAGTCACAAAACACGCAGGTACTTCCAGAATAACAGTCCTGCGATGGTATGTTTAAAAAGGGAATTTAATATTAAGGTATCTTTGAAGGCTCTGGTTGACCATGTGGCTATACAGACGCTCCTCTACTTACAAATGAGTTATGTTACGAACGTCCGTTCGTAACTGGAAATGTTCGTAAGTCGTTATTCAACATCATTTTAAGGGTATATGCAAGTACAAAGAAGTAGGATCCTGGCAGTACGCACGTTACGCTGCTGTGCGGCGGGAGTAGCGGCCAGAAGTCGTACTAGGCGGAATTGGCGTGCAGAAAAAAAATTGAGGTTGCGGACAGGAAGCGGGAGCCCAATGAACACAATTTGGACTTGCAGTTCTCTTTGTTCGTATGTCTAAAGTTCGTAAGTTAAAAGTTCGTAAGTAGAGGAGCATCTGTATATGATTTTTTTTGTTAATATTTCAAATTTAAAACTAAATATATTTGAACAGTTGGGCAAAATAATTGCGTATTTTTCTGGGCTATCACTCCCCGTTTTGTTAGAAGCTGTCTTTCTGAAACGTTATAATTTTTTATTTGTTTGATGTACATATTCAGTAATGTGTGCAGAAGAGTGACTCTTCTGCTTTAACAGCCTGAAAAGTGGAACAAAATCAAGCTGGTGGTGACACAGGAGGACGTGGAGCTGGCTTATCAGGAGGCCATGATGAACATGGCCCGGCTGAACAGAACAGGTACGGGGGGAGCCGTCCTGGCACCGCTCAGCTCGGCTCTGCCTCACTTACTACCTCAGTTAGCTGCTTTTGACTGAATTCTTGTGTTACAGATAGACCTGAAAATTCTAATATTATGGTGGAGTGTTTTGGATCTTTCCGGTTTGCAGAACATGCATAAATTTAATGGTCCAGTGAACATGAGCCAGCTGGCTGTCTTCAGGCCACAAGCTAAGGTGTTTTGTTTTTTTTTAAATCGATTCGTCTCCCAGCGGCCGGCCTGATGCACACCTTCAACGCCCACGCCGCCACCGACATCACAGGCTTCGGGATCCTGGGCCACGCCCAGAACCTGGCCCGGCAGCAGAGGAGCGAGGTGTCCTTCGTCATCCACAACCTGCCCGTGCTGGCCAAGATGGCCGCCGTCAGCAAGGCCTGCGGCAACATGTTCGGCCTCATGCACGGCACCTGTCCGGAAACCTCGGGTGAGGGGAGAAGCCGTCTACCTGGCCTTTGATTTCACCCAAAAGTCCCATCGTAAGAAGTCCGAAGAAATGGACTTTTCCTAGACTTGGTGTTTGTACCTATAGATAACCCCATCTGAAACTGAGGAGTATGTTCTGATGAACTCATAGTAAATTGAAAAAATCATAAGTTGAATATGGACATGATATGATATTACACACTTGGGCATTTAGTAGCCATAATGGGCTAGGGGAAATTTAGATAAACACCTTACGATATATCGCTGAACATTGTAAGAGATGTTTACGCTCGTGAGTTTGATGACTGCTGTATGTGCAGTCGCACCATCATGAAGTCGAGATGTCGTAAATCGAACCGTCATAAAGCAAGGGGCATTTGTATAGTTGGTGTCCGTTTTGATTTACACCCGCCCCTCTTCATGTTCAGGAGGCCTGTTGATCTGCCTGCCCCGAGAACAAGCGGCACGTTTCTGTGCTGAAATAAAGTCCCCCAAGTACGGCGAGGGCCACCAGGCCTGGATTATCGGCATCGTGGAGAAGGGCAACCGCACTGCCAGGATAATTGACAAGCCCCGGATCATCGAGGTGGCCCCACAGGTGGCCACGCAGAACGTCAACCCCACTCCCGGGGCCACCTCTTAATCCTGCCTCCCCCCGCCCCCCCAAGCCTTTTTAGACACATGTTCTGATGCCATCCTTGAATACATAACAACTGCTGTGTCTGTGTGATTCTTGTGTGCTCAGACGTCACCTTAGGGCAGAAGGGACACGGACACAGTTTAAAAAGAAAAAAAAACATTCATTGCCTTTGTGTCTTTTTTTCCTACGTTAACTGAAGACGCACCTAATCATGAGGCAGCTTCTGAGTTGAGAATATTATTACCCAACACTGTTGATTCATTTTGAATCTTTAGACAGGTTTCGTCTATTGCCGTTTAGGCTTTCTTCAAAGGTGTCCCCACCCTGCACACCTTACCGATACGTAGCAAGCATTTTTATTGTTTTATTTTTTTTTTTAGTCCCTGCACTATGTACAGTGAAATCCTGGGACTGGAGTAGAAGCTCCTAACGGATGCCTTGAGAAGAGTGAAGCGGGATGTAAACGAGGAGGCGGGAACTTGAGGGGTCGCTTGGTAGTTTGTATCGTTTTTCCTCCCCTCCCAGTAATGTTCTCCGCGTCAGTCAGAGGAGAGCATGCTGGTAGTGTCAGCTGAGGAAAGCTAAGGTTATATACCGATAAAGGTGCCGTGCGCGTCCTGCGTGATCGGTTATTATTCCGACGTTTCTCGTAACAGTGGGAATCCTTCGGTCTGCTGGATTCTGGAGGCCATAAATGCCCAGGAAGCGGCTCACCCGTGTAAATGCTGGGGGGTTCAGGGAACTTCCCACGACAACATGTTCTGTGGTCAGTAGTTACAGCGTGTGCGACCTTGGCCACTCAGTATGTCTCCATAGGCACTTCAGCGTGTAGTGTGTCACATAGCTCTCTTAGTTATATTTTTTATCTTTTTTTTTTTTTTTGTTTTGCAAAACAGTGTCATGTCAACATTGCGACTTCCGCTGAGACCCCAATAAATGTATAATTTTTTATCTCTTGTATTTGAGACGTGTTTGTCTTTTATTTCGGTTACTGTGGGTGGAGCGGCACTTCGTAAATCCACGATCGGCACGTATGGCCTGTTTCTGGGACCCCACGTTAGCACCCCCCCCACACACCTTTTCAGGTTTTTAAAAAACTAAATAAATAGCTAGTGAGTACAGTAGGGTCAGAAGATCACAGCAGAGCATGCTGCCCGTTAGGGTTAAAGACTTACAGCTAGGGTTAGGGCTGCCTTTAAGGCTGTAATTAGGGTTAGGATTTGTTTTAACGGTTTAAGCTGGAGTTAGAGCTAGGTTTGCTATTAGCATAACGGTTAGAGTTATGGGGGCCCATAGAAATGCATGATTTGAGTGGTAATCAGCACAGCTAATGTGTATAACATAAACTGAAGCTCTGTCTGTCGGTTCTGCTGTCACACTGAGAACAACCTCTTGCTTTAAAGGCCTCTTTCTAGACTCGTTATACATGGTAATGTTGTTGCATTTAGTTTATTGGAAGCTGATGGTAAAAAAAACATTTCACACATAATTTAAATCCAAGAATTTTATATACACATTTAAAATAAATTTGATCTGTTTCAGCAGGTGATTAAAAATATTTACACAATATGCTCACAAAATACCATATTTATACCATGTATATATGTATATAGGGTGTATTTGACCAGTTAGTTTCCATCGGCAGTTTGGTCACTCGAATACAGTATGTAGAATATTCTTATGCATCGACTTTTGTTCCACTTGTAGACCCGTGCCACGTACTTCATAAAACAAAACTGATCGCTGTTTTTATACCACAAGACAAAGGAAAAATAATTTTTCAGATATACAGTGTGTAACAGTGGTAATTATTCCTGGAAGCCTGCAGTCATTTGCTAATGGTTTAGGTGAAGATGCATGCCGTCTGACATATGGTACATAGGTGTGTAAGTATCTTCTCAGTCTCACAGCTTCTTGGTCTTAATATCAAACAGAGCCTGGATGTCCATCATAGCCTTTCGGATGTTCTGGCCAAACCGGTAAGAGTCCTGGACAGAGACAAAGCGGACAGTTATCTCACACGGTAGGATCTGATCCACTGTATAAACCACAGGAGCATCTAGCGGCGGGATACGATGTTTCGGGGAGATTCCTGAGACGACAAATGCCTCACCGTCTCTGGACTGGAGAACTTGCTGGAGATGTGGAACGTGATGAGATCCTCGCCAATGATGATATACGAGACGCCATACCCATCGTCAGCCACCTTAGCACAAAGAATGTCCCATGAATACCAACAATTCCGACATGAAACATTCCAGCCAGTCCCGTTAAAGAGCACTACAGGAACCCACCGGCCCAAACCCCCCTCCAGCACCAACATATTTGGGGAATTTCTGGATGTCGATAAGGTTCAGCTGCTGCTGGGGCGTCTGACTGGTGGACAGTCTCCACGGCTCAGAGAGAACCTGTGGGAGGAGCCAGGTTACAAACACTCCAAAAAGGCAGAGTCACACGTCATCTCTGTGCCAATCAGCGGCCGTCTGACCTGTTTGAGGAATGGCGAGTTGATTCCCAGGTATTTGGACACAATGTAAAGGCAGAAGAGGTGGCGGTCGATGCCCGAGCCAGTCATGGCTAACCGGTACATGTTCTGGTGCTTCTCCGCAGCCTTCCTGAAGAGCTCTAACCTCATCTCGTTCTGTCCATAAATAACCACAAATTAGGGGACTGAAGCAACTTATAAGCAGAGAGGGAGGAGTTTCAGACTGACTGTACGGGTTTGTTCAAATTTCATAATGAACTTATTTTTCTAAATTTAAGATGGTGGGCTGAAGATTTCAGAACAGAAATATCCTCACACTATGATTACTGTAAAATTTATGGGTTTTACTTCACTGAGAAACATGCACATAACAAGCAGATGGTCAATTTACAGTTTTCTCTTTGTCCTCCATGGCGCGGACGAACGCTGTGGACTCCCAAGTGCAGGAACGCACCGTCTCTGTCCGGCCCTCCTTGAACATCCGGGTCATTGAGGATTCATAGGTCAAACAGAACTCTCCCTTGTCCTACCGAGTCAGATCAAAACACCTGTGAGCATGTGCTTCACATGGAAAAGTAGTAACTTTGAAATATTTTCCATTTTTGATTGATTCGTTTCCATAAGTCGACGAGCTAATCGCTGAGCTGGACCGAGAAATTCATCTGAAAATGCGACCGGGATCCATGACCACCTTCGCATCACGTGAGGAAAATGGGACAAACCCGGAAATGTGCGAGCTGCAGAGCGAGCTGGATGAAGGCATCTGGGCTCGTCCGGCACCTCTTAATCAGGCCTTTCCCAAAGTCAGCGAACAGGCAGCCATGGAAGTCGACATCATCTGCGATCTCCTTGGCCAGAGCGTAGGACTTGCCAATGACAGTTTGGCACTGGGTGTGAGGGAGGGGGAGAGGAAGGAGGAAAGGGAAAGACGGAACTCATGAGAAATTCAGATCCCAGGAGCATAGAAGCTGTTGGACCCTTGGTCAATCAATAATCAGTTATTATTGAGATGTATGTAATTGGCAAATTGCAAGGTTTATAAATATTTTTGAACATTCGTACATGCATACTAATGATGATGATGATGCGGTAACCCTGGTCATTCTTTCCAGATCAAAAATATTTTCCCTGAAAGCAGTTGTCTACATCAAGGTAAGAAAACCTTAATGTCTTAAAAATCCTCGCTTAAGGAGCTAAGTATTTTGGTGAAGGACCCCGTTGTGGTGAAGCTGAGCAAAGTCTCTGTCCCAAATCATCTCAGAAAACACCCATCTGTGGAATGCAAGACAAGCTATATGTACATCAGAGGGGAATCAAGTCTAAGCTGAATCCCAGCGTGACGGTCATGCAAGGTCACTGGTACACACCTCAGCCGGAATGTCCCATTGGAGCTTTGTGGGAGGTGGCAAGTTTTTATTTAGGTCGCCTTTGCAGTGCCCCTCCTCCGTGTACCCAAGCTGGAAGCAGTCAGTGGCCAGGACGTACTGAAACGCAAAGACTCGTTACCGAAGACTGCGGATGGGACCCGTGCCCTCGCTGACATGCCACCTCCTCTCCGGGCCAAATTACCTCCCACATGTGACCCACGATGGGCGAGTCCGCCCAGGAGTGCTCCGCGTTCAGCCCCATTTTGCCATTCTTGTAGATGACCAGAGAGAAGGATTTGTCAAACCACCTAAGAGACATGTTTGCGAACAATAATTAGCAAATAAAAAAAGGTCAGTGGGTCACTTGTGAGTCTAACAGACAGGGGCACATATAGGGTTGTGGCCATAGGACCACTGGCCCCAGCTGAAAGCTGATTGGCCCCTGGAATTACCATTATGTCACTGACCAATTCAAAACACACCATTATTGGCTGGTCCCTTTGTGAGAATTACAGTCGCTCTAATGTCCCCACCTTAAAAATTCTAGAATCTCCCCTGATCGAAGAAGCATTGCAATATTCTGTTCCAGGATTTGATGGCAGTTTTCCTGCATGCCCCTATTGTCCCATACCGGTCATAGCATTTCCCATGAAGCAGAGACTTGGCATACACATCCAGGGACTTGATGTTCTCAGGGTCGTAGCCATGTGACTCGTCGTCCAGCGTCAGGAAGAAGGCCGCGGTCTCGATGGCATCCAGGGATGCTTTGTTTGTGCCTTGGCTGAAGTACTTCAGTCGGGCTCGGGCCCATGTGACCCTGCGGGGAACAGAACGGGAGGTTGGACCGCGATCAGGA
Organism: Brienomyrus brachyistius; assembly: GCF_023856365.1. Classification (NCBI taxonomy): domain Eukaryota; kingdom Metazoa; phylum Chordata; class Actinopteri; order Osteoglossiformes; family Mormyridae; genus Brienomyrus; species Brienomyrus brachyistius. Next base: position 7,099,302 of record NC_064533.1, read on the forward strand.
ATGGCAGGACGGCGGCACCCGAATAGGTGACAGGATAGCAACTCGCTCGCCTTTCTCCTGCCGTGAGCGCGGCCAGCATCTTCTCCCCAGGCTGGGGCTCAGCGGGATCGTTGATGATCCTCTGGAACTGCACCTCCAGCTCGCTGGGAGTCAGGTGCCTGCCACCATAGTACAGCCAAAGCTTGAAGAGGCGGCCGTGGTGGTAGACGACTAGATGCTTCCTGTCCTTCAAGTGCTGGATGAAGTCTGCCAGAGCAGAAGGTGGACAAGCCGAAGAATCACCCTCATTGAGCTACATCACACTGTATTCCTAAAGCACATCTAACCGGACTTTAAGAGGATGCTAGGATTTTCCCTTAATGCATCACTAACATCTAGAAGAGAAGGACATGTATACCAAAAGCAGGAAGATACCTGTCTCGACACCAGGGATCCTGGTGGTGTTGAACATCCTCTCCATCTGGAAGGAGCACATGGGGACAATCCCCAGAGCCCTCAGCTGGAAGAGACAGGAGAGGACATGGGATGGTCCAACGTTACTGAGGGTCCAACATGTCCAAACTGTGTCCTGATCCATCTGCAGCACTTCGCCTGTCTAAGGTCAGCCTGCCCTATTAGTTTCATTATTTATGATCTAAGGGGTTCCCAGTACTTGCACCACAGTCCAACAGAAATACCAAAAGATATCAGCCCTCAATCCGTATTCGACATGTGACACGGCTCACAGTTCAGTGTGTTAAATTTATACCGTATTTATACCGCGTTGTCAGTCGTATTGGATGCCCAGGTACCAAAATGGACTGATATCCATTTCAGGCTAGATCTTCACGAGGGTCAGGTGGATGGCACTGACTGCTGTGGGTACTGATGCTTAGGGAGACGTCCAGCTGTACATAGGTCGAAGCCCTTTTTGAGCCTTGATCGAGCTTTAACAAAAAGATTAAATGGGCTCACAATGTCTCGTCAAAACCGACCGTCATTTTACAGTGACTTCAGTCTGACTTGGAATACATCTTACACCTTATGCACTGAATGCATCTTTGTCTGTGCTCCGCATGCTCTTGGATGCATGCATTACAAATTCCCTCTGGGATCGATTCATTCCAGTTCCAGTTCTCTTGAGACAGAGTATATGTGTGCATGTATCAGGGACTGGTGTGTGACTGTGCCCTGTAAGGGGCTGGTGCCGCGGCCTGGGTTGTTCCCTGCCTTGTGCCTGTAACTTCCCCCCCGCGACCCTAAAAAGGACAAGCGGTTTCAGATAATGGATGGATGGGTGGATGAACTGCAGTACTGGAGCCTAATGACAGCTCATTCCAGTGGCGAAAGAAAATGACGGAACACACAGAGCCTCACCGGGGTGTGCTCCCCGCGCTCCAGTTTGCGGCGGTACTGCAGCATGGCGTGGACGACATTGCCCGCCCTGGCGGCCTGCCGGTGAGTGGGGGTGACGTACAGCAGGTCCTGCAGGGGAATCAGAACGGGGGTAGGATGGTCTCAAATGCACATTTCCAGTGCATACCAGTCCCTGAGCCATCATCAAAATTACATGCCAGCATCAGTTCTGAAACCTCACTCACAAAAACTGTGATTCAAGTGGTAAACAAGTACATGTGCCGATTATACATGGAAATAAAGTTCAACTACTAGTAGAAGACTAATTAAAACGATTGGTGTTCTGGACTTCTAGTCTTACAACCTACCATGGTGTAGAAGTTACTGTTGACCATAATGGGACCTCTGCTTCTGAGATAAATGTATTCCTCCCACCAGTCACTGACCTGGAAATCAATGAAATCATCAAAATCCAAAGTATTCATGAGCAGGTGTGGAAAGGTTGGTACAGTGTGATCGTACAGGTTTTGCATTATGCTTACGTAATTTGTTGACCACCATGATTTGAGAACGAGGTATTTTTGTAATTTAGGGGCCGGGTCCTTCTTGAATTCATTTGCGACGATCTCCATTTGCTTGTACTGTTCATCGTCCAGCAGAGGGCGCACTGACTCAAGATACTAAAATAAAGATTTAAAAAGTGCAATTGAAGCAAAAGTGAAGTAAAAGTACAGTTGTATTTGAGGATACTTTCAGTCAGAATCCTCTTTAGCAGGAGCTCATTCACCCTTCTGATGGTGTCATCCACACTGGGAACCGGCAACCTGGGGAGCGAAGCCTGGAAGCTGTACAGCAGGGGCCTGCGGCCGGAAAATATCTTCACTAGACGCTGTCGAAGAGAAATCAGTTTTTTAATCTGCTTGGAAGCTCAGTCCTGACATCAAGCTAACCCGGTACAGGAGCGGTTCACCTACCAGCCACAACTGGGTGGAGAAACTCTTTTTGCCGTGCGACTCGAAGATCCAGCCGTGGTAGGAAAGAAGCACTTTGAGTGTGTAGCGCAGCACCAGAATAATAGAGAACCACAGTCCCGTAGCGAACAGTATGGCACTCACTATGGTCTGTGTCTGGACTGTCAAATAGTCACTGAAATAGCAAAAAGGGAAAACAGTGTAAGCTTATACTTGCCCGGACATTGACTAGAAGCATCCTAGCTTCACTTATACCCAGAACTACTCCTTGAGAACTATACTGGTGTGTTGGTGATGCGGTTTTCAAAGCAACCCACTAACCTTACTGGCAAGGTTTTCTTGATGCTTTCGATCATCCCCATCGAGGGGTCCACTCTGGCGTACAAGGTGCTCATTATGGCTATGACGACAATTAGCCAGCTGGAGGGGCTGGCTGGGTACACCCCAGCCAAGATTCCGTTCTGCACAAGACAGCGGAAGTGGCTGCTTGCCGATCACGGGGGGCACAGATACAGCCATTGCAGAAGACATCGTGACAATAACTGAATGGCTTGGGCAGCCTACCTTGAACCTTATTGCACGCTTCCTCCATGACGTCACGCCTGACAGGTAGATGTGTTTCAGCACCTCCCTGCTCAGGTGGAGGTCGATTCCCTCGGGGGTGACGGTGAACTGAAAGCCCACCGCCTGATGAGCTTCCGCCATCACTGGGGCTAATTAACCGGCTCTGAGGGGTCAATCAGCAATTAGATCTCGACAACTCAAAATATACTCAAAATGAATAACCCGTCAAAAAGGCGACGGTTAATAATTATTACGTATTATTCTGCACGAACACGACAAAATATGCGAAACATAATGCGATTTCTAGGGGTGTTTATTTATTTACATTTACATTTACATTTACAGGATTTGGCAGACGCCCTTAGCCAGAGCGACTTACATAAGTGCTTTGAGACTCTGCAATGAATTTCCAATGCTAGCTCAATAAGGACCCAAGCTATGAATACTATCTCTGAGAACTCCATTGAGTAGTGTAGATTTTTTTTTTTTTTTTTTTTTTAAACACACACCAGAATAAGAGTCGAGAAAGAATATAGAAGTTCTACGTCAGGTATTTCTGAAAAAAAATACCTGATTTATTAATACTTTAAGTCCTAATAAACAGGAAATCCGTACATTTTTCCTAGCAAACAGCCTTAGTTTGTATTAAACGGCAAATGAATATCCTAGAACAGTACGATAATAACAGACGCATGAAAAGAATTAGTTTAAATATTAATTAAATCGTCAGAAAAACCCATTAACAGTAAGAGATTGGCATGACGTTTTCTTTTTGAAGTTCAGACATATTGCTTTGAGTTCGCGCAGGATTTAATGATTTACTATGGGAAATAATCTGCTGCGCTACCCTGCGGGGTCACACGTTTCTGATATGGCGTAGCCACCGGGTAGGATTAAATGACATTTTCCATTGCATGTGACTGGCGACCTACCAAGTGGGACAAAGTTAAAGGGGCAGATTTAGCGGTGAGGAGGTGGGCAGGGGGGTGTGCGTCGCTGACGGACTGAACATGTTATAAATACAAACAGCGCCTCCGTAACACATTACGTGAGCAACCTCATCACCATCCTAGTTGTATTTATGAAGAAATACTTCAAAGTTTAATCAAAGACAATGTAGGATTTGTATTTTCGCGACCATGCTAATTATCGCCATATTTCGTTAAATATAAATGAACGTAATTTAATCTAAAAAATTATTCATTTTTAGTGCCTTTAAATCGTATCAAGATATCTGGTTTGTATTGATGTAACCTGAAAACGTTCCCAACATTAATAGCATTAACAATATTTTACCTGTCTCAAATATCGATTCAGGGAAACCTATAAATTTGCTGGTAGGGTAGGAAATTATGTAGAAACGTTTCCAAGATATAGGAATAGTCAGGTGAACATAACGAAGAGGACAACAATAGGAAAAAAAACAGGTACACGAATTTACACTTTTATATAAATTTCCAAACAAAAATGCTCCAAAAATGCCATATAATTTATGATGATGCTGTACCTTATTTGATGTGTACGGAGATGTCCGATTGTGGAGATTCTGACAGATGATCCACACTGCTGTTTGTAGGGTCTGTAGAGCTGTGTCCTTGAAACGGTTTCCCTCAGGTACTAACGTGAATCAAAGCCTGTGAACTCCTTTCCCTCTCCTCTCCTCTCCTCTCCTCTCAGTCAATCCCTCCCTTCCTGTGTAACATGACACCATCCACAGCTGAACTGTACTCACCAGGCAGGCAGGCTCTTCTTTCACCAGCCTCGCAATACACAGACCCCCCCTAATAATAACACAGCTACACCATTGTGTACTTTACACTTAGTGAGTGCTGTGGAGTAACACCTCTGTGTTAAACCTAAGCCTGTGTGTTTTTAAAGAATCTGTTTATTGGCATGCTTGTCGAGGCTGCTGTGTAATGTCGTTACTGCCCTTTGCAACATTCTTCTTCAGATTATGAAGCAAAACAAAATTCGTATTTGCTTAGTACAAGAAAAAAAAATCAATTCCACCACATTTTACCGAGTATGACTGAATAAAGGTGAGGATTTTAAGACCTGTCGTCCAGTTTTCTTTTAGAACACATATACGGACCGTTCCCTACTTACAGCTAGGTTCTGTCAAAAAAGGTCATGGCGAAATAGTTGAATGTTGGAACAGGATAATTGCACTGACTTTTAGGTGTGAGACTGTGAGATGTGTGTGAGGCTGGGGTGGTCACACTGCTATACAATACGGTACACAGCATATAATAGGTAGCATAGCACTACTGGGCGTACAGCCGCCCAAAATGTATTTTCACATACAGCCGTGGGAAAAGTTAAAAGATCACTTTATATTTTTAAACAAATCTGCATTTTAAATCCCGGTTTAATCCTGGTTCTGCTGGCAGAAGCCTAGGCCGAGCAGCAGTTTGCTTCCTGGTTCAACATTTCTAAGACAGCAGTACGCAAAGAATAAAGTAAAGCAGGAGACACTGGGAACGACCAGAAACCTGGGGGCAGAAGCGGCTTTTCTATTGCCAGAGGTGACTGTTAAATTATCTGACAGTTTCTCATGAATCCGAGGATGAATCAAGTAACCTTCAAAACGAATGGGAAACATTGAGCGCAGGTGTGAAGTGCACTGCTAGGACAGTTTATATCAGGCTCCTAGGCGCGAGATTGAAGTCTCATAAAGCAAGGAAGAAGCGCTTCATTGATGACAAACAGGGAAGAATCAAAAAATATACATAATACACAGACACACATCAATAAATCAGGATTCCCAGTTTGGTCAAGACAAGACTGCACACGCATTTACATGTTTGTAAGAGATTTTTTACCTTAATGTAAATAGTTTGTAGGGTTTGCAAACTACCCCAACACATTTGATGTACTTAATTCTAGGTTTGTAATGGAATTATATAGATTTGCCATAAGATTTCTTGCGTGAGAGTCTGAAAGTGTGAGTGTCATGCCAGATGTGTGAGTTGGCAACCCTGACAAACTGAGAAGAGTGAAACAAAACATTGTGCTGTTGTCTCAATTTTTTCCACGGCTGTACATTTATTTAATAAAAAAAAAAACTTTGTATGCTTAAGTAGATGAAAGTCAAAGACAGTCTGTACTTCATTGCTGTGACTGACTGTGAAACCACAAAACATTTTGATACCTACCATTACTGAGTGAGTACCATCTTATGTAATATTCTCCCCCCCAAGTCGCTCGGTTCCTCAGGAAATCTCCTGCAGGGCCCACCTCCTTGGGGGAAAATGGAACCTTCTAGAAGTACAGGTGAAAGAGAGCCTCATAACTGGTGGACACAGGAAGAGGGGGGAGGCTGTGTGCCGAGAGCGAGCGGAGGTTCAGCCGCATGATGGAGTTCCGCTCCACGGCCGGGATGTACGCGTCACTGCCCAGGACCGAGCCTTGGCCCACCAGCGCCACCTTCTCCAGTGAGCGAGCGGCACCCCAGCGCTGAGATTCCACACAGAAGGACGTCACCACATTCTCAGAGTTATTCCCTCCAATCACGTGCAGCCTGTCCGTGGTGCCCAAGAAGTACAGGCTGGGAATGTTGACGTCGGCTCTTGTCAATGTTGGAAGCAGCTCTGCCCAGGAATCTGAAAAAGCAACACCGATCCCTAAGAAACAATGGTGTCCTTCCTAACCCACACTGAGCGGAGCTGGTAGACAGTCACCTTCCACCCAGTTTGCAGATTAAAAAGTCCGACATCTCATTCCCTCCTCTGTTATTGTAGCGTTACACTGCTAATGGAAAGTCTTGGGACACTTGCTTAATTCTGTAATAATCTAGTTTGGAATTTTATGTTACTCTAAAGGTTACTAATTAAAATGCACCCAAATACACTGCTTGTCAATGAACTTTTTAACCAGGAATAACTCTTTTAGAACTATAATTTGGGTTTCAGTTTCTTACTACTTGAATGGAATGTATTACTTAAAACTACTGGTCGTTTCTAGTGTGATATATATTTTATAAATAAAATAATGATTGTTAAGAAACCAATTAATTTGCGATATTTTTACTGAAATAAGCGTCCCAAGAGTTTTGGTGTGCACTGTGTGAGGATCAAGCTAGCGTGAAACCAAAGAGATCAGTGATTCTGTTTCCTTTAACCCCTTCACCGTAGGTTTTGAGTCTGCAGTGTGTATCTTTTCATTGTCCTGAGAGTTTTCTCTAGTTCAAAGGCTTGCAGTTCAGCCACTGTTGGTGACCTCTGCCCTACTTGTTCCAGGACCAGAATACACATTACTGTGACCTTGACCGAATTAGTCACAAGGTCAGGTGGATGTGAATGGAATTTGGACACACCAAAACAAACACGGGCTTTTAGCAGAGGGACACGGATGAACTTCACCTCGTCTCGTGTCGTACTGCAGGACGAGCATCTCCCCCGTCCTCTGGATAGTCCCCACCACGTAGACGTAGCGGCCAAGGGCAGCAGTCAGGGGGACGTCATGGGAGAGCGACATGGTGAAGCTGAAGTCGTTGAGGGGTAGGGAGGCCACGAACGCCCAGGAGTCCGCCCAGGGGTCATAGCGCTCAACGGCGGTGTAGAGAGACGTGCTGGAGTCGGGCGCTACCAGTGAGTCCAGGTACCATCCGCCCACAGCAAAGATGGAGCCGTCGCACACAGCAGAGCTAAAGTGCCGCCTGTGCTGTGGAGATGCACGCAAAGGGCTATCAAACCCAACTGTGGGAGGTCATCAGACTCCCTCTCCACCTTGAAGAAATCTCTCAAGAGCCATCTGTTCCAGGAACACCTCTGCTAGCCTGATCTCACTCCAAATTCCCACAATGTTCTAATTGTTGCACTTCCTGCTGATTTGAGCAGTCGTCTTATTAGGTTCTTGCTTAGTTTGGAAGATGTTGCGTAGCTCCTGGTAGTACCTGGGCACTCACTGGAAGCTCAGCCTAGCTGCCCTTACACCTAGTTGACACCTTGTTTATAATGTACCATTTGCATCTCTATTTGTCGCTTTGGACAAAAGTGTCTGAAAAATAAGTTTAATGTAATGTAATTCCTGATTTAACCAAGAACCTGCCAAAGGAATAATCAACAGGTAGTAGTTAAACCTCACTATTTTGCACAACATAGGTTTTAAACCTTGCTTTCTCCCACAAAGACCTTACAATTCCAATTTTTAAAAGCATTTTACCTTAATAAGAGGAGCTGTAGGGACCCAGGTATGTGTGAAGGGATTGTAGCGGAAAGAAGCCATCTTGAACTGGTAGCCTTTCTTTGCCCTGTGCCTGTAACCGCCGATGAGGTAGAGGTAATTGTACAAAACAGCCACAGTGAAGCTCCATTTGTCGGCTGTGAAGGGGAGCGCTGTCACTTCTCGCCAATCCCCATCCTCGTCGGAGCCCACCAGACTGTAGAGTCGGCGCAAAGCATCTTCCTCCGCACTTCCAGAGAGCAGGTTTTCCTTCCTGAGGGCACAGAGCTGGCGGGACCCTTTGGACCTCAGCCGAATGAGGTCGGCCTCCACCCCAGCTCCCAGGCTCCTGGTCAAATGAGGCAGTTCCAGAAGTCTCCTGCTCAGGTACTGGTACACCGTGTCCCGCATCTCAGTGCAGCAGATCTCCTGCGCAAGGTCCAGGTAGGACCGGCAGTTCTCCGGGCTCAAGCAGTCGGTGAGAGCGGAAAGGCACCTTGAAATGAAAGGCCTCGCCTGAAGGTAAGAGCCAACCTGGATGTGTGCGCCGAGGTCTTCCTGTGCGACCTGGAAACGCTGCCGAAAGGTGAACTCCAGAAAGTTGTAGAACACCATGGCGGGTACATGGTCCAGGTGAACGAGCCGCTCCATGGTCTCCCTCATGCTGGACTGAGAGAGACCTCGGAAATATTCACTGGAGTCCGACAGCTTCTCCAGGTCAACCTGATGAACACAAAATGAAGAGGAATATTATTAGAATTATGGTTCACCTTCCAATTGGAATTATTTTTACAAAGGTTATAAATTAAATAAAATAAATAGCTTGTATGAGGGGTGTTCAATAATTTATCTACCTGAGTGTGAAGGAAAGTAGCAAGAGTGTTGAAACAAGTCTGGGCAGGTTGTGACATGTCTCAAGGTTACTCATGCACAGTTGTGACTCAGTACCAGTGTAACATTCCAAGAGATGGGATACCAGGAAAGCCCTCGTGCAAATCAAGAAAGTGTTAGATTTGGAGCAACGTTCCATGATAAAATTTCTTACAAAAGAAGGGAAAAAGCCAAAGATCCATGAATGCATGAATCCAATTTACGGTGAGTCTGCCCTATCATCTGAAAGTAAAATTTCGGAGCAAGCAGTTTAAGTGGGGTAGAGAGTCCACTGAAGATGAACCTCACATTGGATAGTGCAAAAACGTAAAAAAAGAAGTCAAGGATTTAAATTTTGTCAGTCAGACAAATTTAGGTTTCCCGAATGGCCGAAGTAATGGGCATCTCAGTAGGTACAGTTTGGAAAATAATTAATGAAAAGTTGGGCCTGTCAAAGGTCAGTGCAAGATGTGTTCCAGGAATGCTGACACCATGTCAGAAGGCCACGAGGCTTCAGTGCTGTCAGGAGAATGTGGAGATGCTTTGTGAAGACCAAGTGAATTTTTTTCATTGTTGACTGGACATGAGACTTGGGTCTATCAGAGGTCTTGAGTCCAAAACAAATTCAATGCAGTAGAAACACAAGTCATCTCCCACCCCAAAAAAAGCTCAAGACAGAAAAATCTGCAGGTAAAATCATGGCAACTGTCTTCTAGGACTTTTGCTTCTGGAGGTCATGCCACACGAGACAACCATAACTGGGGAGACACAGCAGGTGTGCTGCTTCTTCACAGCAATGCGCCGGTTCACGTGTCAAGTCAGACTGCCATCCGAGAATGTGGGCTATCCACCCTACAGTCCCGATCTGGCTCCCTCAGATTATTTCCTGTTCAGAGTTTTGATGGAATCTCTTCGTGGACAGCGGTTTTCGAATGATGAAGACGGCAAGGTAACTGTGAAGTCCTGGTTTGAAGGTCAAAGGGGTTAAAGTGATTGCAGGAAAAGTGGATGAAGTGTATGGAGGTTGTCGGGGGACAAATAAAACAAAATTTCTTTGAAAACTCTTTTCTTTCCTGCTGAGGTACATACATTTTTGAACGCCCCTGTTATCTGTGTAGTTGGGCACTCAGAAGCACGAGACGCATCGGGACCTCCTTACGTGGAAAGCGTAAGTGCTGGTGTACACCGTCACCATGGTTTCCCCGCAGCAGCCGTAGACCCTCAGAGCAGCATCGGTCTGCCATGATTCGTGTTCTTTCCCCTCGGCGGTACCGAGTCCGGGAGCGGAGGGGAAACTCCTCCAAATCCCTATCACAGTGAAAACCCAGCGCACCCAGTCCGAACAGGACTTCAGCCAGGCGCCTACGGGTGGCAACAGCTGCAGCACGGGCTGGATCTTCATACTTAATGACGTTTGTCTGCAGGTTTTCGTTTTATGATTATTATTGATATTATTATCGGGGTTTTACGGTATCATTGTAGCTATTATCTACCAATCGTAAAAGATGGATTTAATAAATATTGGAGAGGTGATCATTTGCACTTTGCGCTTTACAAAAATCAGCTAGAATCTTTAGTACACCATACTGTGTTATTAACTACGTTATTTAATAATGTTAATTTGCGCTTGATTTGTACTCGCATAAATCACGGTTTTTGTGTCAACTATCATTTTTAAGATTTTATGGCAGTGAGACGGGGATGTTACATACGTGACCATGCGGTAAAGTTAGCGTGAGGCGCTGGCGGTACCTAAGCTGTCTCCCACGAAGAGGACCCCCGGTATGGAAATCACATGTATGCAAGACCGGACCGCAGACCTACTGTTTTACACAGCACAGGAGCAGTTTCAGGCGGCCTTCGACCAGTTATTTAACAAAAAACCCACCCTTTACAGACCGCAAGCAGCTCCACATATAAATTACCCATCAATAAAAGAGTAGTTTGTACGAAACTCGTCACCAAGGAATTGATTTTCTAAGCAGACATTTCTCTGTCCCATGACCTGAAACGCGACACCCCGCGCATGACGCACTTTCCCTACAAGAAATATCTGGGCACCCGCCTTGTGTTATTTTTAGTTTATTTTCATCTAGGTTATTTTTATCAATGAACTGCAAGAGTTTTACTTCTCATCCCCGCTTGAACGTATGTTGCGTTACTTGCATGCTGGTGTAGAGTCAGTGCTCCCGTTTCAGGGTCTTAATCTTGACCATCCTCATCTTCAACAAACAACGACAGGTTCTGACTTTATATTTAAAGGTACATACGGATTTTGGCCTTTAAAATCACCTGATTCGGCACATGCAACGAAAACCATAAATTAAGGGACCGTTTATAATCTATTCGAGGAGCCCTATTTTGAGTGAATAATGATTACATTCTGTCCTTAGACAATGGATTCATTCCCAGATTTTTTAGGATTCACACTCAAACTGGATCCATCAATTGTTTTATCGTAATAACTGAACAGGCAGACCAAGGATTATAAAACAAGATTTATTGAAACTTACAAAAGCAAGGCAAACAACTGAGATTTCATTGACATCAAGACATGCGACTTGGCCGTTTCTGACGGGCAGTTCATGAGGCATGATTTACACAAACCCATTCAAGAAGCATAACTCCTCAGCCCCTATACCACTTCTATTTGGTGTATCATTCCTATGGATACAAAACGGATCTCTCTCACCCCAGAAAATCGAAACAGCCCCGATTAGGAATTTCAGCGAATTCGACACGCAATTAAACACAGTAATCACCCGGGATTTACACGCGCACGCACTCACTGGTTTCCATTTCAAGGAAAGCCCTTCCGAATTAGTGCATCAAAAAGCTGACGTCACGGCCGCGGACAGCGCTACCTTTACATAGTGTGATGCGCGAGCTTCACGCAGCGATGCACCCTGCTGCTGACAGCTAACACCGTGCACGAGCCTCATATTGGACCCTTTACATTTACTGAATACGGGATCTTGATGGATTCATTCAGCCACGGCAGTGCAAGATTAAAGCAATTAGGAAACGCCTATTATTTCAGCTCCGTGTTGTACACAGAAGCCACAGACGAGCGAAATATTTAGCGCTGAATAACTTGTCTATGTTGCATGTTCACCGCTGAATTTACATCGAGTACATTAATATGGACGGACTAACTGTAAAGGTGCTACATTTGTATTTGCGGTCTGTGCAGTTTATAGAGGGTTTTACTGCCATACGGACAGAAAACAAGCAGTTTTGCTGTACAGTTAAATTCTGACTTTGCACATTCTTTTTTCATCATAGAATAAGAATATAAATTAACACGAATACGTAACATAAATATGTTTATTTCCTTGGAGAAACCGAACATGCGGCACGATCAAAAGAACAGAGGGCAATCACACATCTTTCCTCGTTTCCAACCGTTTCTTTTTTTCATAGAACTGTATCAGTAAGATTTTACAGTAGCAAGATGCTTATCACTCCGGTTTCGCCCCACAGTCCAAAAACATGCTGAGGCAAATTGGAGTTGCTAAATTGCCCATAGGCCGGCATGTGTGAGTGAATGGTGTGTGAGTGTGCCCTGCGTTGGGCTGGGCCCCCATCCTGGGTTGTTCCCTGCCTCGTGCCCTGCCTCGTGCCCATTGCTTCCGGGATAGGCTCCGGACCCCCCGCGACCCAGTAGGATAAGCCGTTTGGAAAATGGATGGATGGAAGATGCTTATCAACATAACCCAAATTCAAAGCCAATTCATTAGATCAGGGGCTGACATTCAAACGTCAAAGCAGAAGCCAGTTTTTTGTTTATGTAATGAAAAAAAATGTCATCGTTTCACAATTATCCCAATTGGATACCAAAATCCCTCGTCACAGAGTACGCTGCACACTCGCTAATAGCCAAATGTTAGCGTAATCCCAAAGCACCTATACCAGACTCACATCTATAGCACAGAACCTGACCACCAAAACAAGCCCTTTGTTGTGAAAGACTGCAGAGTGTCATGTGACGCCGTACCAGCTTCCTGCTTCAGCGATTTCACTTGTAGAACCTCTGACCTACCGGTGAAGCATGAAATAAATAAAAGAAAGCAGAACGACCGCGAGAGGAACAGCACCTACGGGATGGATATCAAGCTGTTCCGAGGCCTGCCGACACAGAGCAGGGAAAACGATTCAGTTTTTACAGGACCGACACTGCGGTGACCCTTCGACGTCCATACAAAGGAGAAAAGAAAGAAACACCATCTACTCCAATGGTGAAGATCAGTCTTTGGCTTAATGTGCTATAGACAGTATTAGGGCTTTTAAAGCAAATGCGGGAGTGAACAAGTTACGAAAAACCATCTGTCACTCCTCATACTTTTGCTTCTTTAAAAAAAGGGTCGTATGTCCTCTGCAATCTCATACAGCCTTCACTCACAGAAAAATCAACGTAAACAGATGGATGTGAAGCCTGTAAACACAACAGGATGACGGAGCTGGTCACCAAGAACGCATTCATGCTACTAGATACTAACCTCTCTGAACCACCAAAAGAGACTTTCTCTTCTCTCCGTCTCTGACACAGGGAAACAATTTAACCGTTTTTGTGGACGTTGCACGGGGGAAGAGAGGGGACACTTTTGCTTTTATGCAAATCTAAAGCACTTAGAGGATAAGTGCTAACCTATTAAGCAGAATCCACACCTTTAGAACAGACTACGGATACTTTCCAGAATATGTATAACACATACTGCCTGTTCTATTCATTATTGTCGGGGGTGGGAGGGAAGGTTAGCAGAACGTTTTTTTTTTGCTTGAAGTAGGCGTCAAACCGGCTCATTGCGTAGTCCTGGAAGGCAACGAGAAAAGGCAGCGTTAGGGACTCATTACCGTCACCGAGAGCCACCCCGGTCCTCTCTGACGCAGGTCATAACATCCAGTCTAGCCTAAGGCCAGCTGGACACGGCCAAGGGTCGTCAGAGGTCCCCAACTGGATGTCTGGCAGTGATGGTAGAAACGTACCTGCATGTTTTTACGACTATCTGAGCCAATAACGGTATTAATAGGAGCTCAACAGAATGCGGCATGCAGTCTGTAAGCTGCCGCCATCGCTTACCATGTAGCCGAACTCAATAGTGGAGATTTTTGCTTGAATGATGGACCACAAACCCCACAGGAAATGAGACGCCAAAGCGTAACTAAGCAACAAAGGAAGGAGAAGAAGAGGCAACAAAAAATGTAAATGCTGAACTCAAAAGCCACTCAAAAGAGGATTCTGAAATACATCACTATTTACGCAAATATTATAATATTACATACATTGATATATACAACATATTACACATCAACATCATGTATTTTATATAATTACAAATGTTCCTACCGATTTGTTTCCAAAATCATGGCTTCCTCAATCCTTGCTTGGTCTTCTTGTGCGGAATTTAAATATTCACTATTTTCAGACAAATAACTTCTAAAAAAATGCAACTGCAAACAGACAAATATTGGCACACATTTCAGAAGGTATTACGTGGCAAATTTAAGTAACTACTATATATAAACAACTCCTGTATATAATGATGCATAAAATTATTCTGAAGTCTTGGTCTTATCCACTAGGTGGCAGGAGATAATCACAGTAGGAGTCAGGGTTTAACAGTTCTGATCCTGGGGAGCGAATCCATGTTGGCATTTTGTTCCAGCCAGTGTAAAATCTAACTGTTTAATATTTAAATTCATCTCTTACTTGTTTCAAAGTCAACAACCAATTAAGAAAATAATCTGGGTTATTTGTACCCATTAAAAATGACTCACATGACTCATATGACTGATACAAATGCATGATGCAACACATGCAAAGATTTCCCAACTATCAATACTTTGATGAGTGAGAGAGAACCCAAGAAACTACAAAACGTGGAAATAGACTGGCAGACGCTGGTGGGCATCAGGACCAGGCACCGCAGACCCAGAGTGTGTCTCGCAAACAGAAGTGTACATAGTCGGCACCGTTCAGTTGCACGGTTACAACTATGCTTTTGGGAAACGGCACCGAGTGTGACGACTCACCTGCTGCTCTCTGCTGGGGTAGTTTTCCAGCTTGGCCTTGTAGAACGGCCACTGGTCATAGGTGTAGTCGAACACCCACTCGCAGAAATGGTTACCAAAGTCGAAGCCCCTAGAAGTGAGGAAGGGTCCCATTCACTGGTGTCGCTGAAGTGCTCAGGGCCCACCTGAGGTGGCTGGCTGCCCGGTGGTGGTTACCACGGTAACCAACACAACATAAACCATCCCCGACCCACGACGCTATCTTACCTATAATTATAGCTGCTGTACTCAAAGTCAATAAGCATCAGCTTCTCTGTGGACGAGGCCTTCCTGTTGTCTAACATGAGGATATTACCTTAGAAGAGAGAAAAGGGAGAGAGGCCAGACAGACCTTAAGCCACAAGATCAACTGGGAATCCAGTAAACTTAGACATGCCATTTAGAGACTCCAGTGACCCTCCAGTGGCAGACTTTACATTACCTTCCTGAACGTCATTATGGCAGAAGACCACTGGCGACGGAGTGTCCATGAGTAGCGTCCTAGGTGGGGACACACACACAGAATACCACTGTCACCGTGCAACACTGTCACCCTAAATGATGCAGCTGGCAAAACTGCGGACATACGAAAGTGAAACCAGTACAAAAATAAACACATATATCTATACTACATACTGTGTGTGTATAATTAACAACGCCTTATGGAGAAGCTCAGTACACAAGCACAGGCTGGACACCTAGAGGGGAGGGTGGCTGCTGTAGTAGTGCTTCCATGCAAATGACACCAGTGTATAGTCTCTGCGATTGATTAAGCCGCCTGGAAACTCATGCAAAGACCTTATATGCACTTGCGCCTCCATTTCCTGAAATCTGATAGGAGGAACTGGCTTGGGATTCTGGACAGTAGTACTTTACATAAATATTTTATCCGAGCCACACACAGACTGGACCGGAGCGCCTCTCACCGGAGACTCTCCAGCTCCTGCTGCAGGTTGTACTTCTTCAGCTTGCTGAACTTCTTCACGTGGGCCTCGCGGACAAAATTCAGCTTCAGAATTTGATCCATGTACCTGACAGACAGCAAGGAGGGCAGGCATACTCAGCTGTGAGACCTGCCAGGACTCTGAAATCTGGGCTTCCACTGAGAGCATTTCACCATGGAGTAAAACATTTTAAATACCCGGAACGCTTAGCTCTGCTCTCTCTCTCTCCCAATGGAACGAAGCAAAGTTTTTAAGGCTTCATCTGCAGTCCCAATCCAGCAGAGAGCCAGACTCAATTCACAACAGGGGTCTCCAACTCCTGCCCTAGAAAGCTACTGTCCAGTAATTTTTCTATCCTACCTGGCTACTCCTGGTATTTGCCTGCAAATAGGTGTGGCTCATCAGAAGCCAGAGACTGGACAGTAGCTTGTGAATTGAGTCGGGCTCTCAGCTGGATTGGGACTGGAAGGGAAGGTTTTAAAACTTTGCTTTATAATTTACAATTTATCAGACTCCCTTATCCAAAATGACAAGCATTTTTGAGAGCACAAGGTCAGACAGTCCCTGAAGCACCTAGGGGTTAAGGACCTTGCTCAAAGATCCAATGGTGAAATCACTATGTTGACCTTGGGATTTGAACCCACAGCCTTCTGATTACAAGAATAGCATTATACCCCACTGAGCCACACACTGCCCGCAGTTCAAGTGACAAGCCTTTAGAGTTCATACACTAGTTGTATTAGGATGAATTCACAGACGATTACGTCGACCACGTGGTATGGAATTAATCCTTTTACAGTAATATTCGTAATAGTGGATTGATTCTGATCGGGTGGGCAGTGATCGTCCTGAATTCAGATTAATCATCCATGATTCACCCCAAGTGAACTGCACGAACATGTTGTCCTCTACCGATCACCATACCATGAAATCTATTTCGCAGTAAATAACTTCGGCTCATAAATGAAACCAGGATGCTTATCTGAGCCATTAGATCAGCATGCAGAATGCTTATCTTGGTTTCGGGAGACAGGGGGGGTCGTTATATAGCACCCTATGTTATCTTTAGGGGGGGACAGGGAGGCGTTGCGCAGACACCCGGCACCAGGACTGTGACGCCCGCTCCGTCCGCTCCTCGTGTGTGCCACGCCCCCTGATTACCCATGTGTGCTTCCCTGATCGTCTCCAGCTTTGTCCATTTACTTTGCTTGGTCCTGTCTTATTTAAGTCCTGGTCTTACCTGTTTGCCTTGTCTGTCATTGATGTTCGTTGCGGTTAGATGTATCCTGATCCCCAGTTCCCGATTAAACCCCTTGTTTTGCCCGTATACGCCTGTCTGCCTGCTCTTTGCCCGCCTGCCCGAGCGATCGCCCGCTTTTAAACAGCGCGATCGCAGCCGAGCGTGACAAGGACGCCTATTGTGTTTTATTATCTCAAGCAGCATCACACGGACAAAAGGGGGAATTGGATAACACCTTGCCCTGGGGGGAAGAAGTGAGCCTGGCCAGCTCACCCCCTGCCCACAGGCAGCACCCAATTTAGTATAAAGGACGGGGAAAACTCAGTACAGACCGGAGCTCAGCCGTGGGATAGAGCGTGCATCGCCCGGCACTTTCTCGGGACTCACGTGTTGGTCTCCTGCCAGGACTGAAAAGGGCTCCCCAGTCCGTGTGTGAAGGTGGGTTATGAGGGCACGTCCGAGTGTAAATAGCTTAGCAGCTGCTTTTACACTTAATTGATCATGGGGATTAATTATCACCGCTCGTGATAACAAATTCACATTATCTATATTTTATTGTATCTTTCCTATATATATATTCGTATGATTTATACTATTCTATATCTCTGGTGGTATAAGGTTATTTTGCATTGTTTTTAATTGATATTGATTTTAATGCGAGGTTATCTTGTATCACTTGTATTAAAGTGTTTTTGAGTGAAACTAAGCGTGCCTGTTTGTTCCTCTGAGAGCCCTATATCCCTCTCTCATCCATTTTGAGACACTAGTAAAGAGGGAGCTTGGAAAAACCAATGCCGAATGACCCCCCCTCCCTCTCCTCCCCACCTACCTGTCTATGGTCCCAAACAGCCACTTGGGCTCTTTGTTGAAGGGCATAACCATTCTGTGGAACCGAGCCATCTTCACTGCTATCTCTGCAGAAAGTTCTGGAATTCGGAGCTGTTCGGTCCGCAGGCGTTTACTCTGGGTGGGAGGTGTGGGGACCGGCAATTAAACCTCTGGTATCAGCCAACATCTGAAGTGAAAGGCGGTTCTGCTGGGCACAACAGGAAACACAAAACCCAAGAACTTGTACCGACCGGGACGTACTGTTCCAGGCGGCCCTCTGGGAATATGCCATACAGTCGGGGTCCCAGGGCCCGCTCTGCCAGGATGGCGAACATGACGCTCTCAAGCACGAGAGAGTCCACACCCTGGGAAATGAATGCAGGTCACATGACATGGTCCTGCCAACCAAATCGCAGTCACTAAAGAAACGATTATCAAACCTGAATTCAAAATTTTGCTTAATTTCACCAAAATGTCCCACTTTTTCCTATTTTTACATATGAAATCGATCCAGGCACTTCCATTAGAACTAAAAACAGAGAAAAACGGAACTAAAAACCTTGTGTAAACAGCTTTCATTTAGTGTTGCATTTATTTGTAATGTCAGCTAATTATTTCCTGCGAATGGCAGCCATGTGAAGCGCAGAGGCACCTGCAGGATGGCGCCGTACACCCGCAGCAGGACCTGCTCCGGCTCCCCATTGGTGGGGGCCACGCCGTCCGGGAGGCTGCACAGGTACAGCAGGTTACTGAGGCCACCGCTGGGAATGAACACAAAGGACATCGATCGCAGTCAGAATTAGCCCTGGGATTGATAAAGTTAATCTTAATCTTCAGGCTGCAGGAGAAGAAGCCACTCTGCATAACATGCACGCACCAGGCATAGTGTCGTAAATGTCGCTTTTGAATTGCACTAATAAGCATTTTCAAGATGTTCAGCCATTCGGTTGGACTTTGTTTACCTGGGTCTAGGTGACAAACGGAATCTATGACCTGTATCTAAGTTACATGTGCGTCACCCAATAGGTGGTGAAATGAAAACCGGTAATTCCACATCATCCTGATTAAACATAGCAGGGACAAAGGTCAATAAGCTCTCTGCTCTGTTTATGCCACTTATTAGCAGACATTTAACAAGTTGCATTTTTAAACTTTAAAACAGTTTAAGGATGAGAGAGGCCTAAAGATAATGGTTCGGGAAACATGCTACATAAAGTGAAAATCAATAATGAACTAACTGAAAATCCTTTCATTTATATATCGGGACATATATATCTATATCTATATATTTTAATTTATATTCACATACATACATACATACTCACATATATACATACGGTATTACCTGACAATACTAATCTGAAAGTCCGCCTCTGAAATGGACTTCCATGACCCGGAGAGAAAGTCCCGGCACCAGGCGTACGCTCTGCTCTTCGTGTCACGGTCCACTTCGTCGGTTCGCCCGTCCCGGTAAGATTCGGCCTCAGAGTCGTCATCCCCGTTGCCGGCCCGGAGACTCGGCGCCTTCAGGTGACCCTTCCCGGGCGCAGGCATGTCCCCCGTTTCACTAGTGACGGCGTCAGCGGGCTTCAGCGCACCGTCTCCGGGAAGCCGCAGGACCCCGCCGTCCGTAACACTCTGCCGTGACTGCATTCTTCCGAGCTCGACTCACGGCAATATAACTAAATGACAGCCAAATTAAGGCTTTTTACGCGATTAGCAATAAATCCGACTACGACGTCCAGCTTAACGACTGTATTATTCAGCAATAAAAATGCATCTCGTACAGCACTGCGGTTCCTTGCCTTAATGCCCCAGATAGGATTAATAAATTAAATACCCAGTAATTATAATATCAGATGTGGACACACATCTGGCAGCTACGTTGTCAGTCTGCGGGACCACAGTATTGACTCATCAGCAAGAGAGATGCCGTTTCCCGTAAAACACGAGTACAATCCCGGACAGCGCGGGCAGGGGACTGGGGGACAGAACTGTGCAAACAGGGGTCATAAGTGTGTAGATGCGAACGCTCATTCCCCGGGCGGATCACACCTACAGGATTAGGAATGTATTACCCGCCCTTCGACTCCCCGTTAAACGGAAAACAAAGCCGATTCCAAACAATACGCCACCTATCTACTCAAATCCACGAAACGGCACACTATTCATTAGTTCCAGGAAACTGACCCTAGTTTTATTTCAGTCGTAATCCACGCACCGCGACAATACCGGTAAAGAAGTGCGCTTCCATCTAGGTTTAGGGTTGAAGGACGGTAACTGACGGCATAATTCCGCGTCGGCATTACACGAGACCATGGGAGATGTATTTTTTTTTTAATTCTAATTCAATATATATCATTGTACAATTACAGAGGGTATAAGACTCAGTAAAGCATACAAAGAAACTCAATATACCAGATTCCATAAAATTTTATTTAATTTAAAAAGAATTTCTTCATTTTTTTAACCGTTATGAGTTTTTGCAGTCGTATACTGTGCCTACGTTGGCCGCGACGTCGAACTCGGTTGCTTTTTTTTGCGGCGCATCTATTTTGCGCGTAATGATCTCAGCCAATGAATTGTTTGCATAGCCCGCTCGTGGCGTCATAAGGCGATCTGTGTGAAGCACGCGTAGTCTCTCGAAGCGTGTCGCGTGTTTGATGTCTTCGCATTGGACTGCAACGCCGATATAGGTATTATATGTGTTAACTATTTAACACATATAAATTGCGGAAATCGGCTGCGGCGTATAGCCACTCGTTTTATGGTTTAAGCAGTGCATTATAGCCATTGGCAGTAGAAGCTAGCACATAGTGCACGTATTAAACATGCGACAAGTTCAGTTTATTTGCAGAATGAATTGCGCTAGTTGCGTGCCCAAATGCATTATATATTAATCGATTTTAATTTATCGATTTGTCTAAATTATATTTTTTAGAAATGCCATCTAATGTGGAAGTGAAAGCTGCTGTTCGTAACGTGGAGCTCTTAAGTCAAAGGGCGAAGGAGCTCAGCGAGTCCGAGGGGACTGTAATTCACCAACACGATACGTTTTTCAAAGTACCGCAGGGCCGCCTTAAACTAAGAAGATTGGCGGTAAGAGCCTTATAGATGGCTTTAACATTGTTAGGCAGTTTGTGCTGCTGTTTTCAAATGTGTTTTAGCGAATTTAGTAATTTAATTTTCTAATATTGTAAATGATTTCCTTAGGAATTTTTAATGTATTGTCCTTAAATTACAATAAATTAAACTTATTGATATTGTAGATTGATTTATGCATAATAAGATGCCTGTATATGCAATTGTAAAATATAAATCTTTCCGAGTGAAGAAGAAACCTTTTACACTGTTTGCTGTCAGCTGAATTCTCATTAGCTGCCTTGTCAGTTACAGGACGGCACTGGGCAGATGATATTTTATGAAAGACCTGATTTGCATGGTCCTAAGATTTCTAATTATTCAATTACTATCACGCATGACCCAGACGGCCTCACGGTAAGTGCACTAACCCCTTGGTCTTTGCACAGTTTTATGTTTATATAGCTTGTTTACTTTAAATATAGTTGGGTCTTTGTTGTAATCGAAGAAGCCCCACTTAGAATGCTATTACTCTGCTTTAACACATCCCTCTTGTTTACATGAGTGGTCCCAGTCTTGTTAAACTGGATTCTAAACCGTGTGTTTGCGGTTATCTTCCATCATTAACTTCTTAGCAGTAATATGACTAAATCAGCCATTCATCCATTTTCCAAACCGCTTATCCTATACTGGGTCGCGGGGGTCCGGAGCCTATCCCGGAAGCAATGGGCACGAGGCAGGGAACAACCCAGGATGGGGGGCCAGCCCAATGCAGGGCACACTCACACATCATTCACTCGCACACCATTCACTCACGCATGCACTCCTACTAAATACATCAGTATCAAGGAATTTGATAAATAAAAACTGTCTGTTTTATTTTACTATGATTTACTTCAAATCCTGGAGTCATTATTTTTTTTTTTTTTTTTGATGAAACCCTTCAAAAAAAAAAATGACTCCAGGATTTGAAGTTAAGGCATTAAGGCATCAGCTGAAGCCTTCAGTGTGTTACAGGTTAGTCACTGTATCAGTGTTTATTTAAAAACTGCCCTTGGGTGTGAAGAAAGTTCTTTCAGATGCTCTGGGGGTCTTGGGCACTGTGGAGAAGGAACGTCGCCTTTTCCTGGTTGGACAGACCAGAGTCCACGTGGACACAGTCAAAGATCTGGGTCACTTTATGGAGCTGGAGGTGAGTGGCAGTTTGCCTGAGGCTAGAGGACGGGTTCTGCATCACTGTTGACCTGAGTGGGTACTTTTCCACGCCCAGCAGCGTAGCCTAGCAATGTGTGATTCTCCTTATTTGTTATCCTATTTACTGGTAAGAGTCAAGGATCCTTTTTCTGTCAGGTTGTCATGAAGGAGGGACAGAATGCAGAGGAAGGAGAAACCATTGCTCGGCAGCTGATGGAACATCTGGGAGTGGAGATGGATGATCTCATCATCGGTGCTTACATGGACCTTATTCTTCAAAAGAAAGGAAGAAAATGCTGATTCAAATACATCAGTTTGTTCTGTCGGCGTGTGTCAGATGCTTTTTCCTAATCTTTCGTGTTCGGTTAATTTCGAGGGCTCCGGGAAATTAGCCGATTGGGTCATAGTGGCCTGTATTATGAAACAAAAACTACAAGGGGACTAAAACTACATCTCCCACTTCACTGTTCCGTGCAGATTTTGTAGTTATAGAGTGACATGTATCAAACTCTATGCTGTTGTGTAAAATTAGATAAAACAAGTTCAGTTATTTGCTGATCAGCTAATGCTTTTATCTGGCAGTTAGACAGTTGAATGTAATATGTTCCGTAATTGTCCATTGTATTTGTGTGTTTGTGCTAAGATGGACTGGCATCCTGTCCTGGGTGTAAGCCTGCCTTTTGGCTGGGTGATGTATATCAAAGTGTACCTCACCTTTATAACCATAGGTGGCACTCCAATGTATTATTTTCGAAGCGCCTTCAGCACCCAAGTCATTGGACAGCTCCATCACAAGTTTTTGTGTCATCGTGGCCTGCTGCAGTAGCCGTAAAATTTATTTTTATAATTTATTTACATGGAAAAATGGCATTAATTGTCTACCGTATGTTTTTACTCTACATCACCTGCAATAAAATTTAAATTTTTCATAATTTAATTGCGATATTGAATGTGCTTTATTTACCTTCTGTTTCTGAGTGGTAGCATGTAAATTAAAAAATAATATATATGCATTTTTGTTAGAATCAAATAACGACCGTTTATTTTATACGCACGAATTACCTTAAGATCACGCAATAGTAAATGTACTGTTTCATTAATTCACATGTAGCTTTAAAATGAGTTATTTTAAAAGTTTATTCATTTTGTGTTCGCCTGCCAATATGGTTCTGTATTCAGACATTATTCCTGGTCTTCGGTCCAGAATAATACAATGATGTAATGGATCTGCTTTTAATCTTGACTTCTAATACATTAAATAATAAAATAAAACGCATACCGTTGCGTAAATCACCAGAATTGATGTCTAAATATCAACCTTCCTTTAACAGCTGTTAATAATAACTAATATGCAGGGAGGGCATTAAGACATGACGCGTATGTGTGTCAGTATGCGATAAATGAGTTGTGCCAATACGGATGATGTGAGAGCGAGCAGAGCGCCTCTATAACGCTGCGTATCCGCAGTGCCGCTCCGTACTGCCTACGCGCACCATCAGCACCAGCGCCTCAGCCCGGACGCTGACTGCGTGTCCCTGCACGGCTGCGGGGCTGCGCTCATTCACCCACCAGCAGAGCTCCTCTCTGGCTGCGCAGGTGCGTGCGAAGGAAGGTCCCCCTTTACGGATATTGAGCAACCGAGACACCGCCCCACAACAGCATCTGCACATCTTCTTAAATTGTATTTTTTTTATTTGTCATCTTCATTTTACGGCCCCAACACGCGATTGGGAGTAAATGTATCTGATCTAGGGAGGTCGCGTCAGCGGCATCTGCAGTCTGGTCGTAGAAGGAGAAGATCTGTGATCGTCACCGACATTGATTTTGTATTTTTTTTTCTGCACTCCTTCTTCCTGACTGTGGATGGGCTGTACTCTGTGATTATCCGTAGGCGCTTTCGAGTCATTTCTGGAAGAAGATGGCGGACAGAGCCGAGATGTTTTCGCTCTCCACCTTTCGTTCCCTGTCTCCTCCAAGTTGCAGGTAAGCCTGCGGCACGTCCGCGGCTCCTCCAGCGGCGGAGAGGCTGCGCTTGCGGTTCGCTCAGTCGCTGCAAGGGCAGCGCTCCTGGCATGGCCATTTCATGTGAAGTTAATTGATATTCCCGCATGTCTGGCTTATGAGCAAGATTTCAGAAACTGTCATAAACCATATCAGCTTTAAAACGGCAATTGCGAGATCGTGGTGTTTTCTGTCACTATGGATGCGTTTCGACGCAGAGACGCGCACAGATCCCGAGGTTTATGCCCTTCGTGACATGTAAATGGCTTCGTTTTGGAAAATACCGTGAGCATTATACCCGAACGGGAGATGGCCAGGGTCGGTGCAATGGGATGCATTGATTTTTTGTTGTTCCAGATGTCCGAAGAGTTGCATAGACGAGGCCCCGCCCTTTCCGAGGCAAATAGGCTTAGATGAGCCCTAACCGAGAATTAGGCATCTTTATCTTTCTCGTATGATATATAAACATGAAATTACCCAGATGTTATTTAATGTATGGTAATAATTAACAATAATTATTACGAATATATAAACATATAAAACATAATATATAAATCCCAGTACAAAACGAAATTTGTTTGCTTTAGTAAATTAGTTTGCATTGAATTAGTGCCGTCATAGTTTCAAACAGCGAAGTTCCCTTGCTGACCGTCACGCATCGCTTAATGTGATATTTTGTTCCGTTGGAAACTTCATTGTGTACCCGGTCACCTCAAATCCCCATTACAACTACAAAATGGAGTTTCTCATCAGAGAGGAGGCTTTTGGTAGTCAAACACGGTCCTTCATTTACAGAAATATTTCTCCTGTTGTTTATTTCAGTGTGTAATTTGAATATCGCTGCAGGTAGAGATATAACAGTAACCGTTCATACAGGTACTGTGAGCACTGTAACCGAAAGTGAATTATAGCGTAACAGCAGCTTGGGCAACTATGGGGTGGAGCATCAACAATATGATATATAGACTTACTATTTAATAATTGCAACCTTAATATTTTGGACAGGTCAAGATGCAGCATTTATAGGATTTGTCAGTCGTATCTGAACTTTATTTTGTTTAGTAATGCTCTACAATAAAGAGTATAATCTAAACTCTGGATTCAGCATTTATCAGCAATATTGTTAATATAAAATCTGTGTTTCTCCTGTACATTGTGAAAAACACCCATTTCTGGGTGAAATGCCCAGGAGCAAGGTCAGCCCTTTGGGGTCCGAGGGTCGATCCCCTCCCCATAAGGAAGGAAGACGATGTTATTTAAGTGGCAGTGGTGGGAGCGACCTTGAGGCCATGGGGGAGAGGAAGAGAGGGATGGAATTGACAGGCAGCGTTCAAAAGACGATATTACAGGCCTGGAAGGCGAAGGGAGAGAAGAAGAGGAAAGAAATGAACAGCGACTGGAAAATGGCTAAATCAAGGGAGGACATGACAGGAGTTTGAAAGGGGTGGAAATAAATATGATTAACATAGAAACTAAGGTGCACCCCCCCAGGGAATAGCCCTGCCTTGTGTATTATGCTGTCTGGGATGAGCCCCTGCAACTCTGTTTTAGATAAATGGATGGAAGGATGGATGGATGGATGGATGGATGGATGGAGGGCCAGCTTTAGCTATAGGCTGAATAGTGAAATGATAATCAGTTTTCTTGGCAGGCGGCCTCCCAAGTAAAGCTTAACCGAGACCCCCTGTGAAGGTTGATCTGACCCTGGATGGATGGAACGTAAACTAAATGCTATCGCCTTCTCTTTAAACCTCACACAGGGTAAACTGACCTCGATCCAGTGGTATTAAGTTTCTGCCATGATTTTGCTGACCACTAGATGGGTGCATAACCCATGATGCCCCTGCTGGCCGGTTCTCATTGGTTCTCTTTCTGTTCGCTCGAATTCACACACCTCTTTGAGAAGATAGAGGGCAATAGCGAGGCCCACAAAGCCACGCGATTGGCGCCTCGCCTGCCTTTGCACGGCTCGCTGGATGGCCTCTGTCCCGGCCACCCTTTAGTATTCAGCAGCTGGTGATTGTATCGATGTGCTGAGTGTGGAGTTTCACCCAGCAAGGTCATTCACAGAGGAATGTCAGTGTTGCTTTGTGGATGCAGCGTAGGACAATTAGCCCAGCTGCATGTCGCCGGGAGGAAAATCACACGACACAGGGAGATCTTGTAAACAACAGACACACAGAGCGGAACTGGGATTCGAACCCATAACATAGGAGGTGTGAACCAGCGGTGGTATCCACTGAGTCACCCCTAACATGTATTTATTTGTTTTGTTGCATATCAATTAATGAATGAATGAATCAATCAATGAAGCAATCAAGCAATGAATCAACCAAGCAATCATTCAAATAATTAATTAATTATCACAAAATCAAAACAAAAGGTATTTTTAGCTTTGGAATTCCAGACGTGCCGTTTCTAATAACGTTCACCTGAACCAAACAAAGAAGCAGTAGTGAATCTCAGCTACAGAGGGACTCCCCCTCCGCCCCACCCGGCCCCGCCCCCAGTCCCCTGATGGATCACAGTTCATATCAAACGTGGCAGTCTGACTGGTGCCTCTCGCACAGCCAGCTGGGTCCCGGGATTGTCCGGCGTTCAGTGACGTGGCTCTGAGCTCTGGGGCGGCTCATATGGAATGCTGAAGCGTGTTAACTGAAGCCTAGGATTAGTGCATTCAGTCACCGGATGGGAAGATTCAAGCAAATCCTGCATTTTTCACGTGACAAAAGAAACACAGTTTCGGCAGAAAAGGGACGTCACCTTTTCTTGCCGTTTTAGCACAAGGTGAAAATACAACAGCTTCACATGCATCATAATGCATCCGTTGCCTAGCGCCTGCTGTCACCAGACTGCTGTGCGCCATTGCTGCTAAATGGCGAATTTATTGGTCTTAGTTAGGAATGGGGAGGAGGTTTAGCTGGGAGACATTTTTAAAAAGAACACATCGACCCGGATTATGGATTATAGTCCATTTACATTTGATCTCGTGACTCCCATAAGCATGGTGAATGAAATCACAGCCTGCCGACTGACCGATTAATGGCAATCCGTGGAGGTACAAGTGGAACCAGGTAGCAGGGGCTGTTAGGTTGAATATAAGGGTGTGATTTGACTGGACTCCTCTAGTGGCTAATGATGTTTAAACTGTAGACTGTGAGTAGGGTGGCCCAGCAAGTGGGCCAGTGTTTTGGGGTTTAATTCCCAGCCCCAGTTGTGAACGTGCGCAGTTCGCTTGTTCTTGAGGATTTCCTCTGGCTTCCCTGGTGTCCTGCTGCAGTCCAACACATGTAGTCTAGATAAATCGATGTCCCTAAGCTTCCCATCGTGAGTCCGTGTCCCTGACGATATGGCACCCTATCCATGCTGGGCCTTGTCCTTTCTGAGATAATCTCCAGGGTCTCCATGACCCTGTAATGGAAAGTGGAAAGTGGACAGTTGACTGGATGGATGGATGGGTGGGTGGATAGATGGTGGAATGGATGGATGATGAATGGATGGATTCATGGTTATGCAGCACAAACACATTTTCTATGATACTAGAAGGGATAATGTGAGAATAAGGATTCCACCCTAGTGTGGGGTTACTGCTGACCGCACCTCAGCCAGTACAGTACAGTAACATTCCAGTCCTGGGTACAAAATCAGGCTTAAAACACAGCTCAGTATCAGATTATGGCTGATTACCTGACAGCATAAGTCAACTTGGTCGTAGGATCTGTCCCTACCTTGGCTGTCATTTCCCCATTTGGCCAGCAGGTGTCACTGACCATTCTATGCTCCTTGCTGTGTTTTGTAAGTTTAACACTCTTCCAGGTCCCTAGTATGTTCCCCTGCTACCCAGGTCGCCGAATAGTCGAATGGCCTAAACAGCCAGTTGAGATCTGTGCATCCCCGTGCACCCCCATGGTTATCAGTGTCCCCAGTGTTTTTATGTGTTTGTGTCTATATTTCTGAATGTGTTTGCCGTTGTTCTTAGTTCTCCCCACTTTTACCTGGTTCTGTTATTATGTTTTGCTTCACCTACTTCCCAGTACCTGATAGTGTTCATTTCCGACTGTTTGCTGCATCGTTAACTATCCACACCTGTTTCTCGTCTAACCCTCATTATCAGTGTATACATCTGCCTAGCCTGGTCTTGTGCTTTTCTCAGTCTTTGTTTCCTGCATGATACCTGGATGTGCCGCCTCCCTCAGCCCTGCCCGATGTCACTGTTGTCTTTGTTCCATCTCGTTTCACTTTCCCGCCTCGTGTTTTCACCTCTTGTGCTCCCTGGTTAATGTTCAGTTCTGCTTATAATAAAATCTCCTTCGTCACAGTGCCATGCTGCGGGTCGTCACATGGGCAACGCATCACAAAGCCATTGACCGTCATGATGATTGGCCAGGGGCAGAAGGGGAATGTCAATATTACTCACTATTACTGAGCTATCAGTCTGACAAACTTAGACTCAAACCTAGCAGTTTTGATCGAATAAGAAGCCTAGGCATATGCTCCTTAAGTATATCTAAAAGGCGAGCGGTGCTTTTACAGATGAGTGGTACATACCTTTAATGGCCTGTTAGATTAGCTTCATCCAGATTTTAATAGCCTCTGTATGCTTTTCTTGCAATAATGAGACATGGGATGAAGATCAGGGGTGTTACCGAGAGACTGTGTACAGTACATCACATCATAATGCTGAAATGTAACATAACTGAAATCTCAGGCGGGGTCATTAAACCCTGCCCCCCCCCCCCCCCCAAAAAAAAAAGAAAACTATGCCTTTGCACTGTACACATGTATTATTTTTTTTCTGAAAATTGGAATGTCCATTACTCTTGAAGGGGTTATGGCAGACAGACCCCCCTCCCGCAACATGTGTGCTGCCGTCTTCTCTCAGGCTGCGGGATTCTTTGGGCTGCCCAGAGGAATGTCAATCACCTGCACCCCCCGCCCACCCCCTCCCAGGCTGATCATGTGACACAGCAAGGATCAAACCCAAATCCCATCTCTGTATCTCGTGCCAATGGGTTAGCCCTAATACAAACACTGTGTCTTAATGGGTTTACTTGTAATGAACATTTTCATTAAAGGTCGAGAATGGGATAAATAGGTAATAATGAAAAGATGGAAAGACTGACTGTCTAAGACACGTGTAGCCTAATGTACATACATTGCATAATTATGCTGGAAAAAATGATGAGAACTACACAGATCATTAGTTTCATTTAGCGGCAATTAGAAAAAATGGTTACATATACAGGAAAGATAAAGTAGACCTATCATCCGTTGTCCTGGGAGCAAATAATTTGAACATTTTTATTACATGAAATCGATTGGTATGATTTAATCACCATGTTTTGTGTGTTGTGTGTTGCAAGAGTCTTCAGCCATGGAAAATTTTACAACAAGAAGGAGGTTTTATAACTAGAAAAATGAAATTTGCATAAATACCTTGTTCAGGAAGAGAAAAAAATGTCGAGCAAACGATGGCCGTGTTCGGCTTCTGTGTTGTAAACATCAAACAGGAGTTTAGTTGCATCTACTTGGTGGGATCAGCGAGTCACGTCTTTGAAGCCTTATTAAATCATCACTTGTTCTGACCAATGATCTGGGCGATTGGTATTGACATCAGAATGGTCACACAACGCCACACCCAGCAAGGCATTTCTGCTCTACTGGACTAATGGGACACACCGTAGTTACAGATAATTTCTCGCTATTGGAACAGTGCTTTTCTCATTAATGTGCCCGAGACAGTGGAGGATTGACTGCACTTGTTTATGATTGGTTGCTGTGAGACACCGCTTCTGTTCCGCTTGACCTTGTGGGGCTGGCTTATTGTACACAGAACACATGGGCAGCGTGATGGAGAAGGGCTTCCTTCCCTGGATGAGGAATCAGGTGACTGTGATCATTCTGTACACCTGCAGTTGTCCCTGCTGTAGATGCAGACCACTCTATTCTGCTTTGTATTCCTTTTTCATTTTCATTGTTTTCTGAAGCTTCAGTCCTCTGCTACAGCTTCTGTGCTTTTCGCGGCTACGTTTCGTGGTGATTCCATCTTGCCAGCTTCCTCCTGACTTCCTTAAGGTGGCCATTCCAATTCAGTCGGCCCAGACGTGTGTTTCCCAGTTTCTGGTAACGTCCCCCTGTCCCTTATTGACACAATTAACCCGGTTCCATGGCCGTCCTCTTAAGCTTTCCAGAGGAATTTACTGTTTGTAATGGTGCAGCACCTCACCAAGCCGAACGCTGGTCTTAATGCCACCGATTCAAATGTGGGTTGTAGTTATAGGACTGGAAGCCCGAAAATGATAAGCTGACGTTTAGCCAATCAGAAAGCATCTCTTGATAGTTCCTAATCTCTGTAGCCACTTGTCCTGAGCTTCGCTTTCAGTGCCATCGCCTAGCGGGGAAGTGCTTCATCTCCGTGCTCAGAGAGCCTATTTCCGGCACTGTTCCCACGTTATGACTTACGCTGGAGCTTCTGCAGGGGTCATCTGGATGTCAGATCAGGCCTGGGAGGGTTTGCTGGCGTGAAGTTTAGTCTTGTGACAGCATCAGAATTGGCCTCTGGAGGACAGCACATGTCATTAACGCTCGATTATTATATTTTCCCCTAGTTTCTCACACTAATTGGGCTGTCTCATACTTTGTATCAGACTTGGCTCTTTTGTGGTGGCATGTGACAATAGTTCCCATCCAAAACAAGCCCTTTTGGTCATAACACAACTATCCCAATTAATTTTCATAACTGTCAGAATCCTGCTGACCAAACAGTTGATGACATTTAGTCAGATTTGGAACGGTGAGAGAGCACAAGATATGGCGGCGTCGTCTCGATCTCCGGCGTGTGGATTATCAGTCATCATTCATATAAAACCTACAGCAGCTCCCCAGAGACAGGGCCAGTAGGTCAAACTGTAACTGGGCGGGAGCGTCCTCTTACAGAGACAGCTAAGTCTGTCATGTTTCTCGTTGCTAGGGTAGTATAGGCAGATGTTTCCATAATACCTATCAAGTTTTCTGGGAACCCCAGGATTCTGGAATAAGTTCAC
Organism: Brienomyrus brachyistius; assembly: GCF_023856365.1. Lineage (NCBI taxonomy): Eukaryota > Metazoa > Chordata > Actinopteri > Osteoglossiformes > Mormyridae > Brienomyrus > Brienomyrus brachyistius. The sequence goes on from NC_064533.1 coordinate 7,130,587, forward strand.
AGAGGGAGTGAAATGAATTCTGGGTAGCCTGAGCCAAGCCTTTCTGGAGAAGGAGTGAAATGAATTCTGGGTAGCCTGAGCCAAGCCTTTCTGGAGAAGGAGTGAAATGAATTCTGGGTAGCCTGAGCCAAGCCTTTCTGGAGAAGGAGTGAAATGAATTCTGGGTAGCCTGAGCCTCAGTATCTGCGTGTTAATACCAGTCTGTCCTAAAGCAGTAGCATCTATCGTAACTTATAACTTTGCTCTACCGAGTGAATCTGGCTTCAAACTGAGACTGGACCTCTATGCCGAAGAAGCAATTCTGAACAACTAACTGTAATTTTAGCCATTAAAAGCTAGCGCCACTTGCAACATGACACCTTGCATCACTTGCAACCTTGCATCGAGCCCAATGACAGATCAAAAGCAATTTTCAAAGCTGTAAGCATCTCAGAGCAAGATGCACATATAATCGCTAGTGGAGCACTGGTACCGCGTGTAAGCATGTGGAAGGTGGGAATCCAGGAGAGGACCAAGAGCCACAACCTGTCCTTCTGATCTAAAGACTGACCTTAGGCATCAACCCTACAGGCAAGAAGTAAGCGAGAAACTGCCCTTGACCGCATCTGAAAGCCTTAGAAGCACAGAGTAATGACTGATCCATGTGTGATCAACACTCTGACAGCACACATTCCACCTTTAGAACATCTCTTTTATTTGAAAACATTCGAGAGAATGAACAAATGAGTGTGTTAATACCAGTTAAATGCTTATTCACATTAAATCTTAAATTCACATTAACTCTATAAAAGTCCTGTCATACCGGCAAGTTCCGTAAGGCAAATGCAAACATATATTTTTCTTACAGATATTAAAACCTCTGCATGACACATAAAGGTCTGGATCTTACTGGAAATCCTTCGATAATGTACATGTTTACCAGTCTTTTTTAGGTAAGTGGTGTTATTATTAATCTGCACAAAGGTGGAAGTGTATAGTTACTGTGAATTTCACCGGGACAAGCTCTACCAAGATTCAGGCTTAGCAGTCAGTTGACCATTTTGTCTTTCCCTGTTTCTGTAGTTTCTAAGTTTCCATGTTACTCTGCTGCAGGACAGAAACACGCACGGCGTGTGATGGGATTATGGAGTGGGCGGACCCTTAGCAAATGACATTCAATGAGGATTAATTGAAAGTAATTAACTTGGGAAACAGGAACACGAGGGAGGTAACAGCTGCATGATTTGAAGCAAGAAGCAAAACGCCAAAGCAAAATGATGAATTTAGGCCTAAAAGACAGGAAATGTACTAGTAAATGCAGCGTTCACTGCGATCGATCAGTACATAATCTCACTGTTGGAAAAGGTCGCCTCTGAACAGATTTGACAACATGAGCCCTCAAACTGAAACTACTTGGATATTAGATTCAGTCACTCATTCTCCAAATTGAGTAAGATGTTCCTGACTCTTGTAGGTTAAAGTATTGTTAATGTTATACACTCAGGCAATACCAGTTAAGAAGAATTGCAGTGATGTATCTATGTGCTCATTGAGCTTTAAGGGAGATAGTGTGGTTGGTGCAAGCTAGTGGAAAGATAAAGAAATGAATTGTTTTGCTATGTGTACCTTCTCATTTGAATAATAACCTCCTCTAACAAAGTCAACGAGTGATGTCGTCTTGAAGAAGTTGATTAAGGTCACCTGTAGTCATTTTCCGATTTACGTTAAAAAAGCAGAAAGAAAGCAAAATTGTACTGCTAGTAGTTTATTCGGAGCTCACAAGACACTTCATAAATGTAGATAATTACATTAGAGTAGTAATTAAATTGACTACTATCATGTGTCTTTGCCAAAGATGTGATCACACAGAATGTTTGGGGATCGTGTAGGTGTTTGGGTCACTACACTATGGGTGCGAACAGACTTTACACAGAGAGGGCAAATCCGACTCGGTTGTTCTGACGATCATATACAGAGTAGTACTGCCTCAAGAAAACATCTCCCAGAATCCAAAGGGGCTGGCCGTTCTGAGAGGGCAGGTAGGTGGATGAAATATCTACTCTGCAGTATTTATTTCCACCGTTGTATTCCTGGGGTGACAGATCGGAAAAAATTACCACTGTGGGAAATGCTTTTGTTCTAATAGCATTTTGATGAAAAGCATATTGGAATTACATCAATCCATTAATCTTTCGTAATTGATTATGGATCCCAGTGCAGAATCACAGCATCAAACTGGAATTTACAGATAGAAATGGTTAGTTTTTCCACACAGATTTGCTAAGCGCTTACCACCATGATGTAGGCTGATGGAGGTAGGGGGAAGTTCATGCCGTTGATGTTGAAGCTCAGGGTAGGAAGGTTCGTTGCTTGACAGCTGACATAATACTGTGAAATGTGGCATTGACAGAAGAATGTGGTTAAAGACAGCATTGCATGTTCAAGAGAGAGTGTTTTAAACCTGAGAACATGTGACAGTGACAAATATTGCAAATAGATACAGAGTTCGTTAATTCGATAGGCTAATGTGTTTTGTTGTCGATCTTTTCTTATAATTTCTTATCACGGCGACATCTCAATTACCCCCCCATTCTGGTTGGCTTGGGCACCAATAGACTGCATCAGGTATCCAAGGTACTGCTGGGGGCAGGTGAGGGCAGAGGTGCCCGTATCCACGATGGCCTGGCAGCCCTCGCTGCACCAACTAGTGGCGCGGTTGTTAATCAGGAACCTGCAGAATTCAGATAAAGAGAATCTCAGAGTCAGTAAATAGAGATGTTAAGTAGTGCTGTATCATATCTTCAGACTCCAAAGGAGAATTATTCATCATTAAAGAGAAGTGAAACAAGGAGTACGAAACCCATTGATGGCGATCTGCCAGTAGACTTCTGCGGTGACAGGAGCCCAGTAGATCTGGCCCTGGTACTTGGTGGTGTCGACTCCACCGAATGCCACCTCACTGCCCTCCTCCTCATTTCTGGCCAAAGACGTGAAGGTGTGTCATCAAGTTAGGCAGAGAAGAAAAAATTTTACTCTTCAAACGGTCAGAATTGTGGACTGCTTCTTCTTCGCCATTTCATCATCAAAATATATTTGACCAGTGTCAAAAGAAATATAAATGAATTTGAGCATATCATCGCTGTCCAGTGAAAAGCCATTATTTCCGAAGCTTGAGAAAATTGTTGACGGTGTGGCAAATATGTCAGTGTCAACAAGATATAAACTAATCTCACTTTATACTCACAATTAACAATGATGTTCGTTAGCTAGCTTTTACAGTAGCTATCAGTGTTAAATTGTAAAAATTTGTGATATAACGTAATCCATACAAATGACCATCATGAATGCAAACGTTAATTAGTAGAAACATAAATACTAATTACAGAGATAATATCATGAAACGTCTTTTCATTGGTCAATTCGATGTCAAACAGTATGAGTGAACATCAGAAAAAGTGCATGGTTCATCTATGCTAAAATTTCCCAATCGTCAAAAAGTAGACGTACACAATTTATAAGATGATATTAGATATCACACAGGATTGTGCAACATTGTTTGCTGTTAAATGGATGTCATGACCCAATGAAGGCGCACCGATAAACATTACCGGGTCAAATAGAACGCAAATATATTGTACTGCAGTAAGTCCTGTCGCATCATGTTGTCCATAACGGGAGTCGCTTGACCAACAGCCATGGAAGGGTATGAAAGGCCCAAGATGCCATCGAAATGGGCTACGTAGAAGGTCTCGCCCGGTTCACTGGTGCTCAGCCCAACGTCTTGATTACGGATGACAATGGCTCCGATCTAATGGAGACAAGCATCATAATATCATCTGGACAAGAACTGCAGTCATCACCATATGTCACGTAAAACCAACAAAAAGTGAAGTGAGCATTGTTGAATTTAAGGGACTCCAGTTTAAATTAAATCTAGAACTTACGCTGACTGTGTCATAGCCCAGGGTCGCATACAGGCTTCCAGAACCATAGGAAAGGTAGATGTCTTGCCCTTTGCTGTAGTAAGTGGAAGAACTTTTGGGGTCAAATTTCCTGTGAGCATCTGGAGACAAATGACATTGTTATAATGAAATTCAATCGGTAAGATTTTCCAATGGGGAATCGACTATATATGACAAATATATAGTTGGAATATCAACAACTCACTGCAGGCCTCGGAGTTGCAGTAGACAGAGTCCACCCAGAGATTAGCTGAACCAGTGTCGAAGAGGACTTCAAATGACTGCGCAGGAGTTCCTACGCTGATTACGCCGTAGTAAGTTGTCTAGGAGGAGACCACACCAAGTCTTTCATCACTTTTCAGCTTTGCAGATCATAACCTAGACTTCAGTGCTCACTTGTGATTGTGATCTAGCACCCATTGTTGAGCTGACAGTACCGTGTAGGAGCACTTACATCAGCATAGTTGAGAAGAGGTTCAATGATAGATGAAGCCAATGTCCTGTAGGGCTCGTATTTGAGACCCGGATCAACCAGGGGAAGGTTGACCCCTTGCTCCCTCAGATGGGACCTGATCGACTTGCCCTTCTTCAGAGGGATTCTGGGAAAAAAACATGGAAGATGCTTCACTGGTCTGAAAGACACGTTATTACAGTTGCTTATCTAGAACACTATGTCTGAATACCATGTCTAGCTATACAGGTAGTTGAGTCTGGGAGAGTTTTTAATGATCTACTTAATTTATGATTTGAAGTAGTAAGTAGGCAGACCTAGATGTTGGTCCTCAGACAGGCGTGATGGGAAGCAGAGAAGATGAAGAAGCTCACCTGACGAGTCCCTCGGAAAGAGCCACACAAGCCAGCACGATGAACAACCACCTCATGGTCACTCTGATGGCAGATACATCATCATTAAGAGCCTGTGTCTTTATATATCCACTGCAGGGTTCTTTTATCAGGTCAAACATGGCTCCTAATCTCAATATTCCCACAACTTTCCATTTGATCTGGATATACTGAGCTCTGGAGTTGAAATAGAACACATATAAAACTAATAACATGAACTCATAATTGCAAATAATAGCACCATTAGTGATAGAGAGCTATTATACACAACTGATTTGTAGATCAAATATAATTCTATGATAAAGTCATGTTAGATATGTATAAAAATTAAATGGAAACAAATTTTGGTGTTTCCTAATCTTGCATGTACCTTTAGGTATACCTTAATGGATAAGAAATATATAACGCAAAAAAACTGAGGTCACAGACAGCATTTCTGCTCCATAAAAAGATATACGCTTGTTTCAAATCATTAATATACACAAAACATAATTTTTTTTTTGACTTGACTGATTAATCCGATTCTGCTAAATCTTGCTCATATTTAAATTGCAATGATTTATTTTTACTGAATAAGTATTATATATCACAAGTTCAACAATGAAATTGACTAATGTATAGTATAGTACAGAATAACTCTCGATAGCATGGTATAGTATGGCATGGCATAACATAACATAGCATAGCATAGCATAGCATAGTATAGTATAGTACAGTACTATTTTGGTGACATACTATTCAACATGCAGTCTGAGATTTTTTTGATCTGGCAACTGCGCAAAGCAGCTGTTTGTTCAGCAACATAATGAATAAAGAGTTTCACATCCTGACAAATATTGTTTATGAAGAGAGTCTAAAATAACTTAAAAGTATGTTACTACAAATTTCAGGGTTCCTTGGTTTTATTGTCTATAATTATAATGCCACCATATCATAATTATACCACCAGCAACAAAATGTTTTTGTTTCCAGGATTGTACATTTATCATTACTTACATTTATGTAGGTTATCAAGAAATGTACGTGATTAAAAAAACAAAGTAAATATCTTGTCAAGGTCACATTTTATCTTGTTTAACCTTAATATTTGGAGTCCTTATCTATCAGACAAGGTCTGCATGAGCTGAATGTGATGGAGTCAGTAAAAGTATTGTGCGAATATAATAATAATAATAATAATAATAGTAATAATATTAATAATAATATGGCACGGTGGTGCAGTGGTCTCAGATCTCTAGGACCAGGCTTTGTGCCCCCGCTGTGGCATTTATGTAGAGTTAGCATGTTCTCCCCATGTGATCATGGGGCTTCCGGTTCCCCCACCCCCCCATAGTCCAAAAACATGCTGAGGTTAATTTGAGTTACCAAATTGCCCGTCGGTGTGCCTGTGTGAGTGAATGGTGTGTGAATGTGCCTTACACTGGGTTACTGCCCCATACTGGGTTGTTCTCATGTTCTCCCTTGTGCCCATTGGCTGCGGACACCACATTTCTCTCAGAGGACGAGTCAGTGCTGAGTACTAAAGCTGAAGTAGGAATCGCAGGGAAATTAATTCTGCCTGATGGTGTCTTCTGATTGGCTGATCACCAGGAAACACAGGAATACAGGAAGGGATGCAGAAATTCACATTCAAAATACATTTTATTGGCAGAACAGAAGCTACTTGTTTTTTTGTTTTTCTTTTTTGCGAACACATGGCAAATGAATGAACAAATACAAATAAACAGTTTCCGGTTACACACACTGTGCACCAGATCGTGTCAGAAAAAGATCGGCTGCCTTACTGACACGGCTGTCTCACTGTATGTAGACAATGACCATCACATTTTTTAACAAGTTTATTTTTTTTTTATTTTGAGGCAACCAAGGTCAGCAGTAATGTAGCCTATTTTGGTTCCTGTTTCCTATAATTAGCATGGGGGCCTTTAGTGATTTTTCATGGATGAGCACACCAAGTCACAAGAGTTATATTTCATTTTTAATTTTAACTTGTAACTACAACCATGGGGTGAGTGTGTAACATCCCATGATATCACAGGAGTTTCACCGATAGCATATCAGAGAGATGATTGGAAGAGTTGAGGGTGTATTGCCACAGTAACCCAAGTAACGTTGTCGATGTGTGTTAGAGTAATGAAGTAATGCTGTCGGAGATTGGGGAAAGTCGCTTGTCTGATTACATTTAATGCTCGCTTGTCACAATCTAAGAGTTTCTTCTTATGTCCTTTCCCCTATAAAAATGTCTTCTCTGATGATTTTTGGACAATTTGGTCAGGTATTATGGCTGTCCCTCAACACCTGCTACGGATATGATTGCTGCCTCATTTAAGATCATCTATCCCTCAATTAATCCATCCATCCATCCGTCCATCTGATTATTATGGAAATTGATTTTGGGGTCCTGGAGCCTACGCCAGGCAGCACAGAGACCGGGTAGGCATACATTCTGAACAGGTCGCCGGCCAATGGCTGGGGATACGCAGGCATGCTCAAACACTATAGCGAACTTTTACAGTCTAGTTGCTTGTCTTGGGAATGTGGGAGGTGACCCAGGGGGTTTTGTGATTTCTGTGACTGGCAAATGTAGCTAGAAAGGATAAATCTGACAGCTAGGGGCAGAGCTGGAGCACCGTGGCACAGGAGAGAACCCGGGACATCATGGTTTGTGGGGGCAGCCCTGAACTGATCCTTCACAGGAGGCTGGAGGCTGGTGCCTTTCTGTGTTTTTTGAAGGAAGCACTGAAACATAGATCCCATTATCTAGAAGATGGAACAAGGCATTTAAGTGTAGTGATATTTAGTAACCATATGGGTCCATTATCCAGTACATTGGAACTGGGTGTCAGGGTAAACATAAATATCGTTAGAGATTGTTTATTCCAATTGTGAACAATTCATCATTTCCAGCTCTACTAAACAGGACCAGAAATACCAAACAATGATGTGGAGAGGGGATGGTTTCAATAGTGATTTGCTGTGAAACTTTCAGTTGTTTCAAAGACATTCTGTTGGGCAGCATTAGTACAAGTTCTGAAGGGCCTGCTGATGTTACCACCCCTTTTAACCCCGCCCACCGTGTCGCAGTTATGGATAACTGCTCACTGGATAGTGTCCATGTCTCACAGCCATACAGCAAGACAGGGAACACCAGGACTCTAAATACTTGGACCTTCATCCTCTAGAAAATATATCGGTAACGCCACACACCCCTTTCCAGCGACCTCATGACCCCCCATGCTCTTCCAATCCATCTGCTGACTTCATAGGAAGAGTCACCTGACACATGAATGTCACTGCCAAGGTAGGTAAATCTCTCAACAAGGTTGAAATTCTCCCCGCAGACAGACACGCTACTGATGGCTGCACCCAAGAAGTCATTAAATGCCTGGATCTTAGTCTTTATCCAGGACAGCCGCAATCCCAGACACTCAGACTCCTCACTTAGTCTCTCGAGAGCCCCAATCAGACCCTCTATTGACTCCACTGAGATCACAGCATTGTCGGCAAAGTCAAGATCAGTAAATCTTTCTTCACCGATGGATGCCCCACAGCTGGACCCCACGACCCCTTGGCAAACCCCAGAATCAACTGGAAAGAACGCAGAGGTTCTCCCTCTACTCTGCACGGCACTCACAGTACCAGTGTATAAGCCGGCCATGATGTCCAGTAACTTCAGGGAGATCCCGCAAAATCTCAGAATGTCCCACAGGGCAACTCTATCAACTGAGTTGAACACTTTATGAAAATCAACAAAGGCTGCAAAGAACCTCTGCCAATATTCATGCTTGCACTTGATGAGAAACCTCAGTGCAAGGATATAGTCAATGGTTGACTTCTTAGGCATAAAACCAGACTGTTCCAGTCGCTGACAGGCAAGCAAGTGATCACAGATACTGTTAAGGATGACCCCAGCAAGGACCTTACCCGGTACTGAAAGCAGTGTTATCCCTCTGTAGTTGCCACAATCCAGGTGATCACCCTTCCCTTTCCAGTCAGTTGGGATGATGCCTGACTCCCAAATGGAAGCAAAGATTGTCTGCAATGCCAGGAGGACAGCCTTATCACCAGCCTGGAGAAGTTCACTCTGGATACCACAGATCCCTGCATCCTTCCCTACCCTCCTTCCGTGCGTAATGCTTCAATTCCTCTGTAAGCAGGACATGGGTCACTAGACCACAGATGGTGTGTCACCTGCTCATGGATTCGTCTAACAAACGCCTCCTTATCTGCCCTCAGACTCCTCACAGCCGCCCTTCTCAATTCCCGGTACAGCTTGGAGTTGCCACCAAGTTATGCACTGTGACTCCCCTCCATAATATCTAGGATGCCCTGCGAGATGAAACACGTCCTTCTGGGAACACCGGCAACACTAGCACAATCCTCGGCAACCTTCAGGCTCTTATCATGGAAGGTCTCCCACATCACATTAGAGTCAGCAGCTGCACCCAAGTCTGTAAGTTCTTCACACAAATTGCATACAAATCATCAGAAACCGCTTGATCTTGGAGTCTGGTCAGCCTCGTTCTCCTAGTAGGTGATCCAGCCTACTGGATCTAAGCTGAATCTTCGGAGTAGCAACAATAAGGCTGTGGTCAGAATTCACAAACTGGGCACTTCTGTAGACCATGCAGTTCTGCTGGAGTCTCCAACATCTGCCCAAGAGGATCTAATTGATTTCCTTCACGGCACCACCAGTACTGGAGTACCAAGTCCAACGATGCGGCTCAGGGCATTGGAACCAGGATCCAGCGACCTGTAACCCCTGACCTTTCGCAAAGTCAAGGAACATGGAACATGGAGCCGCTTTCATCGTGGTCTCCAGACCCATGAGGACTGACACAATCCTCATGGCCAGTGCCAGTGGTCGCACTGAAGTCACTCATGACCAGAGGAGTGTCACCTCATGGGCACCCTTCAACCACCGAGCGAAGAGGCGAGTAAAATGTCTCCCTCAATGAGACATCACTCACTGCGGTTGGAGCAACAGAGAAGACAGTTTGGCTCCAGCAACAGCTACTCCCTGAGTATGGCAGCCATCAGACCGACCAGACCAAAAGTAGGTACACCCACCTACAGAGACCTGACCACTCCTCGGTCTGCGCACCTCAGAGAGTGCTGCCACCGAAACATGGAGTTTAAGAAGCTTCCCCTACAGCAGAGGAAGATGGTCATCTTGCCAGAGAGACAAGACATTCCACACGCCTACCCGGATGGGTCGCCTCAAACTGGGACCCAAGTGCCGCCATGTAGCAGGCGACGCCTCAGCACCACAATAGCCCCGCCCCCCTGCCCCCCCATAGTCCAAATTGCCCGTCGGTGGTTGCTGCCCCATCCTGGATTGTTCTCTGTCTTGTGCCCAAAGGCTGCGGACACTGCCCTCTCCCCCTGTACATTTATCATTACCTAAATTTATGTAGGTTATCAAGAAATATATGTGATTAAAAAAACAAAGTAAATATCTTGTCATGGTCACATTTTATCTTGTTGAACCTTAATATTTGGAGTCCTTATCTATCAGACAAGGTCTGCATGAGCTGAATGTGATGGAGTCAGTAAAAGTATTGTGCGAATATAATGGGTCATAATAATAATAATAATAATAATAGTAATAATATTAATAATAATATGGCACGGTGGTGCAGTGGTCTCAGATCTCTAGGACCAGGCTTTGTGCCCCCGCTGTGGCATTTATGTAGAGTTAGCATGTTCTCCCCATGTGATCATGGGGCTTCCGGTTCCCCCACCCCCCCATAGTCCAAAAACATGCTGAGGTTAATTTGAGTTACCAAATTGCCCGTCGGTGTGCCTGTGTGACTGAATGGTGTGTGAATGTGCCTTGCACTGGGTTACTGCCCCATACTGGGTTGTTCTCTGCCTTGCGCCCATAGATTCAGGACACTGCCCCTCCCCCGCACCCCCTGCCCCATGACCCTGAATTGGGCAAGTGAAGTGATTACAGAAAATGGATGATAATGACAAAATAATAATAAATAACCACTCCACATATCTATATACTGTCAGACCACTGCCCCATGCTGCTTTGGCTACAGTAAAATGATAGATAAATAAAATATGATATTTTCATAGATGTGTGTCTTAAGAAAATGCAACGAGATGATGTGCCATTAGAGATTGTTTATTCCAGTTGTTAAGAATTAATCATTTCCAGCTCTACTAAACATTTCTACTAAACAGGACCAGAAATACCAAAGAAAGATGTGGAGTGAGGATGGTTTCAATAGTGATTTGCTGTGAAACTTTCAGTTGTTTCAAAGACATTCTGTTGGGCAGCATTAGTACGAGTTCTGAAGGGCCTGCTGATGTTACCAACCCTTTTAACCCCGCCCACCGTGTCGCAGTTATGGGAGGGAAGGAGGTGTGTTCACTGTGTGTTTGCTGTGTTCACATGTTAGCATGTCATGCATGGAAGTGGACTGGATACTTTAGGCAACTTCAGCAAATCCCATCCGGTTGTTTGCACGGTCATAGACAGAGTAATACTCCCTCAGGAAGACATCTCCCAGAATCCAGAGGGGTTGGCCGTTCTGAGACGGTAAGTAGGTGGATGAAATGGCCACCATGCAATATTCATATCCATTCTGGTTTTCCTGGGAAGATTGAAAAGAAACAAAAGTCATTTTCTTTCAAGAAGTGAGGTTCCAATCTTGCATTCATGTAAACGCAATTCAGGGCTATCTGACTTCAATTTTATTGATGGCTTACTTCACAGTTTCCTCAGCCCTTTGGATAGGAATATGTGGAGCTCATTTCAGGTTCTCACATGTTTCTCATCACCATCCGGAAATTGTCCATGAGAACCCACTGAGAACGTACCTCAGAGATGTAGGCGGAGGGTGGCAGAGAGAAGTCGACTCCGTTGATATTGAAGGCGATGGTGGGAAGGTTGTTCACTTCGCTGCAGTCAACCATGTACTGGAACAATAATGATTATCCATATAAGAATGTATAATTATTACGGATAAGAACTTTTTAACTATTTGAAATGGACATTTAAAGAAAAACAAATTCATACTTCTGCTCTTGTTCCTTCTTATAATCGTAATATTATAATCGTAGGATAACAAATTGTAATGCCCCCCCACCCCCCCCCCCACCGCTGTCTCTGTTATTCCTCACCCCAACATTTGACATGGTTGTCATAGTTATCTTTCTATATTCATTGGCTTGTGCATTTGTCATTAAATCAACAGATATAGCTAATAGCTATAGTTTAAATAGGCTGCTGTTGTGTCTCTTGTATCTCAGTCTTTTCTTACAATTCCTTATCCCTGCGAGATCTGTATTACCTCGCCATTCTGGTTGGCTTGGGCCCCAATACTCTGCATCAGGGATCCAAGATACTGCTGTGGGCAGGTAAGCTGGGAGGTGCCTGTGTCCACGATGGCCTGGCAGCCCTCGCTGCACCAGCCTGTTGCCTGGTTGTTGATGAGGAAGCTGGAGAGGCCAGATCGCCAAGTCAGAAAACAGTAATGGACTGACAGGAAGATTTAAATAAGGGATAATTTAGGATAATTTAAATAAGGGTTAATGCATGTGAAGTGGTTCTTTGCACATTGAAAAACATATAACACACAGCTTATCCCACTTATACTACGTTTATTACACATTTGCCTTGCAGGTTTGTACCTAAACGTTTTATTTTCACGTTACAAGCCTAAAGCACTTTCGTTTTTCCACTTTGTTTCCGTTAATTGATTTACTGCTGTGACTCACCTAGCTGGAACTACATGTACAGTTATAGAAAGTGACTGCACACCCTTCTGACCACTCAGATTCAATAATCCAAAAGTGCCATTGTATAATCAGCATTATAGCACAGTAAAATGTTTTATCCAAATATTCATAGGGGTGGAATAAGTTTTAAATGGGTACAAACCCATTGATGGCGATCTGCCAGTAGGTCTCTGCGGTGACAGGAGTCCAGTAGATCTGGCCCTGGTACTTGGAAGTATCGACTCCACCAAAAGCCACCTCACTGCCCTCCTCCTCATTTCTGTCCAGGGACATGAAGGCAGTCAGTGACAGTCATTCATAAACCTTCAAAGAGCCATCGCTGCAGTCTATCAGTTTCATTTTCAACTTTTTATTGTCACATGTTCTGAGGAACACAGTGAAATTCTTATGGCACAGTTGCAGGGTTGAGGACAGGTGCTGGGTAGAAGACAGGTGCAGGGTAGGGGAGAGGTGCAGGGTTGGGGACAGGTGCAGTGTGGGGGACAGGTGAAGGGTAGAGGACAGGTGCAGGGTAGGGGACAGGTGCAGCGTATGGGACAGGTGCAGAGTAAAGAACAGGTGCAGGGTAGAAGACAGGTGCAGGGTAAAGGACAGGTGCAGGGTAGGGGACAGGTGCAGGGTAAAGAACAGGTGCAGGGTGGGGGACAGGTGCAAGGTGGGGGACAGGTGTAGCGTATGGGACAGGTGCAGGGTGGGGGACAGGTGCAGGGTAAGTGACAGGTGCAGGGTGGATAATAGGACAAATAACAGACCAATAAGGAATATTAGAGTGTAATTCTGAACACTAGACAGATTTAGTTTGCCGTACCCAGTTAGGTAGAAGGCAAAAACGTCCTCCTGGAGCAGGTTATCCTGCATCATGCTGTCCATCACAGGGGTCTGTCCTCCGGCAGCAATGGATGGGTAAGACAGTCCCAGGATACCATCAAATGGAGCCACCACCCAGTTCTCGCCAGGTTCACTGGTGCTCAGGCCAATCTGCTGTTCTTTGATGACAATCCCCCCAACCTGGAGGCAACAACACAACATTTTCTTGTTGGTCAAAGTATCCGCTTAAACCCCACTGGGGTTGTGGGGGCCTGGAGCCTATCCTGGGAACCCTGGGCAGGTGCCAACACAGCTCAGGGTGTGGCCAAAGTATGCATATGTCAATAAAAAGGGAAAAGGTGACAGTCGCATGAAAATTAGCATTTTTAAAAATGACTCGATTTGACGGCTCAGACTCACATTGACCGTGTCATAGCCAAAGACACCGTTAAGGCTTCCAGCTCCATATGGAAGGTAGAAGGTTTCACCATTGCTGTAGTAGGTGCTGGACTCTTTGGGGTTAAACTGAGTGTGGGACACTATAAAAACAACGTTTTTTTTTTTGAGATTTTTCATATATGGAGTACAAAAATCTTTTTGACACTAAGAATAAAAATGGCAACTTTGGCCTAAACTTAAGACAAAATCAGAAAAAAATGAGTTTAAAAACAACTTTAGCATGCTTTTTAAATAACCTGTCAATTATACATTCAGAATTCATAGTTAATGTGATATTTTCAGCCATGAAATACCCCCTCTGGCAATATGCGTTTTCTGAGAACATAGATTTGGCTGTAAGAGTATAGCGTTGAAGCTTTGAAGACGCAGACAAGGTAAAACGAGAAGTTTAAGGTGAGGTTCTGAAGATGGGCGATGAGATATCCACGAGACTTACCGCAGGCCTGAGTGCTGCAGTAAACTGAGTCTACCCACAGGTTGGCTGAGCCAGTATCGAACAGGACTGTGAAAGACTGTGGTGGAGTCCCGGCCGTGATGGGTCCGTAATATGTCGTCTAATAAGAGCCGACATTGTACCCCATTATCCTCAACACCTCAGACTGCACCCCGATACTATTCATTTTGTGGTTGATTTCACGTCTCTGCTCTCCTTGACATGAAAGTAAGGGATCACTTACATCAGCATAGTTGTTCAAGGGCTGAATGACGGATGAAGCCAGGGATCGGTAGGGTTCGTACTTGAGGGCTGGATCAAAGTTGGGCAGATGCACCCCTTGCTCCCTCAGACGGGACCTGATAGACTTGGTCTTCTTCAGAGGGATTCTGGGAAAAAAACACATAGACAGACCTACTTTGCTGGCCTTAACATCATGTTAACATTGCTGCTTATTTAGAACGCTATGAATGACTGTTTTTTTTATAATATACTTAATTTATGAATTGCAGAGAAGTTGAAGAAGCTCACCTGACGAGTCCCTCAGAAAGAGCCGCACAGGCCAGCACGACGAACAGCCACTTCATGGTCACTCTGATAGTAGATGCATTATCAGAAAGACTGACATGTCTTTATATATGCACTGCAGGGTCCTTTTATCAGGTCAAACACGGCTCCTAATCTCCATTTTTTCCATAACTTTCCATTAAGATACAAGGACTAAATATGTCGGTCTGCAAATAGGTCCATAATAAAGCAGCACATTAGTGATAAACACACTTTAAATGGTTTGAACAGCAAATACTTCTTCATTATTTGGCACATTATCATCAACAGAGCTTTACATTGACTCGTACTCTTAAACAATTCTATCTTTCACTTAAAAAAAATGACCTATTTTTTCAGTTTCATAAAGACATGGTATTTAAGCTAATACAGTAATACAGGTGGGGGCCGGTGGTCAGTGATGTACTTTGTTTCCAAAATATGTCACTATCGTTAACTCCAAATCAAAAGGCCGAAATATATAAAGGCAAAAATCAGAAATGCCTTCCAAAGGTGCATTTCATCTATCCTTTATAAATAATTATTACTTTTATTGTTATCCCAAAGCTGAACAAGCCATCCTAAAGAGGAGTGTAGCCCTCAGGATAAGAATCTATAAAAACAGAGGGATGAGATGATTGTAGAATTGCATGAATAATGTTATTGACGATGTGGACCTTTGTAGCAGTGAACAATGTGTGATATTCTCATTATGATCGTTATTTTGCTGGTTGGAGGTGATGAATTGAGCTCCATGGACGTCCCAGTGTATAGATCTGAGGTGCTTCACAGCCTGAGGCGTATGATGGATGACCTATCGATGTAAGGCCATCACTTGCCATGTTTCAGGGCCAAGCAGAAATCGTTGTGACCTTCTCCTAGACGGAAAGCCGGCCCCATGCAAAGCCTTCTCACCAGCTAACGGACAACCGTCGGTTTCATTCAAAGACAAGCCACGTATGATTTGTGGTGGCACAAAACTGTTTTAAAACTTCTCTTTCTTCATTTGCCTGTGCAGATGGATTCCTATCATCTCACCCCAGGCAGAATAAACTGGAGTTCCCTGGGGGGGGATCAGCTGGCTGTGCAGAGTTTTCCTTTGCTGGTCCCTTCATACTAAACAAGGCAGGTTGGACCGTGCCAAAGCTGAACCAATATGCAAAATAGTCCATGTGTCCTGCTGAGCTATGATTGGTTCTTGGGTGATGCAGGATGCAGGATATTTGACCAATAGAGGCTTCTTTTATGATAATGACCGTGATGACAATATGTCTTTGACGTCTTGGTGCTGTATCTGCAATGGAGCTCTTTGTTAACGATTGTCACATTACACCCAGCCTCCGTTATCAAGCCTGCGCCTTAGGGTTTAATGCTGCATAGATGCTTAATCCCTGTCCAGCTCCCTGGCAACACTGCAGTACTCTGGTCAGTTCCGATGTGCCGTGATTGGTCAGGAAGCCGAGTGAAAGTAGCATCTATCTGCTGCACTTAACCTGAGCTCATTAACGATGGGCTCCCTTCTCCTGAATCATCTAAGGCTGAAGCCGCAATAGATGGATAGACAGCACGACGAAAGAGAAGCAGTACTTCTAAAGGCAGCTCTGCACAGTCTAATGTATTTCTGTCTCAAGACTAAAAAGGCGGTGGTTTGGGGGGGGGGGGGATTTTCATCATTTGGAGCTGTCAAATACACTCCAGATGTGAGTATCGTCCTTCCCCAAGCAGCCCTGAAATAAATATAATTTATGAGCAGCTACAAGGTGAGATCTAGGCAAACGAATCATATAGAGCCCCACCCAGTCCAAAACTTTGTGATTAAGCACCCCACGGTCCACTGCCCTCGCCCCCAGTGCCTGGCAGCTGGTTGTTAATCAGGAACCTGCGCAGGTCATGTACTCGCAAAAATTGCCGAGTCAGGAAACAGAGATGCGACGATGTGCTAAAAATGCTGATCAGTAACAATAGACACTATTAATTTTTTATCCTGAGACTGACAGGGGCAATGAGTCAAACGTTCTGAGGTATAAGCACACCCATGTTACTCCGCCAGTACATCTAGGTGGAGACAGAAGTTCTCTGTCTCTTGGGTACCACCCAAGGCCCCCACAGCACCCTGCTTGTCGCCTCTAGCCAGCAACATAAAGGCGGTCAGTCCCACTCAGCCACAAAGATATTTTATTCATTACTGATAAAGCAGAGATATTAGGGTATAGAAATTGAATAGACGGCGATAGTGTAGCTATTCTAGTACATAAAAAGAGAGATTGACCAGTGCTGCAGATGTTGGAGGAGCATGATGGATTAGACTTACTGTCGGGGTCCTTAATTTATACAGTAAAAAGGACCTTAAAAGGTGCCCTACCCTCCCAGAGCCCGTGTTGAGCTGCAGCCTGGACAACATGCCAGTCTGTCAAAGGGCATATTTACACACACAAGCTCTGGGGCGTTTCGAGACGTGCAGGCTACATGCACACCTAGCGGAAGGTAGACCTCAAAGCCCCCAGGGAAGGCGCAGTGTAAACTACATTTCAAGGTTAGTCATATCTGTACTGCAATTTATCTTATCAAACTTATGATGTTAGGTTAGTTGCCTGGAAATCCTCAAAGGCGTGTCAGACATATTCAAGTTATGGGTCACATTTAACATTGCATGAAGTTCCTTGGCATAGAATATATAAGTAAATTAAACGTGAAAAATGTGGCTTCTCCTGTGTCTGGGTCTGAGTGTGCATTCCCTCGACGGAGTTGCTTATGATTTTGCTGTCTGTAAGTTCATTTTTGATGTCGGCCTTTTTTGTCTGTGCCGTTGTATCATGGCGCAATGCCTCAGTTCACCTGCTTCTCGTTCCAAATGCTTTTTTGTTTCTTCCTTATTCCCAGTAAACACCCCAAATCCTGATTTCCTACCAGCCCTTAACTGCCACCCGTCTGGTACCAGTCGCCTGTCGGGCTTCGGTTTATCTGTAATCCCCTGTACTTCCCCCGAAATGGCTGTTTTGGTTTCATCCCTTCAGATCGGTCTCGCTATTTCCATTCCCAGATCGGATCCCTGATCCTCCCAACTCCTTGTCTCACAGCTCTGTTCTCCATCTCCCTTGTCGTCCACACAGACAAGCTCACGACATCAGTCTGGAGGAGTTTGATGATGAGGATTTGTCCGAGATCACGGATGACTGCGGAATCGGGCTGAACTACGACTCAGACCCCTACGACAAGGTGAGGGCTGTTCCCTTCGCGCTATCAGCTCTGCAGTGCCGTTGTTTCCCAGCGAAAACCATGGAAATTATGCTTCTCTGCATCCTTAATGAGAACAAATTATCAGCTTAAATGGACCGTTTAGGTTTGTTCAAACACAGATTGATCAAAGGTACATTAGCATGAGCATTAAACAGAAAAAGGTCTTTGAGGTCACTGGCAGGTAAAGGCTTTTAAGAATTAGGTAGATGCCATTGAAATGCAATCAGCCAAAGTTATGTTTCTAGTCATGTCTTATACTGTAATGAATAATTCATACATGTACATAGCCTAGTTTTGTAGTATACAGGTGTCAACAACATCATTAATAGCTCTGGTTGTGCACTGATGATGAGGGTAGTGACAGTATTTGTTATTTAACCCCGTTCTCTTATAGACAATGCTCTGTTCAGAGAACAATATTTCCAGAGCTGACTGACCAAGTACCAGCATATCACAGGCACAATCCGGAGGGCCGTGCCTAGTAACCGTGAATCAGCCAATCGCAGGATTGTACGGACCTTGTTTTAATATCAAGGTCACTCTGAATAAGAAATCTGCCAAAAACATGAACACCACTCACCTGATTATAAGAGAAAATGTATCTGCTGGTGTCATTTATTTCCATTATTCTTATTTAACTTTAAATCAAATTGGGTTTTATCAGCTGCCGTGGACTTCGGCTGATCTTGTCAAAAGGGTTTTTCTGCGACTCTGTTTTCCTTCTGTTCGTCAGAAACAAGCAATGTGTGGAGATCATGGTGTTACGGACTCAGCTCACCCTCACTAAGAAGGTGCCTTGACGAGGGTGTGCACTTTGTAGCTAAGTCCTCCATCCACTAAAACACATTTATGTCCAAACCATTTTGCTGCAGAGCGTGCTGGGGGTTGCCAGCAAACCACATAAAGCGAGAGATGTGACACCTTTAAACCTGCCTTACACCATTATGCTGGGGGTTGCCTGCAAATCACATAAAGCGAGAGATGTGACACTTTTAAACCTGCCTTAAACCACTATGCTGGGGGATTCTGGCAAACCACATAAAGTGGGAGATGTGACACCTTTAAACCTGCCTTACACCATTATACTGGGGGTTGCCTGCAAACCACATAAAGTGGGAGATGTGACACCTTTAAACCTGCCTTACACCATTATACTGGGGGTTGCCTGCAAACCACATAAAGTGGGAGATGTGACACCTTTAAACCTGCCTTACACCATTATGCTGGGGGTTGCCTGCAAACCACATAAAGCGAGAGATGTGACACCTTTAAACCTGCCTTACACCATTATGCTGGGGGTTGCCTGCAAATCACATAAAGCGAGAGATGTGACACTTTTAAACCTGCCTTAAACCACTATGCTGGGGGATTCTGGCAAACCACATAAAGCGAGAGATATGACACCTTTAAACCTGCCTTACACCATTATGCTGGGGGTTGCCTGCAAATCACATAAAGCGAGAGATGTGACACTTTTAAACCTGCCTTAAACCACTATGCTGGGGGATTCTGGCAAACCACATAAAGTGGGAGATGTGACACCTTTAAACCTGCCTTACACCATTATGCTGGGGGTTGCCTGCAAATCACATAAAGCGAGAGATGTGACACTTTTAAACCTGCCTTAAACCACTATGCTGGGGGATTCTGGCAAACCACATAAAGTGGGAGATGTGACACCTTTAAACCTGCCTTACCCCATTATGCTGGGGGTTGCCAGCAAACCACATAAAGCGAGAGATGTGACATCTTTAAACCTGCCTTACACCTTTATGCTGGGGGTTGCCTGCAAACCACATAAAGCGAGAGATGTGACACTTTTAAACCTGCCTTATACCACTATGCTGGGGGACTCTGGCAAACCACATAAAGCGAGAGATGTGACACCTTTAAACCTGCCTTACACCATTATGCTGGGGGATTCTGGCAAACCACATAAAGTGGGAGATGTGAAACCTTTAAACCTACCTTACACCATTATGCTGGGGGTTGCCTGCAAACCACATAAAGCGAGAGATGTGACACTTTTAAACCTGCCTTATACCACTATGCTGGGGGATTCTGGCAAACCACATAAAGTGGGAGATGTGACATCTTTAAACCTGCCTTACACCATTATGCTGGGGGTTGCCTGCAAACCACATAAAGCGAGAGATGTGACACCTTTAAACCTGCCTTACACCATTATGCTGGGGGTTGCCTGCAAACCACATAAAGCGAGAGATGTGACACTTTTAAACCTGCCTTATACCACTATGCGGGGGGATTCTGGCAAACCACATAAAGCGAGAGATGTGATACTTTTAAACCTGCCTTACACCATTATGCTGGGGTTGCCTGCAAACCACATAAAGCGAGAGATGTCACACTTTTAAACCTGCCTTATACCACTATGCGGGGGGATTCTGGCAAACCACATACAGTGGGAGATGTGACACCTTTAAACCTGCCTTACACCATTATGCTGAGAACAGACATATCGACTGAAAGCAATATATACATTTAACTGTAAGTAAATGACATGCTTCCAAAATTGTGAGAATATGTTCAAATGGAATAATAAAAATAATACTAAATAATCTTTTGTAGGGCCCTTATTTTATAATATTCTTTAGTCAGGTTAGTTAATCCAAATGAATACAGTGTGAACAAAAGACAGTATGAGTTTGTGGTTGAAATTGGTTGTTAGATAGATAGATAGATAGATAGATAGATAGATAGATAGATAGATAGATAGAAACTTTATTAATCCCTCGGGTAGATTCCTCTGGGAAATTCGGTTTCCAAGAGCACAGCACCGACAGAAGTTACACAACGTGAGCAAATGTTATATATATACATATACATATATAGATACAAAGATATATAGATATATAGATGTTGTGCTAATATAGCAAAACAAATGACAGGATCTAGTGTTCAAAGCCACAGCAGGGCAGTATGGAGGTTGGGTGCTTGTCAGCGGGGGGGGGGCTGGGGGGGTTGTCTATCATCCCCCCAGAGTGCAGTACCTTCCCCAGGGGTAAGGCAGTCCTGTTCCTGCCGGCGGTCGCACTTGAGGTTGGTACTACTTGTTAATCTGCTCTGCAGTTGTCAGGGCGTGTATGTTGGCATCAGGCTCCACATAACTTGTTGAGCCTCCTGGGAAGGATCAACTTGAGAAGCAGCGTCCCCTGTTGGTGGAGAATGGAGGTGTTTTTAAACCCCTGCACTGTGCACGACGTCTGCATGGAATCCAGCTCAAGGTCCCATATTATCATTGTTTTTAAAGTGTTTATTGATCATTGTTTATCTACAGATACTCTAGTGTGTGTATGAACAAGGATTCTAATCTTTTCAATTCATTTTGGATCATTTATCCATTTTATGGCTCAAATTAATACGCCCTGAGGGCACTGTCTGAATTACAAGCTGCACACTGTCAGCCAGGGGCTAACTGGCAGTGAGTCTGGCAGAGAGGCATGTCTGTCAGCTCCCACAAGAAACCTGGCACAAATCAGCGCATGGCTGCAACAAGATGTTATTACAGAAAACCATGCATAAAAAGGGAGGTGGCCACAAGTAGGGACTGATGTGGAAATGCAGTGAGTATTTAAAGGCTTCCCGATTCGTATACTGAGCTTTAGAATTCTATAAACGCACCAACAGCAAGACAGTCTTTTGCGATAAAAGAGCCTGAATATATAGTGAGAAGCTATGGACAGACTATTTATTGTAGTCAGTTAGAAGCAGAGAGAAATCGTTAAACTGAAGCTGCCCAGTGTACTTACAGCACTGAATATGTACTGGAATACTGAAGCTGTTTTCCATAATCTGCATAATCTGTAAAATCATCGTGCGATTGGCTGGCTGGAGAGGGGTTGCTAAGCTACGGCCAGTGGGGTGCCAGGCTGTGGCTCCGGTGCCCAGCGGTATGTGCCACCAAGACGCATGCGTACAGCTGACGGGGGAAGCTGGAAATTCATGATACTAGCCAATGAGCGATCTACCAATCTTTGGTCATTCAAGACCGCTGAAACGCAACAGGAGGCCAGAACTGACAAAATGGTTCATTGTTTACACGACCAGCTGTGTTAAGTGCTGTGTAAAGCACCTTTGACGATGGCGCGTTATCAGGGGATTTCCTCAACTAAAGTCAACGTGCGCCTGGCGGATCTAGTGAGTCATTTCAGGAGGCTCGTCCCTTCAGTCAGGGACTGTCAGTTCATGGCGCAAACCCTGAGCATTTCAGTGAAACTCTAGGACTCCAGGGTTTAGAGAGCAAGCCGCCCGCTTTTTAAGGTCACGGTGTGAAGGTTGTGAATCAGAATCAGATTCAGAAGGCTGAGCTCCCATTGAGCGACGCAGGCCGCCGCATGGGACGTTATCTCCTGAAGGGGTGCTGACATAGCAAGCCAATTGCACTTTGGCTTAGACAGGGGGCGCCACATTAGCTTCTATGGGATGTCTGGTCATGTCATGGACTGTTAGAACATGAGCCCTTGGTACGGCAGTAAATTTATGTAAGAATTATACATTCACCATTACTGAGGCCTTCCTGTCCGAGAGTAACAGCTTGACAATCCTGCCAAGGCAGAGCTGAGCCACATGAATCATCCTGTCACGCACTCCCTGTGACCCTAATCGTCCAGCACCTCTGTCTGACCAGGACAGTGCGGTCAGGCACAGCTCAGGCCACAGCAGAAGCTGGGAATAAGTCGACCATTTCCCTGGCATGCTGTGGAAAGTGCAGACAGCATTTCCGTGCACGTCCGTGAGTGATCACTTCCAGGCACCGTAATCCTCCTTGTGGAAGCCCTCTGTGTGTGATGGCTTTCGTTTTAATTAAGCTCCTAATTAGCCTTTAACTAAGCTGTTGATTAACCGAATTCATCTCATGATAAACAAAATGTTTCTATTATATTTTTAAATGTGAAAGGCTCCTTTAAATTACTGACCTTCGGTTTTAAATGGATAAATGACTTTTTTTTTACTGAAACTGGTGCAATTGTGGGAAAAATCCTTTCTTTTAGTTAAAAATTTATTAAATGAAATAAATTAGCAGTGACCCTAATTTGGGTTTATCCAGTGTTTGTTTATTTAACGGTGTGTTATAAGAAATACCAGCACATTTACCATGACTGCTGTCCTTTACCTACTGTGTTCATTTTAATGTGATTTCAGGTTCTCTGATTAATTTGAGTAATGGCTTGAGCAAGGTTTATTAATTAAAAAGCATGAGGGGGTGGCATGGTGGTGCAGTGGTTAGCACTGTTGCCTCACGCCTCTGGGACCTGGGTTCAAGTCTCCACCTGGGTCACATGTGTGTGGAGTTTGCATCCAAGATCACTTAAGATGAAAAATAACCAAATCAAGGGCCTGCATCAATATAGATGTATATATAGGTGTCTGGACAATTGCTTTGAGATTTTAAAATTTGTGTTACAAGTAACATGTTCATATAATATTTGATTTTTTTTGTATTCATTTTCATTATTGCTCTGTTAAAGAAAGGGAGTTATGGGTAATCCATTGTTGTGTTATAAAGTTATAGTTGTTTGTCAGTTAGTCAGGGATCCCCTCTTATTACACTCTGCACATCGATCTGTAGTGATTCCTACACAAGCAATATGACGTAATTTGCTGCCTACTGAAGCATTATGGCTGTTGTTTCAGTTTTGCTGCGGTATGGTGGCATATGAAAAATTCATACCATGCAGGAACTTAAAACCGGTATACTGGATGACCAGATATTCCGACCAGCGCTATTCAGAAGATTGCAAAATGCGTGTCGCCAAGAGAAAACAGCAGGAATATCAATACAAAAATATACAATGATCAATAAAGACACTAACCGGTAGAAGCGGATCCACACCTGTCAGGGCATTTCCATCAATTTCTCCAATATGGGATGATGTAAGTAAAATATAAATAAAAGGCTGTGTCCCGTTTTGATCGCGACCCCCCACCCCAATAACTTAGAAATAACAACAAAAAAAAAACGCTTATTTATCCTGCGTAGTTTTGGCGTGGGGGGCGGGCGGGGGTAGATTCCTATGAACATATAAGTGAAGTTTAACCTATGAATTTTTTACATTTCCCATGTTCGTTTAGCATATTGGTCCCGCAAAGTGAAAGTGGCCAGGAGCTACAAAAGTCCCAGGTCCAGACAGATCAGGAACCAGCTTCTGGACCTTCGGTGTGGAAGTGCCTATGGTAGCAGGTCTGGTAAATATACGTCATTGAATAAATTCCTCACAGATACTACTGGACCTGAGAGACAGAGGAGACCATTTTCTCATGTGTCGGAGACATGAACCAGAACATGCTGCTAATTCTGAGCAGCATCTGTCTTCCTGAACCACGGTGCTGTAAACCTGTGAAAATCTGCACCTTGAACCTACACATCTAATTAGGTTTCTCAGTGAAGGAGTTAATTCCTGCAGTCGATCTCAGTACCGCAAACACTAGGAGAGGAAGGTTCTGGGTTTAGAACGCTGGTTGTGCGTAAACACCGCATATGTGTCCTTTGGTGGAAAGCTGGCTGGCGGGAGTCGAGACACGGCCGTCCTGCTACAGCATGGTTCTGAAACCTGTCCATTTGAGTTAGAGAGGGGTGCCAATGACGATGGCTCAAGGTTACAATGTTTTTCTACAGAGAGGCCGAAGTGGTTCTAGGAAACCGGATCCATAGCTGGATTTGGTTAAATACAGCTTCTGCCTTGATGCTTGTTTCTATTTATTGGATTTATTGAAGGAGGACGGAGCAAAAGACAATGTTACACGTAAAAACTATGCAACCGTTGTTTTGTACAGAGGTTTTCTAGCCAGAGGCTAATTTGCAAACCTAGTCCTTGGTTGGACTTTTAAAAACAGACAACAACAGCAACTATTGATTTGCACCGACACGCACATACATACACTCAAGAAATTAATGTAAATTAATTAATATAACTAATATAAAATATCACAGGTTTGTTTTCGTTTCAGCGATTTTTTTCACCTGGGCCCTAAAGACCCTGACATTTGGTGACGGTTTTATTGCTGATGGTAACTTATTCCAAATCTCAGGTCCTCTAAATGAGAACGAGGTTTGACCAAATGATGTTTTGTATTTTGTTAGTTTACAGTCTCCATTAGCTGCTCCTCTTGTTGGGGCTGCTGTGCTGCTGTTCATCCTGCTCATGAACTCTGGGACAAGGCCATCGAGGCATTTAAATGTCAGTTTTATAAAAAAAAAAAGAAGTTTATAAAATTGTAAACATGAGCTGAAGTTTCCTGTGCAACAGTTTATCTAAGCCATAGTGACCTACCCACGTTCATCAGTTCCTTAATAAAGGATAATGCTGATGAAAAGGATGCGAGTTACATCGGGGTGCTAACGTGTTTCTGTGCTTTTTTGCGGTTGAGTGGCAGTTGTGGCGAAGAGCAGGAAGTCCTGGGAT